>NC_073692.1:211000591-211317341 GCF_029784155.1 Uranotaenia lowii
TCATCAAAACACATCAGCCAGTTTATTTAAATAACATTTGCTCAAAAAATGTTTTGGGTAAAAAATACATACTTAATTGTAATCACGCAATTTGAATTTTTCTTTGATTTCTCAGATAAAGTGAAAACATGCGGGTAAAATCCACGCAATCTGGCAACCTTAGTGAGTCTTATATTTTTGAAAATTAGATATTCGGGACTAAGGACTGTAACTGTGAAATTTTTTTTGTTAGTCAGACAGTTCTATTTTGGCCAGATTTGGCCTGCCATTATGAAAAACGTCCATGGAGTGGTATGCCGCTTACAACATTCAGGTTGTGCCCACGGGTAAAAACTCTCCCAACATACTAAAACTTCTCCCAGTCGAAAAATATTAGTGTTAGCACAACTGGCAACTTTGGTACGGAGATCGGACAAACGTCAACGCGTTGGCGCGAAAAAGAATTGTCATTGTTAGAAAATTGATCGAAACTGCGACACGTTTTTTCTTGACCTGGCAGTTAGTTAGTTTTAAGTGAATAGTTTTAGAGAAAACAGTATGTATTCATTATTAGTTGATCCGATAATCTTTTAATGTATTTTGTTATAGTAGGTGAAATCTATTTGGCCAGTTGCGCGTAATTTGAGTGCTCGCGGGTTTGTGAGTCGGAAGAGGTTAGGTGATAGAAATTCCTTACTGCGCAATTTGCCACTTAA
Source organism: Uranotaenia lowii (assembly GCF_029784155.1). Lineage (NCBI taxonomy): Eukaryota > Metazoa > Arthropoda > Insecta > Diptera > Culicidae > Uranotaenia > Uranotaenia lowii. The sequence goes on from NC_073692.1 coordinate 211,001,287, forward strand.
ATATTGTATTTCCTTTGATAGTTTGAGTGACCGTTCGGTTGTTCCGGTTAGGTGTACCGGGTTGAGCTCAATTATAGCGGTAGGAAAGAAAAAGCGTAAGTACGCAAGAATACTTGTTTTGTACCCGATGATAAATATGATTTTCGTCCATTAGCTTCAAATAGCGGGTGATATCCGACGGTTTAGGGTTGCCAGAGCTAGAGCTTAGGGTAAACGGCGAAACTTATTTGTAAGTTCATAAAAGATTGTTTACATTCATCATTTAATAATAAAATGTATTTACAGTCGAGTTCGTTCGCATACAACGTACTACGGAACAGTTTTTATTTCCCACAAATCTCGGAAATAAAGCTGCAACGAGCAACCTAAACCTGGAACCGATGATGGAAGGCCCTACCGGAGAGCTGTACAGCTGCGTGACATGTCGCCGCCCGGATTCAGCGCAGAGCATGGTCGCTTGTGACGAGTGTTCGCAATGGCAACATTATGGATGCGCCGGTGTTACGGCTACCATAGCCGATCGCAGCTGGCTCTGCTGCAGATGCGTAGCTAGTCACAACGCAGTTAATTCGACTCAAACCGGCAACATAAACTCGCCCAAAGCACACACAACATTTGCTTCAGCTCGCGCCGCTGAACGTGATGATAATACCACCGGTCCAATAAGTGGGAGACAGGACGATCGAAATTTCGGAAGACTTCAATCTTCGTCTAATTCGAATGCCGGATCAGTCGTCTCAGTAAATGCTATTGCTCATCTTCGTTTGAGGCACCTGAAAGAGCAAAAGGATTTGGAGGATCAAAAAGCGGAACGGGATCGCGAGTTTCTTGCTAAGAAGCAGCAGCTAGAAGCAGAAATAGCTCTGGAAGAGCTCAATGAAGGATGTGATCGTAGCGTAGGAGGAAAAAGTCATCGAAGTATCGCCGGTTGGGTGGAACAACAATGCGGATTCGTGCATACTTCTACCCCAGTCCAGCAGAAACCCGAGACAGTGGCTCCAAGTGCGAACCCACATCCCGCCATCCAACAGCGAGAGGAGCGGCAAAGAATGCAAGCAGTAATTCAATCAGGTCAACAGATTCAACCAAGCACTGCGCCAAAACAAGCAGAGATTCCAGTAAGAAATCCTCCCCCAGCTATAGCACCGGGCCCAAGGAGCAATTATCTTGATTCGAATCCACGTTTTCCGCCAGTGGCTCAGAATCCAGTTCCACCTGTACCATTGAATCCGCTAACATTGCCACCGCCGAGCTCGTCGCAGTTCCCTGGATTTCCAGTGATGAATAACCCCTACGGGGCGATGTATTTTCCGAATATTCCTGACATGCCGTCATCTGGCGCTGATTATCAGTTTGCGCACCCTCAGGGAGGAGTCTTTATCAACAACCCAGTCAGGCATCCGAACTTTGGTTTGAATGTACAGCCGTGTGCTTGGCAAGCATCCGAGAAGCACCCGCCTACAGTTCCACCAACAGTGTCAGCAGATTTGGGTAAAGGATTTCCTCATGCTACAGGTCGCATGATTACGCCACAGCAACTGGCGGCGCGTCAAGTTGTCTCTAGAGACCTCCCCAAGTTTTCCGGGGACCCACTCGAGTGGCCCATGTTCTTGAGTGCTTTTGAATCGACAACGGCCATGTGTGGCATACAACCCGACGAGAACCTCGCTAGGCTACAGAAGAGTCTTGTTGGTAGCGCTCGCGAAAAGGTTCAGAATATTCTAACGCTGCCGGATGCAGTCCCGGAAATTATCGACATCCTACGAGCCGAGTGTGGAAGGCCAGACCAAATTGTATACTGTCTGCTATCCAAGATCCGGAAAACAGCTCAGCCATCTGTGACGAAATTGGAGACGCTTGTGACGTTCGGCAGAGAGGTACGCAACATGGTGACGTACATGCAGTCAGCGAAACTGAACACCCATTTGGACAATCCACTCTTTCTGGCAGAGCTGGTCGCTAAGCTTCCACCCGACTTGCAGCTACAATGGGGTATGAACTTAGCAGCTCTTCCGGAACCATCGCTTGGTGATTTCTGTGCGTTTGTGTCGGCTTATCGAACAGCGGCATGCAAGGTGAAATTGACGTCGGATGTTGGTCTGAATGAAAAAGCCACAAAAGGTGTTGTGAGAAAGGAGAAGCCAGTTTATTTGAACGCACATTCCGCCTCCGTGTCCTCAGCGCCTGGACCACCGGCTTCGAAAGTTAATCCGGAGCTAAAGCCGTGCCTGATGTGCAAAAGTACAACGCACAGAGTCCGAACTTGTAAGCAGTTCGAAACGTTGCCGCTCGAAGAGAAGCTGAGGTTCATCAGTGAAACGGGAATGTGTGGGCGTTGTCTGGCGCCGCATGGAAGGTGGCCTTGCCGAATCAAGCAGCCTTGCGGGATCAATGGATGCCCTGAGCCCCACCATAAACTGCTACATCCAGGAAGTTGTTCGATTTTCAAGAGTCAAGGATCGGAATCTTCTGTATCGGTAAGCGCCCATCATCAACACCAGCAAGGCACCACATTCTTCAAAATACTTCCGGTGACTCTTCACGCGAACGGGAAGTCGGTGTCCACATTTGCTTTTCTGGACGACGGATCCGACCTGACGCTGGTCGAAGACGAACTTATCGACGAACTGGGCCTGGTGGGCGAAAGAATTCCGCTTTGCTTGCAGTGGACTAGTAACGTCACGAGAAGTGAGAGTAACTCTCGTAAGGTCGAGATAGGTATCTCAGGTGCTTCGAACAATCGCATCCATCAGCTGGCGAACGTAAGAACCGTTGAGAGCTTGGAATTACCGAAGCAGAGCTTGGATTATGAGAGTCTCTCGAAGCAATTCCCCCATCTGAGTGGACTTCCCATCAGCAGCTACCGGACGGCCGTGCCACGAATTCTTATCGGTGTCGATAATGCCCAGCTCAACTTAGCTTTGAAGAAGAGGGAAAGATCCGGAGGAGAACCTGTTGCTGCTAAATTTCGCCTCGGATGGGCAATATTCGGTGGAAGACGAGCACCTGAGACGATAGGTAGTGCTTTCGTTCACGTCTGCAAGTGCTCCAATAGCCGCGAGCTCCATGAACTGGTCCAGCAGTATTTTGAATTCGAAAACCTGGCGATATCCGGATTGAATCCGCCCGAATCCGATGAAGATCGACGGGCCAGAAGATTGCTCGAAGAGACGACAGTTCGTACACCATCCGGAAAGTTCCAAACTGGATTGCTTTGGAAAAGTGATGAACCGGTTTTTCCGAACAACTTTAGCATGGCAGTACGTCGACACGGTTGTTTTGAAAGGCGCTTGCTGAAAGATCCCGAACTGAAAACTAATATTGACAAACAAATCAACGATTATCTACAGAAGGGGTACGTTCACAAAGCAACGTCAGACGAGCTCCGCAACAGTGACGACAGAAAGATTTGGTACCTGCCAATCAGCGCAGTGCGACATCCGCGCAAGCCAACGAAGGTGCGTGTAGTCTGGGATGCTGCGGCAACGTATGGAGGAACCTCTCTGAACTCCCAGCTTTTGAAAGGGCCGGATTTGGTGAAGCCGCTTCTATCTGTCCTCTGCCGATTCCGACAGAAACAGTATGCCATCGCTGGGGACATAAGGCAAATGTTCCACCAGTTGATTATTCGTCCGGAAGATAGGAACGCACAACGATTTTTGTATCGGGAAAATCCAGAAGCTGCGCTCGACGTGTACATAATGGACGTCGCAACGTTCGGGGCAACATGCTCCCCGTGTTCAGCACAGTTTGCTAAGAATAAAAACGCCCAGGAACATAAAGATCGTTATCCGGAAGCTGCTGAAGCAATCGTTGACAACACATACGTTGACGATTTCCTTGCGAGCTGTGATACAATTGAAGAGGCAACGAAACTGGCTTTGGAAGTGAGTTTGGTCAACCGATCGGCTGGTTTTGAGATACCTAGTTGGCAGTCGAATTCCGAACACCTCCTGAAACGGGTTGGGGTGACTACTGTAGATGAGATGAAGAGCTTTGCCATCGAGAAGACGACAAAAACCGAAAGAGTCCTCGGTATGATGTGGGTACCGAGTGAAGATGTGTTTGTATTTTCGGCGGATTTCCGAACAGATCTACTCCCGTTGCTGTCTGGGGAAACGCGACCAACAAAGCGGCAAGTGTTGCAGGTAGTCATGAGCCTTTTTGACCCGCTCGGAATCGTGGCCTGCTACACCATACACGGGAAAATTCTTATCCAGTCCATCTGGCGTTCGGGAATTCTGTGGGATGATCCTATCTGCGACGACGACTTTGATAAGTGGCAGCGCTGGATCAAACTGGCACCGAAGTTGGAAAATGTAAGAGTGCCACGTTGTTATTTCCCCAACTACACTACCGGCAGCTACAATTCACTTCAGCTGCATGGGTTCGTGGACGCCAGTGAGCTGGCCTACTGTGCTGCGGCCTATTTTAGAATCGTTGACGGAGATACTCCCCGCTGCGCTCTGGTGGCAGCTAAGGCCAAAGTTACACCTTTAAGACCACAATCCATACACCTCGAAACGAGCTGGGCGCTGCAGTGATTGGTTCTCGGTTGCTGAAGTCTGTAGAAGAAAGTCACTCACTGCAAATTACCGAAAAGTTCCTGTGGACAGATTCTTCGACTGTTATGGCCTGGCTCCGTGCAGCCGGAAGCAGCCATTTGGCGGGCTGTGCAGCGACAGGTGTTTGCGGAAGAAATTCAAGCGCTTAGAAGCAGTTCTGAGCTTTCATCGAAGCAGTGGAAGCGTATCGGCAAGGGAAGTGTCCTAGCGAAGCTATCACCGGTGATCGATGAGTCCGGTGTTCTCCGGATGGCGAGCAGAATCGACCCTCAAGCGGCTTATTATTCGTTCGACTTTCGAAATCCTGTGATAATACCAAGAGATCATCATGTCACCACTCTCTTGATCCTGCGATTTCACCAAAAGTACGGCCATGCCAATACCGAGACTGTACTGAACGAGCTCAAGCAACGTTACTACATCCCCCGGATGAGAGCCAGCGTGAAGAAGGCGATTAAAAGCTGCATGTGGTGTCGTGTTTATCTGGCTAGACCACAGGCTCCAAAAGTGGCCCCACTCCCCCAGCCCAGGGTTAAACCCTATGTACGACCGTTCACCTTCACAGGGCTGGACTACTTCGGACCACTGCTGGTCAAACGAGGACGTAGCGACGAAAAAAGGTGGGTCGCGCTTTTCACCTGCCTCTCGGTGAGGGCGTTGCACCTAGAAGTGGTGCATTCTTTATCGGCAGAATCCTGCAGGATGGCAATTCGGCGGTTTATCACTAAGCATGGTCCTCCTCAAGAGATATTCAGCGACAATGGGACGAACTTTCGCGGGGCAGCACGAGAGTTGGAAGAAGAAACTAATGCAATCAATAAGGAGTTAGCGAGCTATTTTACCAACAGCCATACACAATGGCACTTCAACCCCCCTTCTGCCCCCCATATGGGCGGGGTTTGGGAGAGGAAAGTCCGGTCCGTGAAGGAGGCGTTCAAGACTCTCTCGCACCATCAAAGACTAGACGATGAAGGACTGCGAACATTGCTCTCGGAAGCAGAATTGATAGTCAACTCCCATCCGCTGACGTTCGTGCCGCTGGAGGATCCCAAGGAAGAAGTGCTGACTCCAAATCATTTCCTTTGGCTATGTTCCGGCGAGGACAGCAAACACCCAAGGGTACCAATCGACGATGTTACACCTCTTCGACCAAACTGGAAGGTTATTCAACACCTAACCAACCAGTTTTGGAAGCGCTGGGTGAAAGCTTATCTACCAACTATAGCCTGCAGGACGAAATGGTTCGCGGAAACGCGGCCGCTGAAGGTCGGCGATCTAGTGGTCATCGTAGACGAGTCCGTGCGCAATGGATGGCTTCGAGGTAAAGTGGTGAAGACTTATCCAGGACGAGACGGACAAGTTCACAAGGTCGACGTGGAGACTTGCGACGGATCTACTCTTCAAAGACCAGCGGTAAAGGTTGCTCTTTTGGACGTGCAGGAGGAGAGTAAAGTCGATTGACTACGACGTTACGGGTTGGGGTGTTAGCACAACTGGCAACCTTGGTACGGAGATCGGACAAACGTCAACGCGTTGGCGCCGAAAAAGAATTGTCATTGTTAGAAAATTGATCGAAACTGCGACACGTTTTTTCTTGACCTGGCAGTTAGTTAGTTTTAAGTGAATAGTTTTAGAGAAAACAGTATGTATTCATTATTAGTTGATCCGATAATCTTTTAATGTATTTTGTTATAGTAGGTGAAATCTATTTGGCCAGTTGCGCGTAATTTGAGTGCTCGCGGGTTTGTGAGTCGGAAGAGGTTAGGTGATAGAAATTCCTTACTGCGCAATTTGCCACTTAAATATTGTATTTCCTTTGATAGTTTGAGTGACCGTTCGGTTGTTCCGGTTAGGTGTACCGGGTTGAGCTCAATTAGAGCGGTAGGAAACAAAAAGCGTAAGTACGCAAGAATACTTGTTTTGTACCCGATGATAAATATGATTTTCGTCCATTAGCTTCAAATAGCGGGTGATATCCGACGGTTTAGGGTTGCCAGAGCTAGAGCTTAGGGTAAACGGCGAAACTTATTTGTAAGTTCATAAAAGATTGTTTACATTCATCATTTAATAATAAAATGTATTTACAGTCGAGTTCGTTCGCATACAACGTACTACGGAACAGTTTTTATTTCCCACAATTAGACAACAGTTAAACAAAGAATACCCAAAAAACTGTAAGCAGCGAGAAGCAGTTCAAAGCAAACAAGCGTTCTGCAGCGAAGAAAGTGGATAAGATGGCTGTACACAATCTAGAGCAGACGTCAAATGGAAGGTTCGTCAATTTGGACTAAGTCGACCGGAATCTTAACTGAGTATTTTTCCCCCTTTTATAGATACTTTGATTTTGTGATAAACAAATAATCGATTAACACACAATTTAGTTTAACCACTTTTTGATTCGAACACCCTTCATACTGTCGAGTGCTTAATTCATTTTTCCTCGAGAGTTATAGCATCAGTTGTGGAATAAGGTTTTAAGCTCTTCTTGAATCAAGTAGGTAATCAATTATAGGCATTTAAAAATTTAGACTTTTTTTTTAATTTTAAATTCAAATAATTTAATTTAAAGGACATTCAGGTTATGCAGGTTTTATTAACTTTTTCAAGTACCAATTGTTTTTTTGCCAGGAATTTACCACTAGGTAGCATTCTTCCTTACACCCATTAGTACCTTTTGTAAAAAAATTTCAACACAGCAAAAAATTCAGCTTTGGATTCATAATCAGACTAAATTCCCTCAATAGGACTGGTCTTAATAAGATATTGATTTTCTAGTAGATGTGTTTATACCACAATTATTTTAACAGCTCCTGTTGAAATTTATTTTGATTTACTATTGTGATATCCAAATTGATTTTTGTCTCCTGATCGGAAAGTTAACACAACATTTTTTCAATATCATCGAAGTAATATATTAATCTTTGTGAGTTATCTTCTATTTTATTTTCCAAAAATCATGAACTCTATTTTGAATATAAAGTGCTTTTTTTTCTCTAGTGAATGAAATAAGAAATCAATTGTCCAAAAAAAATGAGCTAAATAAAAATGGATCTCTTGTACCTACGCATCAACGTAAAATGCGTCTTTTGACCTCGGGAACGATCGACAAATTCTGGTCTTAACTGATTCGAACGGAATGAATTTCCGTCGCCTCGGGGAATTTATTTATTTCATGAATCTCCCCCCGCTCTTCAACCATTCGCCAACTCTCGGAATGGATTATCCGATGGCCGGCTGCTGGCCGCAGAGTTGATGGAAAATCATCCTCCCACACAAACATTCCGATTCCGAAGCTTCTTCTTCCTTCTCCCGGGACCAACAACGGAGCCATCACTCATCCGGGAAACAACTGAACTGAACCTGCATGGCCGCTTTGACCCCCAAAGGCTGGAGCAAAACGAGCAAATGGTCCAGGACAGGACTTCTCTGTTGATTCGATGATTCAGTGCCCCTTTGGGGATGAAATGGCAGTTTTTTTTTGGCCGGAAACAAAATCGTCGAGAGGAACGGAGGGCAGATTTCTTCGGGAGATTGACGACGGTGTGTGGGAACAGAATTATCCAGATTGATGTTGGGTGGAATGCGGAAAAAAATCCCGTCGTTCGACTGATGGAATTGATTTGGTTTTTGAAAGGTATAAATATATTTCCGTTCTTGACAGGGAAAGATGATGTAAACTGTATATCTTCTGCTACTTTACGAAACGATCGAAAGTATCATGTTTTGATTCGGGAGAGGAAAAATAAATAAAACAGATTAGACAATCTTTTTCCATTTATCTTTAAAAAAAAACTCCAGAATTAGAATCTGAGAATAGTCACCGGGAGCATTACAAACCAAATTTTTGTTCGGCACGGGCCAACTACTATGAAGTGTAGATACAGATAACGTAGGCTCGTGCGGAACAAAAATTTGATAAGTGTTGATAATGCTTCAAATAAATTTTATCCGCTCATTTTTAAAATCTTCAATTTCTTCTAACTTTCTATCCGTCAATAAAAATTTCATTATCTTAAGATTTAGATTTTTAATAAAATGAACATCACTTTTCATCGATAAGTCCGATAAAATGAAGTAACGAAATGTATAAGCTATAATTAAACATATGCCTTTAAAAATGGCTATGCAATCTTTGTGACATTACAAAAAAATATATCAGAGTTTTCTGTTTATTGACAATCAAGGCCGGTGTAAGGTGGGCAGGGGCGGGCAAGGGAGGCAATTTTCCAGGGCTCTTCGGCTCCCTAAATAAACTTTTCAGATAAAGCTATTTGGATAAAAAAAATTGAACCCAATTTGAGCTTTCTGGACCGTTCACTAAACTTTGAAAACCCGGGAATGTCCGAATAAATCCGGGGAATCTTGATTTACCCTAAAATGAATAAAAGGTTTATCACTTTCTCCACTGCTTTCTCCTAATTATTGAATAAAGAATATATTTAAGGAGTTTCCAGCCAATCAAACATTATGTTTAGACTTAGAAATATTTTTTCCACATTTTCAATAATGTTACGCCTTTTACGCACGGCTGCAATTATATTTTCATGGCTTTGTCAAAATTAGAACGAATTAAAGTAATTAAATTTTTGAAAAAAAAATCGTTGTATAGAACAGCTAGATTGAAAAAAAAAAACATCTCCCATTTTAATATATGGGGATTTTTTTTATCATCTGACAATTTGCGCCGGGGGTCTTTAGATTTTCCCCAAAATTGTATTTTTTCAGATTTCTAACATTTTTATTTTTTGAGTTAGCTTCGGTTAGATTTTTTCGTCAATAAAAAATAACGATTTTTCAAAGCTACATAACTTTGTTATTTTTCAATGGAAATTATAAAATAGCACATCAAAATGCATTGAAATTTTATCAGCTTTCCAAATAAAATAGTTTTAAAAAAATAAATAAAGACCTTCAATATGAAAAGATGTAAATAAACTTTAAATGGCGTCTAAAAGTACCGTCTGCACCACCGAATATTTTGCAAATAATTCCATTGAATAGTTCAATTTATGATGCAACTTTCATTTGAAGACACCAAAGTGGGCCTTCCATTCCTTGAAGAGTTATGAAAGCAATAATAGCGATAAATCTCTTTTTTTGCGACGAAAACAAACAATGGTCGAACAACTGCACTCACATATGGAGGTAGCGCGCACTTCTAACAACATGGAAACAAAAGAACTTACCAAAGCAGGTAAAAAACACTACTTTTTCGTGCTTTGTAGAGTGTTTACAGCATTACTGACTTTAAATTTCAACCAAAATTCTTAGTATCGCATTGTTAATGTGATATAACAAATAATGGAAATGTTGCTTTTACAACCTGGTCATATGCTTTATAACTTATTAACTTTTCGATCAAAGATCATTGTGAAGCATAATCAATGCCAATAGTAGAAGGTTCAGTCCCTGTGTTTGGGATCACAAAAATGGGATTAAAAATATGAAATATAGACGTGCTTTACATAGTTTTTATATCGGGAGCTAAGTACTGGACACCAAAATCCTTTCCCATTGATCAAAAACAAAGAGTGTGGCACAAATGTAGGAATAATCGAAGAGCTCAGTATGGCCAGCCCAGGCTGTTAAAAGCATCATTCCCATTGTAGGTAATATGACATTGAAAATATGATACTTTTACCGTATTCGTTTTCTCCATTCGCCCAGTTTTGAGGTTTACCATACTAGAACGAACATAATTCGTCGTCAGTGTTTTGCTACCTCGATCGCTCACAAACGAATCTTCAGTGTTCCACCGTCCATTTTATCTCCATCAAATCTGGAGAGTTACGGATGCAAAACTGAGCGCATAAACTTCTAAAATTGACAGCAAAATTTGCAAAATTTGTTTTGACCTGGTGCAAAACTGGGTATAAACAAATACGTTATTAGATTTTTGGATATAACATGAAGTCAGTTTAGCTGCAACACTCTACCGCCCCTACTTTCATAACAGTCCCATATGCAAAAACAAGCAAGCGAGAAAATCAGCTTTTCCTGTTTTGGAATACATTCTTAAATTGTGATCACAACTTTCGGCATAAACGAAAATCGTGTCTAGGTTGTCATAATAAATCGTAAGACCTGAAATTTTCGAAATTGGGTTATTGGCAGGCTTCAGATTCATTTGAGAGCAAACACCCACGGAGCTAAAATCTGCTCTCACTCTTTAAGCGGCGAGAAGGAATGAGAAGGAGTGATCATTTGCCTCGAAGATGTCATGCTCCTAGGGAGTTCTTTTTACCTCTCGCTCCGCTCTTAAAAGATAAATGAGCGCTCTTCGGGAGCGCTCCCTAGGAGAACGCTTTAAGACAAACGTTATGAGCTGGGAATCTGACTGGTTCGTGTTCGTTTGCTTTGGTTTGCGCCGGCGGTGTCATTTGGAAATGATTTGATATAAATAACGAAAGGTAGGACGTGTCCCCGCTGATTATTTTGTTGAGTAGAGTGGCTCAAATAAACAGATTGTTGTGTGAAGTTATTTCATCAATAACCGTCAAACGGGGCATTATGCAACAGCCGGGTTAGATGCTACATTTGTATACCACATCAAGAGGTGTTATTTTTTATTTGAATATAATGTAGTGAAGTTATCATTTAATGATGACAAAATAATGATGACTAATTTCCTAACATCCTGAGATAGATTTTTAAATATTTCGATTCTCATAGAAAATTAAAAGACTTGTGCCAAAGATGAGTTCGAGCCCAAGAGTAAACACCGAACACAGTTGTACCAGATAGTTTTTCAATAACGATCCGCCTACTGCAACATTGATAAAATCGCGAATGCCATAAAGATGGTAAAACGACTATAATCGAAACAAAAAAAAAGTGTTAAAGATGTACCTACGTTTTTTTATATTTTTCCAATGCCCTTAAAAACATACCTTGCCTACACTGGTGGTGTGATTTTTTTTTTTTGGAAAATCAGCAATATAAATATTTGAATAATTCAGTTACCAATCTGGGCTAAAAATTCATCAAAATGCAAATGCAAAAGATTCACCTTTTCAATCTTGATTCCATATGCTATTATGATTGGTTCACTTCACGCGTTTGTTTAATTCAAAATATCATCTATCATAACATGAACTTTTATGATTTTAGCTAGATGATTTTTCACCCCTAAATGTATGCAGCACCTTTATGGTTTTAAAATCATTTTTGACAGAAAAACATAACATAAACTTTTATGATTTAAGCTACATGATTTTTTACCCCTAAATGTATGCAGAACCTTTATAGTTTTAAAATCATTTTTGACAGAAAATTGTAAAATTTTATTCGAACAAAACAAAAACTTACTGCATTTGGTGCTGTATGCGTTATGACATCAGAAATATATCTTAAACTATAAAATTTCAAACGTTTTCATTTTATTTTTTCATTCATTGTTGCCACTTATCTAGACCTTTTTTAGAAAGGTGAAAATCGTATGTTTTTGCAGATTTGAAAATAGCTGGGGAAGCAAAGATTTTTCTGACTACGTAATTTTGATGTCCCATCAACCTTAAGCCTTTTGATTTAAAAGCAGAATGATTATCTGTGGACGTTAAGTTTTTAAAAGCCATTTAGGTTGATAAGTGTGCAGGATGTTCTTGTTTACAATACTTATTTCAACACCGCGGTGCACCGGCCGATTTCTTTGTAAAACATATTATCTGAAAGCCTTAACTTCGACAATCGTTTTACATGAACATTGAATGTAAATTAGAGTAATAATGTTTACGTTGTTTAGGTACAAAAATAGTCTAAAATTCGTTTTGCTTACATCGTCGCACAGCCACCCCCAGCAGCCAGCCAGCAGCTGTGAGCTACTTGAAGCAATCAAATATGTACCTAACTCGAAGCAATTCTGAATCGTCAAACGCAAAGTTATTTCTCCCAGGGAGGCCTCTTTGGGAGGAGCGCAGAGCCTCCGAGGAAGCAAAGAGTGACTGGCGCTCTTATCGATTCTGGCGGTAAGAGAAGCGAGAAAGAGTGGTTTTCGTCTGCCAGGAGTTTGGGAGTTCCTCCTCAATGAGTGGTACTGCTCTGCCTCTTATGCCTGCCTCGCGCCTCAGGATGCGTCCGAAGCCTGGTTATTGGTAAGGTCGAGAGCACCATTTTTATTCATTAAGGGACTGTTAATCGACCATATTTGAAACCTTTTTCAAATCTACTCGCATAACAGTCCCATACAGAATATTTTTTTCTCACCAAGCAACTTTATAAGATTTAAATTTGACCATTTTTGAACTTCTAACTGCAATTTTCAGAAAAAGAAACATACAAAATATCGTAAATTCCACATTGTAAGTTGAATCTTTTTACGATTTTTGATTCCATTCGATAGTTTTTCGTTCAGGAAGTCATTCCTAAGGAAGTCAGACCTGCCTTCGAAAACTCGTGTGCATCATTCGACATCAAGTGAGTTAATTTTTTTTAAATGAATCAAAGCAATAAATCAAATACTATTTCGCCGAAAGAAGCATTGAAAAGTAACCAAATCCGCGGTATTTCACATATGGGACTGTTATTCGGGTATATTTCATATAGGACAGCCACAAATAGATATTTTTTTCGAAATTTGTAGAACAAAACCTCTTTTTAAGTGTTTTATTTTGAATCCCTATGTTGACCTAAAATGACGAAAATTCATATGGGACTGTTATGCGAGTAGGGGCAGTCTACAAAGCACAAAAAAATAGTGTTTTTTACCTGCTTTGATAAGTTCTTTTGTTTCCATGTTGTTAGAAGTGCGCGCTATCTCCATGTGTGAGTGCAATTGTTCGATCATTGTTTGTTTCCCATGCAAAAAAAGAGATTTGTTGTCATTATTTCTTTCATAACTCTTCAAGGAATTGATGGCCCACTTTGGCTTCAGATGAAAGTTGCATCATAAATTGAGCTATTCAATGGTATTTTTTGCAAAACATTCGACGGTGCAGACGCCATTTAAAGTTTATTTACAACTTTTCATATTGAAGGTCTTTATTTATTTTTATAAAACTATTTTATTTGGAAAGCTGATAAAATTTCAATGCATTTTGATGTGCTATTTTATAATTTCCATTGAAAAATAACAGGGTTATGTTGCTTTGAAAAAAAATGGTTATTTTTTATTGACAAAAAAATCTAACCGAAGCTAACTCAAAAAATAAAAATGTTAGAAATCTGAAAAAATACATGTGTTTTTAAGTCGCAAAAATGAACCAAATTTGTCAATTTTGTTGAAAATCTGAAGACCCCCGGCGCAAACCCGTCGGATAACAAAAAAAATCCCCATATGTAATACAAATGTCTGTCACAATCACAAGATGTATTGCATTAACTTTAATCATACACATTATTTGTGATAAATTTTTTTAATAAAATATGTTTAGATTGATTCTGACTATCTAATAAAAATTCTTGAATTTTATCGGGGAAATATAACGGCAAACGCTGAATTATATTTACATTTAGAAAATCGAAGAACATGTAACATTGAGCCTACCTTCAGGAGTTAAAAATGGGGCACGAGTGTATTAGCGAGAATACGCTGTGTGTAAAGTATGGAATTCATCATTGATCATTTTTTATGAAATGACTTCCATAGTTGAACCACTATTTGAAATGACGATATGAAACTAAAAAATCGATTTTATAAAATAACATATTTTTGGAAGCTTTCGAATTCAGAGCTCTTTTCATACTTAACATTCAGAATTAAAATACTAAGAAAATAATTCCAATTCAGAATTTAGATTACGAGTTAAGATTCTGATTTCAGTTCCAAGATTCTGATTTAGATGAATGTAAGTAAATTCTTAATGTAAATTCTGACTCTTTCGAAAAAAGAACAAAATAATAGTTCCAGAGTTCAGATTTGGGATCCACATTCAGAATTCTAATCGGATTCCAATTTAAACTCTGCGAATTTCATTAATGAAATTCAAATTCGGAATCTGATCAGAATAAGATTCGTCATTCAGATTAAAATACAAAATTTTGATTCAAATTCAGAATTCACAATCAACATCAAAATGTAGGCTCACAATTAGCATTTGATTTCAATTTCATATTCAGAATTTGAGATGTTTTTTTTCATGAGTTTAACAGCAACTTGTAGCTCATTCCCAATAATTCCAAATTTCAGGGGTAAATTCAGAATTCACCACTCTTTTAAGAATTTCGATTGATAAATGAGTTCGCCATGATCGCCATTCAGATTTGAAATTACCTTTTAGTTTTGAGATTCATGTATGAAGTTCAGATTCAGATTTTTTATCCAGATCTTTTTCTTTGATTTGAGCTTTAGCTGAGCTTCTCTTTGAACCAAGAATTTTAAACAAATAAATCGATTATATCAAATTACAATGTTGTTAGATAATTCATCTGAAAATCAGAAATTCAACAAATTGAAGCTTTTAGCAAAGTTATAAATGATAAGATATTGGAAAGAGAGACAGGTTTTGAATGCCCATATCTGGCAGGTTGAATGCCACTATCAAGAAAACATAGATAAGCCATGTAAATTTTTAACTTTTCATCATTGAAACATTAAATCTTCGCTCTAAATACAATATTTCAGAGAAAATAGAAGAGCTTAATATTGATCTGATAAAAATATGATATGAACAAAACATCACTATGAAATAACAATAAAAACTAGTGAAATCTAATGTTTTCAATTAATTTATATGAAAAAACTAGCTGACCCGGCAAACTTTGTTGAGCCAGTATTTTTGAGATTTTTTTTTATATTTGAGCACTGTTCCTTAGTCAGCCTTCCTTTTGAGTGGATAAAAGCAAGTGGATACCCCTGGGGCCGGAAAAAAAATCCAGTATTATAGTTCAATATACAAATAAGTTACGCTAAATTTTGGCTTATTTTCTTCCGGTAAATTAAGAAAGCTTAATCTATCAAGTTTCAATTGAGTTTAGCCATCATTCATATTCAAAAATTCTTATCTGATCAAGTTTTATAAAATTGCTGAAGATTGATTTGAACAGAAAATGGATCTTTTTTGCTGGAGTCGTCATAAACTGAGTTTTTTTCGATTTGTGTTCACCTCTATATTTAAATATATTGAAGTTTTCGTTAAACATGATCGTCAGAATAGAAAAATTAAAAAAATGAATTGGACAACACCAGAACATTTAAAAGAATATAGAAAACTTGAACTTAATTTTTAATTTTCTTTTTCATTATTTCAAATGTCGTTTTTTCGGACTTTGTACTAAATACACTATTTGAATCTTATTGTGAATTGACAGAGCTGAGTTCGACAAATATTTAACAATTCAGGAAATATCATAATTCATCTCATTTGCAGCAACACTTTTTTTTATCAATATAATGTTTGAAAATGTCTTTAAAATTTGTGTCATCAATATCTTTTTCCAATTTTCAGTTAGGGATTGGCAAATTGCACTATTAATTAGGAAATTAAAAAAAAAAGAATTTGAATTGTCATGTATTTGGATTACTTTCTCTTAGCATTTGAAACCTTGAATGAAGGCAAAGCTATTTTGAGTATTTGGAATAAAAATTCAAAACAATCACAAATTATTCAAAATTTTAGTTTATGATCGTAAGATAAGAAACTGTATTCCAAACAATTAAATTTCATTCTGAATTTTATTGTTAATTTATATCAATATTCTGAATTTGGCTTTATGAATCTGGATTTTCAGTTATATTTGAACGTAAATTTAAAAGCTGATTTTCTCATTCCATCCCAGTAGCTTGGCAAGTGCGGATGTGTTTTTGTTTCGCTATTTATCGGGTGCTTTACATAAAAGTGAACCAAAAGTTGGAAGTTTCCACAAGCAGTTATCCTGCATCATTCGGTCGTCAATTGCCGAATCAATTAAGCAACAGAAGTGACAAGCTGTGTTTCCCCCGGCAGCGCTGGTGCGCAATCCCCACATCTGGCTGGAACATCAGGCTGTCTTGTCGTCACCATCAGCACCAGGACCATCAGCAGAGGAGTGCAAATTGTTTCCTTCCAATTATTCCGGGTTTGATTACTGTTTGGGTGGTTGTCCGATAGATCCGGTATTAATGGCCGTGACCGGATAACGGAAGCATTGCACGAGTCTGAATCCGATTGGTCATTCTCTCCCGGTGAATCGAGCCATCATCTATCAACCGAGGAAAAATCATTGCCGTCGTCATCGCCAGGGCCGGCTGCGATCAACGAAAGAAAACGTGGTTGTGTACCGAAGAAAAAAAAACACTCAAGAAAATTAGCTCGTTAAGAAGTGCTTGGAAAAAATTGTAAGTTCTTCTTCTTTATTTTTCTCTTTTCTTTTTACTATCTTTTTCTCTATAATTCGAACATTGTTTGCTTCGTTCATATTTGAAGAAATATGAACGAAGGCGGGGGGTCAATCCCCTCAACTGAGGATGAGGAGGATAGCGTCTATGAGGATGAGGAGCATTTAGAGGATTCGGTTGTTGCGGGTCCTTCTAATGAATTTCATTCTCCAATGGATGTTAATTCTGAGTCATCCTCAGTTGAAAGTAAAGCTACCCGACTCCGAGTCTACACTGAGAGCTCTACTTTCACTGGTCCTTGGGTGGTTTTTATCCGGCCCAAAAAAAATGGAAAGCAATTGAATGTGGTTCAGATCACAAGAGATCTGGCGAGATGGTCCTCCGTAACCTGCATTAAAAAGGTGCGACCTAACAAATTGCGAGTCGAAGTAGCTAACCGGAAATCCGCAAATGAAATTGCTGCCAGCAATTTCATAAACTTAGAGTACCACGTGTACATTCCGTCTCGAGACGTAGAGATCGAGGGCGTGATTACTGAAATGAGTCTGAAGGCAGAGTACGTGAAATCCAACGGCGTTGGTAAGTTCAAGAGCCTCGATTCGGCTTCGGTCGAAATCTTGGATTGCCGCCAACTCAGAACTGCCACCGTCGTAAATGGAGTCAAAGGGTACTCACCTTCAGGTTCATTTCGTGTGACCTTTGCGGGTACCGCCCTCCCTCATTATGTCTTGATTGACGGAATATTGAGGCTGCCTGTGCGACTCTTTGTTCCTCGCCCAATGGATTGCAAAAATTGCAATAAGTTGGGACACACTGCGTCGCACTGTTGTAACAAGCCACGGTGTCCCAAATGCGGGGAGAATCATGGGGCTGGAGCGTGCTCAGCAATAGAGCAGAAATGTGTTTATTGCGGGGGCTCACCCCATGATATCTCCTCGTGCGAGGAATATAAGAGTCGCTGGGATAGCCAAAAGCGCTCTTTGAAGGAACGGTCAAAACGGTCGTATGCCGCTATATTGAAGAGCGCGGCGCCCCCGATCCAATCTCATTCGAGTAACATTTTTTCTGCGCTGTCAGTTGACAATGGAGAATCAGATGCTACCGACGAAGATCATCCTGTCATTTTTGTAGCTAATTCGAGAAAACGCTCAAGACCAGCACCAAAGAGCCCCAAAATCCCAAAAAAAATTCCAACATTTTGTCCCTCAATTGGTGTTAAGCCAAAACTGACATCTATGGTGAAAGAAAAACAAGTCCCTCCCGGGTTCCGTATTAATATGACTCCACAGAATACACCAGATATTGCGAGAGCTTCTAAGTCTGCCTCTCCTAACGTAATCTTACCAGAATCAACTTGTCAATCTGGAATTTTCAAATTATCTGACATTTTAAATGGGATCTTCACCTTTTTAAACGTTTCGGAATCAATAAAAAACATTGTTACCTCTATGCTTCCGATATTAAAGACATTTTTAATGCAATTGATGCAAACTTGGCCCCTTCTTTCAGTGTTTATCTCTCTCGATGGCTAATTTACGCCCAGAGGTCGGAGATATCACTGTTTTACAGTGGAATTGTCGTAGTCTCATTCCTAAACTGGATCCGTTCAAATTTCTTCTTCATGAAACTAGTTGCGATATTTTTGCCCTTTCAGAAACATGGCTTTCTTCTCAATCAAACATCTCATTCCACGATTTTAACATTATCCGTTTGGATCGCAACGATTCTTATGGAGGGGTGCTTTTGGGGATCAATAAGCGCCACTCCTTTTATAGAATCCACCTCCCTTTATCAGGAGGAATTGAAGCTGTTGCATGCCATACAACTATACGAGGTAAGGATTTATGTGTTGTCAGTTTGTACTGGCCTCATAGAGCTGCAGTGGATCGAAGTAACCTAGAGGACCTGTGCTCAGTGCTCCCTGAGCCAAGGTTGATCCTGGGTGACTTCAATTCACATGGAACTGTTTGGGGGGAGCAAATTGATGATAGACGTTCTTATCTTATTTATGGCATTTGTGACAGTTTCAATTTAACAGTTTTGAACATGGGTGAAAAAACACGGGTGCCTAAACCTCCTGCAAGACAAAGTGCAATTGACCTCTCACTCTGCTCAAATTCTTTATCATTGAATTGCCAGTGGAAGGTAATCCCTGATCCCAATGGTAGTGACCATTTACCTATCAAAATTACCATCACCAATGGGGTCAATTCTTCAAATTCAACAAATATGGAATATGATCTCACAAGACACATCGACTGGAAAAAGTTTTCGGACACAATTAATTCAGCTATCAACTCCATGGAGGTTTTACCTCCGTTGGAGGAATATAACTTTATTTCTCGTTTGATTTTCGACTGTGCAGTTGGTGCTCAAACGAAACCCATCCTAGATCCATCTGTTCGTCGAAGGCCTCCCAACCCATGGTGGGACAGTCAGTGTACCAAACTTTACGTGGACAAATCGAACGCCTTTAAAGTTTTTCGAAAATACGGAACCCTGGATAACTTTAACACGTATTTTTCTCTTGAGCAGCAATTTAAAAACCTGATCAAGGGAAAAAAACGTGCGCATTGGCGTAATTTTGTGGGTGGTTTGTCGCGGGAAACATCCTTAAGCACTTTATGGAATGTAGCACGGAGCATGCGTAATCGTTCTTCCACGAACGAAAGTGAAGAACATTCGCATAAATGGATATTCAATTTCGCTCGGAAAATTTGTCCAGATTCCACACCTGTGCAAAAAATCATAAGAAGTGTGCCACCGAATAGATGCGATCTAGATTGCGGCTTTTCGATGGTAGAATTCTCACTTGCTCTCCTTTCTTGTAACAACACAGCTCCGGGAATTGATAAAATAAAATTCAACTTGTTGAAAAACCTTCCGGATGCCGCCAAATTTCGCTTGTTGAATTTATTTAATCAATTCTTGGAGCATAACATTGTTCCCGAAGATTGGAGACAAGTGAGAGTTATTGCTATCCGAAAACCTGGGAAACCTGCGTCCGATTTTAATTCATACCGTCCAATAGCGATGTTGTCTTGCATTCGGAAATTGATGGAGAAAATGATTTTGTTTCGTTTGGATAAATGGGTAGAAACAAATGGCCTCCTTTCAGATACTCAATTTGGATTTCGAAGGGGCAAGGGAACAAACGATTGTCTTGCTTTGCTGTCTTCAGAGATACAAATGGCGTACGCAAAACGTGAGCAAATGGCTTCAGTGTTTCTAGACATAAAGGGAGCTTTTGATGCAGTCTCAATAGAGGTGTTGTCAGACAAGTTGCACTCCCGAGGTCTGCCTCCTCTATTGAACAACATCTTATACAGCTTGTTTTGTGAGAAACATCTGAATTTTGCTCACGGTGATATTGCAGTTAGAAGAACCTCTTACATGGGCCTCCCGCAGGGTTCATGTTTGAGTCCACTTTTGTACAACTTTTACGTAAGTGACATCGACAGTTGTCTCTCTGAAGGCTGCACTCTAAGACAACTCGCAGATGACGGCGTGGTATCTGTAACAGGATCTACTGAATCTCATCTGCACAGACCTTTACAAGATACTTTAGACAGATTGTCAACCTGGGCTTTGGGGCTTGGGATTGAGTTTTCTCCACAGAAAACGGAGATGGTTGTTTTCTCTAAGAAACGTAGACCTGCTCAGCCTAAGCTTCAACTCCTAGGCAGGACGATCATTCAATCGAGGTGTTTTAAGTATCTTGGGGTTTGGTTTGATTCCAAGTGCACCTGGAAAGCCCAAATTGAGTATCTGAAAGGAAAATGCCAACAAAGAATCAATTTTCTCCGATCAATCACTGGCACCTGGTGGGGAGCTCACCCAGAAGATCTTTTAAAATTGTATCGAACAACTATTCTCTCAGTGATGGAATATGGTAGCTTCTGTTTCCAGTCGGCTGCCAAAACTCATCTCATAAAACTCCAGCGTATCCAATACCGTTGTCTTCGCATCGCTTTGGGTTGTATGCCCTCAACGCACAACATGAGTCTTGAAGTTTTGGCAGGAATACTCCCACTAAAAGATCGATTTAATTTATTATCACTCCGATTCCTCATCAGGTGTGAGGTCTTGAACCCATTGGTGATTGTAAATTTCGAAAGACTACTTGAGCAAAATTTTCAAACCAGATTTATGTCTATATACCATGTCTTCATGTCCATGCAGGTAAATCCTTCTTCGTATTCTCCAACTCGTGTTTACATCCCAGACTACGACAACTCTTCTGTCCAGTTTGATTTGTCTATTCAGCAAGAAATTCGTGGAATACCGGACTCCCACCGCCCACTTCTGATTCCCAGAATTTTCGATGCTAAATATAGACACGTCGATGCTGATAAAATGTACTTTACCGATGGTTCACTTATAGAGGAATCAACAGGATTTGGAGTGTTTAACGAAATGTTCAGCGCATCTTATAATCTCCAGTCACCATGCTCTGTGTATATAGCAGAGTTAGCAGCAATTTTTTGGGCTTTGGACACCATCGCTTCACGGCCTGCGGGACACTACTATATCGTAACAGATAGTCTCAGCTCTGTTGAAGCAATCCGCTCAATAAGACCGGGAAAGCACTCACCATACTTCCTTGAGAAGATACGGGATATTTTGAGTGCTTTAACAAGACGTCGCTTTTCCATCACCTTTGTTTGGGTTCCCTCTCATTGCTCGATAGTGGGTAATGAGAAGGCAGACTCTCTGGCAAAGGTGGGGGCGAAGGAAGGCGACACGTATCAGCGTGAGATTGTCTTCAACGAGTTTTTCTTTTTAGTTAGGAGAAATTCTCTTGTCAACTGGCAGCGCAAATGGGACGAGGATGAATTGGGTCGGTGGCTTCACTCGATTATCCCAAAGGTAAGCCTTAAACCCTGGTTTAATAGATTGAACTTGAGTCGGGATTTTATTTGTATATTTTCCCGTCTCATGGCCAATCATTATTCCTTAGACGCGGTACTCTATCGTTTTGACATTGCTGGCAGCAATTTGTGTAGTTGCGGCCAAGGTTACCATGACATCGAGCATATTGTCTGGTCGTGTGAGGTCCATCTTGTCGCCAGAACGAATTTATTAGACTCCCTCCGGGCCCGAGGAAAACCACCTAACGTTCCAGTGAGAGACGTGCTAGCTGTGCTAGACTTGGACTACATGTTCGAAATTTACCTTTTTCTAAAAGCTATCGATCTCCGTCTATAATTCTTTTTATTTTCATATTTCCCTTTCTATCATCTTTTTCTTTAAACTCAAAGTGTTAAGCTAAGCAAACAATTGTAAAAACAAAAACGAGTTTGGCTCCTTAAAACCTGAAGGTATGAGCCGTTTCAAATAAAGAATTATAAAAAAAAAAAAGCTGATTTTCTTTGATCTTGATTTTATTTTTGTTGATCGACTTCAAGTGTTTATATTCTTAAACTCACTTTGTGCTTGATCGATTGTTTTTTTCAATCTGATATCTAGTACGAAACTTTTTTTTTGTATTTTTGTGTATTGATTCAGATTTTTCTCTATACTAAAATGTTTCGAAATTTTAGGTGGCATGCTTTTTACTTAAATGTTAAATTTTCATATTCTTTCAAGTTTGATGATATTTTTGAATACGATCCTTTTTTCTGACTTTTGGAACTGACAGTTGGATCTAATGTCAAGTTAAAGTCCTATACAGCTAAACTTTGGAAAAGTTCCTTTTAACCACAGAGCATAAAAGGTAGTGTGCATTTTTTCAATGTTTCCTGATCCTCCAGTCCGTTCTTATGATAGTGATGCAATTTACTTGGAATCACAAAATTGATAACATTTAATTCTCAAACTGACTGGATAAATTCCTAACATCTTCTAAAAATCAACCAAAAATAAATAAAGGTGATTTTTTTTATCAGTTTTATGACTTTCTATTGGTGTTATCAAAACTCATCAAAAATGATTTGGCAATGTTTTGAAAATTTTACATCCATATTGTTCGAATTGCTAAAAGAACATGACATTTCAAAAAAATTAACGGTGCATCTAAGAAAATATTAGAATTGCCTTGATTCTGATGCAACAAAAAACAAATTTCGTAAATATGCTTCTTACCGGCTAGTTGCAGCACCCCATATGGACATCATATCCAAGTATCCATTTTACTGTTGCCACGTGAAAAGTACACTGGAAATGAAAATGGGCGCCAAAACTTCCTATACAGTATGCAAAAAAAGTTTATCCACCCACCTCACAAATTCACAATTGATATGTTTTTCTGGTGAAAATCAAGTTGATTGCATGAATGTTCCTCCACAATTTATCTTTTATGTTTATTTATTATATTGCCATTGAAAATACGGCGTTTATATCTTTTCTCGAGGTTTTATGTGATAAATTATGAAAAAAGGGTAAAAAATACGCAAAAAAAGTTTATCCACCCTCAAATGGATGCTACGATTTAAATGTGTTTTATATAATTTTAGTGTGTAGCCTGCAGCTTTCTTGAATGTAAACATTGTGTCCAGCTGTCATTTAGCGCTCTTGAAGTTTTCGTTTCGTGTTTCGTGTTCAAAATTGGAAGTAATTGGTTGCAAAATGCCCAAAAAAGCACAAATTCCGATCAGCATCCGAAATTTGAAAGTTGAACATCACAAAACCGGCAAAAACTACCGTAATATTGCCGATACTGTCCAGCATAATAAAGATACGGTTGCTAGGATTGTTCAGGGGTACAAACAGCGTGTTTCAATCTCACCAGCTAAGCGATCGGGGCGTCCTTCAAAGACTACAGGCTGAATTGACAGAGCTATCATGAAGAAGGCAGAGCTGGACCGGAGACTATCAGCTCCGAAAATTGCGAAAGATTGAAAACGAATTTTCCATTCAACTGACATCACAATCCGTGCGAAATCGTCTTCATAAGAAAAGGTCTTAAGGGCAGAGTAGCGTTTAAGAAGCCATGGTTGTCCGCAAAAAATATCAAAAAAAGATTGAAGTGGGCCCTGGACCACATTTCATGGACCAGTGATGACTGGAATAAGGTGAATTGATCAGATTAGTCGAAAGTAATGCTATTTGGGTCTGATCACAAGGGGTATCACAAGAAAATTTAACATACATTGATTTTTCAGCCAACTGAGCATAACTTTGATTTTCATTTGCAGGTAGAGTCATCGTGTGGGGATCTATGGCTACATCCGGCGTTGGAGAACTTGAATTCATCGATGGAATCATAACCAAGGAGATTTATTTGGATATTTTGAAGCGGAAACTACCAGCGTCTGCACAAAAGCTAAAGTTGGGGCGCAGATATACGTTATAACAAGACGGAGATCCCAAACACACCTCAAAACTGGTTTCGCAATGGTTCAAAGAAAAGCGTATCAAGGTTATGGAGTGTCCAGCACAGTCTCCCGACCTTAATCCAATCGAGCATCTCTGGTCAATTTTGAAAATTAAGGTTCAGAAGCAAAAAATAACAAGCATCCAGCAATTGCGGCAGGTAATCTCAACTGAATGGGACAAAATCACACCGGAAACAACTGCCAAGCTTGTTGAGTCGATGCCACGACGTTGTCAAGCAGTTATTGAAGCCAAAGGAGGTCACACGAAGTACTAAAGCTATTTAAGGCAGAGGGGTGGATAAACTTTTTTTGCGTTATTTTTTTTTTAACATCATATCTCAAATGCAACAGAATATGTTTTTTATTTGAAACTTGAAGGAGTTGACTTTATTTTAACATAAACAATAATAAACTCAACAACAATTAACTGTGTTTTAATTTTCCGTAGGGTTTTTTGAAATAAATCTAGTTTCTCGCTGGGGGTGGATAGACTTTTTTGCATACTGTCGATAGATGGATGAACATTAATAAGCCTTGATTCCTTTTGGCGCCTTCCTACTCTGGATGATTCGAATGAAAAAAAAAAAATGGAAATTGGGTGCCATGACTTTTATTTGATACGAATAAAAACTAAAAATTTATTTTCGAATTCCACAAAAACATTTTCGGAATTATCTCTCCGTTGTGTTATTCTTCGCGTGAAGACGAACACAGCAAAAAAAATAGCATGCAAATCGGATGATCCAGCGAAGAGTTTTGCGTGTTCGTACATTTCTGTTTCTCTCCCTGTTTTATATAGGGCAGAGTGGGGATACTTGATCCCCTTTTCTTATTTTCACCATATCTTTTGAAAAATTTAGTAACTCGCACTCTTTTACATTTTCTGACAGTGTGTAACTTCAAATTTCTATGCTCCTAAAATTAGAACGATACTTGAACCCGTAGATGAACTAGACGCATTTTCGTAGGAGTAAAAAAATTGCGATATTTTCGAAGTTAGGGGAGACTTGATCCCATAGTCAGGAAGCCCTAATCTAATCCATGGAAAAAATCAAACAAAACCCCAAGATAGAATGTTAATTGACTATTTTGGTCATGTTTGTTCTCATTTCACAACCTATAATTGTCAGAAAAAAATTCTATAGCTTATTCTCAACCCTCATGACATTGCATACTTACGGGCGCAATTTTTTATAAACAAGAGAAAGTCAATTATTTTAGCCCTTTTCTTCAGATAATTGATGGATAAATATTAGCTATTGGATAAATATTAGTAATCTCGTTATCAGCAATGACCACGATCCATTGAGAAGAAGAATATACCAGGATCATTTGTACCCATATATTAGGGATCAATTGTACCCAAAATCAACATTTTAGAAAACTTTTTCTGAAAAAAGTTGGGAGTTTTCCATCGCTTTGAAAATATTGTATTTTGAAGTTCATTTCACACTCGAAAGATTGATGTATTGGAATAAATATTTTTGTTATAATATTTCCATGTTAGGAACATTTTAAAATGATGAAAAAAGATCTTCAAGTCACATTTTGTGAAATTGTTTAAACAAAGTTCAATAACCCAAAAACTTATTTTGTTAAAATTTTTTGAGCTTGAACCATTGCTGTTTTGTTTTATTTGGCACATTTTTCTAGAAATTTGATCTTTGTACGACATTCCAGTTTGGAGATATAGCTAAGGAATCAAGTATCCCCAGGGATCAAGTATCCTCATTCTCCCCTATAGATATAGAAGATTGCTTGTGGAACTGAAATATAGCTTAAAACAAAAATATGCGCATTAAGCCCGCCTGGTTTTGGAAATCGGCTATTTTGTCTTCTTTTATTATAAAATCATTTTCTCAAAAACTGTAAGAGATTTCTACATAAAACTTGCTCCAATGTATAAAAAACAGATGTCTGTTCGTGTGCATATAGTTGTCAGACTTTTTTCTATTGGAATATGGGAGAAAATGTGTATTCTTCTTAGTTCGTACATTTAGCACGCCTCTCCCCTACTCGTTTAGCCCTTTCACCCAATACCCATATTGTGGGGGTTTCAACTCGAGGTTTGCTGAGAATCTGAGAGTAATCAATATATTTCTCAAACTAAACGTCCTTGGCATTGTTCCAAATAAAGAACAATCTACCAAGACTAGTTTTCAAAAATGTTTTTATTGATAAAGCACCTATCAACCATCAATAAAAACACCCGGCTTAAATTTAAGATGGAATAACTAAAACAAACGACATTCAAGCCCGGTCAAATAACTCCTGAACAGCGTTCATCAAAATTAGCGGATTTTCACTCCAAACTAAACGGCTAGAATTTGAATAAACCTGTTAACAGAAACGATAACAACAGCTCCGATCCGCTTCAATGAATTAAATTTTCTTAATAAAGATTCATTATGCCGATAAGGGGGAAGATATTTATCATAACGGTCAGCCGCGGCCTAATTAATGGCGAACAATTAATTATGGATCATAACAATGAACGCTTTTGCTCTTGCGTCTCAATTCTCAAATCTTCACCGGGCAAAATTCTTGCACGGAAAATGTGACACATCGTAAAATTTGATGAGGCACAAATAGATCGGTGGCCGGCTGCTGATCGGCGATTTGGCTTGAGGTCTCCCACATTTATCGATGGCCGGCGTTCGTCTTTGTCGTTCAAGAAACCGGAAGTGGGCTAGAGAGAGTGGAGGAATTACCAATAATAGTCACTGCTAGACGACTGGCAGCTGGACCGGAAAACAGATTAAGCTTTGATTTGTGTTTCCAGAGTGGCCTGTATGTTCTGTACAGAGTTTGGGTCTCCTCGGGTCGGACCGGATATCCTGTTTAATGCCCTGTTGAACAAGCCATCATTCCCTTTGCCTCAGCTCTCGGGCTGCGCTAAACTTGCTCAATTAGCTGTTTGCCGAATGATGAGCCGGGATTTATGGGAGGCAATTCCAGACGAATAATTGCCAGCTTGCTTAAGATTTAACGACGATCCCAGGGCGGATGAGCGACCGACCGATGATTGGGCCGTTTCAGTAGACTTTAAACGGTTGCATACTTTATGTTTCTAGGACAGTAATGAAAATTAGGGCTGCTGAGGCACGCAAATTTTGCAGCCTAATTACTTTTTACTAGTTGATAAAATTTAAAGGCTTTTTATTAGAAATAGCTGTGGTTAGTCTTATTTCCATCATATCAAATCACTGTAATTTATCCAAAGTTCAAACGGTTTGAGGATATAAACCTATAACAACAATTTTCTCATCTCAGTTAAAGCATATCAAAACCTTAATCTGATTTCAAACTTTAAATTTTGAATTAGAAATCTGAATCCATATTTTTAACATAAGTGTTACGGACGGAAAATCTGGCAACGCTTTCTCAGCCGTCAACGATTTAGCACCGGGGCAACCAGATCAAAACACGATCGAGAACTAGAGTGGGAGGGAAAACAGTAGAAATTTCTCTTCATCTCGTGCAGCGGAAAGATCAACACGTTGGTTGCTCAAGTGAAATCTCGACCTCAACAGTTTTATTAATATTATATTATTCTACATTATAGTTAAAAGTGATTACCAACTACCACTCTATCAATCGATACGAAATAACCGTATATAGTAAAACGTATATTGGTGAGAATTGTAAAATCGTAAAACCTATCTACAGTAGCTAATTCTTGAAATAATTCTAGTTTAAAGCAAACAATTTGTTATTCTACAATTTGTTATCCTACAATTTGATAACCTAAACAGCACTATAATTTAAACTACAAGTCAAACCGAAAATTGTAAGTACACACAACAAGTTAAAATCATTCAAACAGTAAAAAATAAATATCTATTACAGTTAAAGCCTGTTCACACCAAACCTAACCTCGTTTTGAGTCGTGACTTGCTGAAAGAAATCGGTCCCACCAACAATCGTTCCCAACTTCCAAAGAGAAGCCGGAACAACTCCCAACTCTCAAAGAGCCGGAATTAACACTTTAAAATTTTCGAGATACGATGGCAGAAGGAAACCAGAGTGGATCAGCAGCTGTAACCACCTTCAGCAAGGAGGATTTCAACTGCCAGGCATGTGCTCTTCCGGATGATGCCGGCCCCATGGTGTCCTGCGATTCCTGTCGGCTGTGGTGGCATCAGACGTGTGCGCAGGTGACTCCAGGTGTAGAGTCCCGCCCCTGGCTCTGTACTGGATGCAGGCCCCCACCGTCACTTACCATTTCCACTGTTGCTTCATCGAAAGCGCGTCGCTTGGATCTAAAGCTAAAGCAGCTGGAGGAAAAGCTAACATTAGAAAAAAAGGCGTTGGACGCGGAAAGAAAGGTGTTGGATGTGAAAAAAAAGGCGTTAGACGCGGAAAAGCGCTACCTGGAAGAAAAGCAGAAAATACAACTGGAGCAAGTGGAGCTCGACTCCCAAGGAGGCAGTGTACGCAGTCACGTCAGTCGTTCGGCTGTGAAACAGAAGATAACAGACTGGGTTAAAAATCTTCCGGAAGCTTCGGGAGAGGTGGGAAAATCTAAACTGGAAGAACAACCCACAACATATTTTCCAGGAAAGGAGCTCCTCTTTCCCCCGGATTTCTCCACTCCACAACGCATCGTATTTAAAGGCGACGCCTATCCAAAAGGCGACGCTCTTAAACAACCGCCGAAACAATTTTCTGTGGAACAACAAGTGTCGAGGCAATCGATGGTACCACCCCCCGGGTTGTACCTTCCCAAGTCACTGCCAGCCCCCCATGCAGTAGTCCCCGAACCGCTGCCAGCCCCTCTCGCAGCCGTTCCCTCAACAGCTCATGGTAGGAATACTGTGCTTCAAGGTAACCAAAAGCAGCAACGCCCAGGTAAGCCCGAACCATCTGAAATTCTAAATGAAAATGAGCCCCTAGATTCCTTAATGGATCAATTGGGACTTAGTCCCTCAGAAACCGCCCAAATAATGAATAGTCTGTCCATCTATACACCAACCCCTTCTCAAATGGCAGGCCGCCAAGCTATGTCCCGAGATTTGCCCTTCTTTTCTGGCGATCCAGCTGATTGGCCAGCATTTATTACGTTCTTCACAAGCTCTACAATTGCTTGTGGATATAGCCCTACTGAAAACATACTTCGACTCCAACGTTGCTTGAAGGGCGCTGCTCTAAATTGTGTTCGTAGTCGCCTACACCTCCCACAAGCAGTCCCTTACATTATTAGGACCCTCAAATCAACTTTCGGGCGCCCTGAGCTGCTTATTAACACGCTTCTTGAACAGGTGCGCACCGCTCCCTCTCCAAAGGTTGACAAATTGGATACGTTGATTGAATTCAGCATGGCAGTACAAAGTTTGTGTGATCACTTGGAGGCAGCTGGTCAAACCTCTCACCTTAATAACCCCACACTTCTCAGTCACCTTGTCAAAAAACTTCCAACCTGCTATCAACTTCAATGGGCTGAGTTCATCGAAAATCTTTCTGATGAAAATTTAGGGGATTTCAATGAATTTATTTTTCGTCTAGCCCGTTACGCAAGTCGGGTGACTCTGTATAGTGGTAATGGTGAATTCAATAGTGAAGAAAAGCGGAAACCGAAGCGAAGAAACGTTAACGCCCATACGGAATCACAAATACGAGTTCCCGAAGAATCGGGAAAGTCGTGTCTAGCCTGTGGTAGAGAACAACATCGCCTGAAAGATTGTACAGCGTTCAAGAGTTTTGACATCGACGCTCGTTGGCGCTTCGTGCAAAACCAAGGATTGTGCCGTAACTGTCTTAACTCTCACGGTCGAAGACCATGCCGCGTACCCGGTTGTTGTGGGGTCGATGGTTGCAACAATCGCCATCATCCTGATCTTCATAATCCTCATGCGCCTTCCTCTTCAAATGCCAGCCCAGTTGTTTCCATGGAGAACCATAGTCACCGCAGTTCATCACACTCGTTGCTGTTTAAGATCGTTCCAGTTACGCTGTATGGCAACGACGCAGTAGTGAACACCTATGCCTTCCTAGACGACGGATCATCGCTCACCATGGTGGAAGAGAGCCTGTTGGAGCGGCTAAACGTCGAGGGAGTAAAACAGCCGCTTTGTCTGACGTGGACGGGAAATGTATCTCGTGTCGAGAAAAACTCAGAGGTTGTGTAGCTCAGCATTTCATCGGGTCAAGGCAGACCACTACAGCTACGTAATGCGCGCACCGTCAGACATCTTTCTTTATCTCAACAAAGCCTAGATTTCGAACGGATTGCAGCTAATTTTCCGCATCTTCGGGGGCTTCCCATCAAGAGCTATAAGAAGGCAACTCCGAAGCTACTCATCGGCATCGACAACCTGCACCTCATCGCTCCGTTGAAACTCCGTGAAGGAAGAGCCGAGCAGCCAGTTGCAGTGAAGACGAGGCTAGGGTGGTGTTTGTTTGGTGGATCGTCGGATAATCAGGTGATTTCAACGCTCAACGTTCATCAGTGCGATTGCTCTAGTGATGACTCCCTCCACTCCTTGGTCAAAGATTTTTTCGGCGCGGAGAACATTGCATCGAAACAAAGTATCGAGTTGATTCCTAGAGAAGAGCAGCGAGCTTTGAAGATTCTCGAGGCTACAACAAAGCGCATCGGAAACAGGTACGAGACGGGGCTGCTTTGGAGATTCGACCACTTCGAGATGCCAGAAAGCTACCCCATGGCAGAAAGGCGGTCGGCCTGTCTAGCCCGTAGAATGCAGCGAGATCCAGAGCTTCGGAAGAATCTTGTGAAGCAGATCGACGATTACGTAATCAAGGGCTATGCGCATCGTGCCACAGAGCAGGAATTAGCGGCTGGAGATCCTCGACGCGTGTGGTACTTGCCACTGGGAGCCGTAACAAACCCGAGGAAGCCTGGCAAGGTCAGGCTGATTTGGGATGCAGCGGCCAAAGTATGCGGTGTGTCGCTGAACTCCATGCTCCTGAAGGGTCCAGATCAGCTAACTTCCCTACCCTCAGTTCTGTTCCGGTTCCGCCAGTTTCAGGTAGCTATTTCTGCCGACATCAAGGAAATGTACCATCAAGTAGCCATTCGCCCAGAAGATCGCCATGCTCAACGTTTCTTGTGGCGTGTGGACCCCGAAAAACCAGCTGAAACCTTCGTTATGGACGTTGCAACTTTCGGATCAACATGCTCACCTGCCTCTGCACAATACGTGAAGAACAAAAACGCTGCGGACTTCGCTGATCAATTTCCGAGAGCAGTGGATGGAATTACGCAAGGGACATATGTGGACGATTACTACGACAGTTTTGAGCAAGTTGAGGAAGCAGAACAGGTAGCACTTCAAGTCCAAACTATCCACTCACGAACAGGGTTTCAACTCCACGAATGGCGCTCCAATCGTCCAAAGATTTTGGAGAAACTGGGACAAACGGCTTCGATCGAAACTAAAACACTCAGCCTTGAGATCGATAGGGTCGAACGCGTTTTGGGATTGCTATGGCGACCACGGGAAGATGTCTTGGGATTCCACACAGCTACCAGCGGAACTTAAGGCAGCAATGTCGTCTTCCTCCGCTCCAACAAAACGACAAGTTCTGAGGTGTCTGATGAGCCTTTTTGACCCCCTCGGCCTGCTATCCATTTACACGGTTCAAGGGAAAATCATTCTTCAAGAAATTTGGCGATCTAGCATTCAGTGGGACGAACAGATAGAAGACAATATCCTTCATCGTTGGCAACAATGGACGGCTCTTTTCCAGAACATACAAGACCTCCAGATCCCTCGTTGTTATTTCACCGAAGCAAGTGCAGCCTTGTACCGTCAACTTGAACTGCATATCTTTGTCGACGCTGGCGAAGAGGCTTACGCAGCAGCGGCGTTTTTCAGAACACTCAATTCGGAAGGCACGGCATCTGTAATTCGGGTAGCAGCGAAAACGAAGGTCGCCCCCTTGAAACCAACATCGATCCCCAGGATGGAGCTTCAAGCAGCTGTGTTAGGTGTCAATCTCGCTAACTTTGTTGCTGAAAATCACCAAATAAGTATTCCGAAACGAACGTTCTGGTCGGACTCAAAAACCGTATTAGCCTGGCTGAATTCAGATGGCCGCCGCTACCAGAAGTATGTGGCCCTGCGTATTGGACACATACTTAGTAAAACCAATCCAGCAGAGTGGCGATGGGTGCCCAGTAACCAGAATCCGGCCGATTTAGCCACCAAATAAGGTAAAGGCCCCCAGCTTGAACTCAGCAGCACCTGGTTTCAAGGACCACAATTCTTGCAGCAGCCGGAACAAGCCTGGCCGTCACAGCCCATACCCAGTGTCCCTATCGAAATAGAGCTCAGATCCGTTCACGTTCATCAAGCAGTGCTTATGTACCCAGCGCAAATCAACTTATCCCGCTTTTCCAAATGGAAACGAGCTCTTCGGGCAATGGCCTATGTCTTTAGGTACAAAGACAACCTGAAAAGAACAGTACAGAAAAAAGAAACAAATCTTGGAATTTTGTCTCAGGAAGAACTAGAAACTGCTCAAAACTGGTTGATAGTGATGACACAGTGGCAGTGTTATCCAAAAGAAATGGCCGTTCTGACTTACACCGATGAACATCGAGAAAAGTTACCGACAGTGGATCGTTCCAGCTCTATTTACAAACTTTCTCCAATCATAGACGAAAAGGGAATGTTGCGAATCGACAGTCGTCTTCAAGCCGCAATGGATATACCTTGGTCAATGAAATTCCCCATCACGAACAGCATTTCCACGCCAACCCCGAGACGGTGGTTAACGAACTACGCCAGGTGTACCACATTCCCAAGCTTAGAGTCGTCGTCAAAAGGATCGTGCGCCAATGCCAGTGGTGTAAGGTTAAGAAAACCCTTCCTCGCGTCCCTCGAATGGCTGCTCTCCCCCTTCC
Organism: Uranotaenia lowii; assembly: GCF_029784155.1. Taxonomy (NCBI): domain Eukaryota; kingdom Metazoa; phylum Arthropoda; class Insecta; order Diptera; family Culicidae; genus Uranotaenia; species Uranotaenia lowii. Next base: position 211,034,287 of record NC_073692.1, read on the forward strand.
ACGGCTGGCAACATCAGTGCGTCCGTTCACCTTCGTTGGTTTGGACTTATTCGGACCGCTTACAGTCAAGGTCGGTCGAAGCCAGGTCAAGAGATGGGTGGCACTCTTCACTTGTCTGACGGTACGAGCGGTCCATGTAGAAGTTGTCCACAGTTTGTCGACGCAGTCTTGCATCATGAGCATCCGCCGGTTCATCGGGCGCAGAGGGCCTCCTGCTGAAATTTACTCCGACAATGGCACCAACTTGTACGGACCTTCGCGTGTTTTACAAGAGCAGATGAGAGCGGTTCACGAAGATCTAGCCACGACGTTCACCACTACCTCTACTAAATGGAACTTTATCCCACCAAGCACCCCCCACATGGGCGGCTCGTGGGAGAGAATGGTGCGATCCATAAAAACTGCAATGGAAGCGGCAAACGGGGAACGTAATTTAGACGACGAAGCGCTGCTAACCCTGACCATCGACGCCGAGTATATGGTAAACTCCAGGCCTCTAACGTACATGCCTTTAGAGTCAGATGAAAGCGAATCTCTTACTCCAAACCACTTCATCCACTGCAGTTCAAAGGGCATTAAACCGCCTACCGCGAAACCCACCAACGTCGTGGACGCGCTACGCACATCACTAGGACAAGTAAACCGTCAGCTCGACATTTTCTGGCACCGATGGGTTCAAGAATATTTGCCGACACTAACTCGCCGTACCAAATGGTTTGAAGATGTGGCGCCGATAGCCGAAGGGAACCTGGTCGTTATCGTCGATGAGTCGAAGAGAAACGATTGGGTCCGGGGCCGGGTTGTCAAGTTATTTCCGGGGACAGATGGTAGAGTAAGGAGGGCGTTGGTACAGACTTCAAAAGGGGGGCTCATAAAACGGGCGGTATCAAAGCTAGCTATACTGGATGTGGCGACGGATTGTAAAGCTGATCTTGGTTACTCGGGCGATCAGCTTTACGGGGAGGAGGATGTTACGGACGGAAAATCTGGCAACGCTTTCTCAGCCGTCAACGATTTAGCACCGGGGCAACCAGATCAAAACACGATCGAGAACTAGAGTGGGAGGGAAAACAGTAGAAATTTCTCTTCATCTCGTGCAGCGGAAAGATCAACACGTTGGTTGCTCAAATGAAATCTCGACCTCAACAGTTTTATTAATATTATATTATTCTACATTATAGTTAAAAGTGATTACCAACTACCACTCTATCAATCGATACGAAATAACCGTATATAGTAAAACGTATATTGGTGAGAATTGTAAAATCGTAAAACCTATCTACAGTAGCTAATTCTTGAAATAATTCTAGTTTAAAGCAAACAATTTGTTATTCTACAATTTGTTATCCTACAATTTGATAACCTAAACAGCACTATAATTTAAACTACAAGTCAAACCGAAAATTGTAAGTACACACAACAAGTTAAAATCATTCAAACAGTAAAAAATAAATATCTATTACAGTTAAAGCCTGTTCACACCAAACCTAACCTCGTTTTGAGTCGTGACTTGCTGAAAGAAATCGGTCCCACCAACAATCGTTCCCAACTTCCAAAGAGAAGCCGGAACAACTCCCAACTCTCAAAGAGCCGGAATTAACAATAAGTTCTATATTTCAATTATGAGTCTTACTTCTTAATCTAAAGCTGAATCTAAATCTGGGATTAGGTTTTGGAGTAAGGTGGCCAGACTGCTCGGTTCTATTCGGGTTTGCCTGGATGTTTAATACATAATTTGGAAACAGTCCGCTCCGGCCCGGTTGCCCGGATTTTGTCCGGATATATTAATTTTATTTGGAAAATCTATAAATTTTCATTAAAGCTCCTTCGTTAGTTGAGTTCGGATTTTCTTGCATGGAAATTTTGTTTTCAGATTCTGTATCCCAGGCTGCCACGAGTTGTCGCTTCAGGATATCTACACCTTCATGTTTTTTAGAGCAGACTTCGGTCTCCAACAACTCCAAACAGCGAAGTCCATAGGGTTCAGGTCTAGCGAACTCGCCGGCCACTCGGAACTCGAAATGAACCTTGGAAAAAGCTGCTCAATCTAAAGTTGGGTTTTCTTCGCTTTGTGAGTCGGCGCCGAGTCCTGTTGGAAAACCCAATCCCTGGAACCAAAATTTCGACGTGCCCACGGTTCGAAGACATTCTTTAGAACTAGTTCCCGATATGTATATTGGTGGATCTTCACTCCTTCAGGGACAAAAACCAGCGGAGTCCGGCCATCACGGGTGATTCCGACCCAAACCATCACCGATGCTGGTTTCTGTCGCCGGGTGGCCGTCAGCAAGTTGACATGGCTCCGTGATCTGTCTGGCAACAAAACTCTGTCGTTCAGCTTATTCACGAACTGATGTACGGTGAAGAGTTTTTCGTCGGTAAACACGATATTCTTCAACCATCCTTCCACGGCCCTCTTCAGCAGCGCCTTCGCTCTTTTTACCAGTTCCTGTTTCTGTTTCACAGTAAGGTCTTGAAGGTCTTTTTGATTTTGTAGGGCTTGGTCTGAAGTTTATCTTTCAGGATCCGACGGAAACTTCGATCCGATATGTTGAGATCCTCTGCCAATTTAGTGGCACTACGACGATGATTTCTCTTAAGGTGCTTCTTGACGATCTTCGCCATGGCAGGTGTCACCACAGTAGGTCGTTTTTGGCGTTTCCGGTCTCCAGGTAAACTTCTGCACACACTTATATCGGACAGCTCACGTACTATGTCCTTCTGCCGTTTGCCACCTAGGAACGAGGCAACTGCAGCGCTACGTTTCTGTTCGTGATCCATTTTTTCGGATAACACCTGATTTCAAAAGTAACATCCAATGATTGCTAAGACCTAATGTAAACAAAACGGCGAGGGGTCGTTCAATACTGTTTTGTGTGCAACGAAATAATTACTGTTGAAGTAATGTAGCAGTTCAATTGCCGGACCCTGTATAGTTTCATAACTTTTTGATGAAGAATTTTGATTTACCAAATGGATTTACCAAATCAGGCGTCCTACTTTTTGTCTTTTTTTGATAATATATCATAAATTCAACTGTCTTATATTTTATTCTGGTAAGCCTTATCTTACCCTAATCGTCCTTAGAGAGATAAGACTGAGAGTTGCGAGTGTCCAATGGCGCGAAAAGAAAGTCGGGTGTCGATATGAGACGTCCGCTGGTTGGAAAATTTAGAGGTGAAAAGGTCATACGTTGAACAGTTATAATCCCGAGCCTCGGAATTACCGACAAACGGATGTTGCAATTGCATAAATTTTGAGTAATATTTTTCTTAATTAGACATGTAACGATCGATCTGGCAACATTTTTTAAATGAAAACCCATCCTTCACCAAAATTTTGTTAGCGTGTAGCGGACAAGCAGAGAAAATCCCTGACTGGAAAAACAATAATCGAAAGTATCTGCTCAACGAGTCGAAATCGTCCGAAATCGGACCATATTCGGGAGGAATTCGAAAAAGTTGGCAGCAGGCTCAGCGGAAAATTTGACAAGACGTCATTCATAGTTCCGGTGAAAAAGGTGGTGGACGCGGCGCGAAGAGACTGAGCAGAAAAAGTGGCCAGTTAAAAATGTGGTCCTGTCTACAAAGTCCCAAAAAGGGAAAATCCGTGCTCCACGGAGACAAGAGGTAAGCTAGTGAAAAATAATCACAGCAGACTGCTTCCTAACGGAAACTTGCTCCAACAGGCATTCCGACTGAGAAATCCGGCCATCACAAGAGCAGCTAGGCCAGCAGCTCAGAACAACGAGACCTGGGGGAGGAAGACTGAAATTTGTTGCATCGTTTTCTGCATCGTTTTTTTACTGTTCGGCAAAAAGCCAGCAATTGTTGAAAAGATTTGTAATCGTTCAAATTTTAACTCACGATGATCAGTTTCGTGTAGTGAGTCATGTAACTCAGTTTTTTAGGTGCTAAATTTAGATTTAGCTATATTTTTAGAACAACCATTAATCAAGTCATTTTTATTTATCAGCTTCAAAACTTTGACAAAATTTGAGCGACATAATACGCCTGATCATGCAGGAATTTACCAGAACAAAGCAAAACTTAATTAAATCATTGTTTTATGCAAAACAAGTGCTTTTCAGCATGAAAAAAGTTTTATTAAAAATTACTAAATAAGAAAGTAAAATTTTGAACCTTCGCACTGGTCGGTAGATTGATGAGAGAAATTTGACGTTTGAAATTTTTTTTTCTTTTTTTATTCAGTCTTCCTCCCCCAGAACGAGACGGGTCAGCTAAATGGCCAAACGACCAAATAGTGTCCGGTAAGTCTCGCCAAAAGCGGAAAGGAGAAGGAAACTAAAAGTTCCTTGTTTTCTCCCCCAGAATACTAAAGCCAAGTGCTCGTCCGGGCCACAGACACGCTCTGCAAAAATCGAGAAAACAGAGAAGGGATCGGAAGTCCGTGAGTATCCAAGCAAGCTCGGAAGAACCCCAGCAGAAAAATTAATAAGACGGTTTATCCCCAGGACCTCTTTCTTGGCAAATTCTTTTCTTTTGACCAACTCAATTGGACATTGCACATAACTTTGACAAAGCCTTCGCAAAGCCTTCGTCTCCATACCTTCTCAATTACCATCCATCTCGCGAGCCCAGCTGCACAACATCCTCACCGGAACAGGCTGCACAGCTACGAGGGCCGCATTCAAGATTCCGGTCACTTTCGTCTCGCTACTCCAGGGGCGTGATTCTGGTAGAGCAATCACTCACTCCGGCCGCACACGGGTTACTACTTCAGTGGCGACAAATTCCGGGAAACGGCAGCCGAATCCGAGCGGATCCAATCGCCGCATAAGTGGCGAATTCTCGGTAATTCAGTCTGCCGAATCCGAGCGCAGCAGATCGCAGAACGAGTGGAAAGAAACCCGCCAAGTCTGCCGAATCCGATCGCCACATCCGTGGCGAATATCCGGTAATTCAGGGACCAAATCTGACCCAAATTCATTGCCTCATCAGTGGCGCAGCATCCGGCAATACTTCCGCCAAATTCGAGTCTTCCGATCGCCGCACCAGGGGCGAGAAAATCCCGGCGAACCGGTACTGAGTCCATTCGCTTTTCATCACCGCACCAGTGGCGAAGGTATTCCGGAGGTATTGCTGCCGAACCGAAGCGAATTTCATCGCTGCGGCAGGGGCCAACATCCGACGAATCCAAAGCGAACTTCGTCGCCGCGTACAATCCCGGAGACAATCGTCGAAGCCGCTTGCGTTCCTTCGCCGCACTGGTGGCGAAGAAACCCCGGCGGGCAAGGGCCGAATCCATTCGCTTTCGATCGCCGCATCCGTGGCGAAGAATCCGTCGCCGCATTCTTCGCCACACCAGTGGCGAAAGAATCCCGGTTGTACCGCTGCCGATTCGGAACGAATCTCGATCGCTGCATCAGTGGCAAACATCCGCTGGATCAGCCGCCGAAACTCAATGCCGTCGATCGCCGCATCCGTGGCGAAACCCCTGTGGGATTCAAACGCCGCATCAGTGGCGAATATCCGGTGGAGCAACCACCGCGAATATGGCGAATATCCAGGGGTTCCACCGCCGCATCAGTGGCGAATATCCGGAGGAACAGCCGCCAATCCGGGCCGAATTCCATCGCCGCATCAGTGGCGAACATCCGGCGCACAGGTTCCAAGTCCGTGCACAGCAGATCGCCGCACCAGAGGCGAGAGATATTGCTAGTTCAGGCCGAGGAGGAAGTACAAGCCATTTTGGGGAGATGGGAGGGATGAGTCACAAAATGTTGCCTGATACACGCAAAATTATCTCTTTTGCGGCACCGACCACGATCAGCCTCCATAATACGGAACAGTCGAAGAACAGTGGTGTGGAATCAAGAATGGCTTTATAACGACGAGCCGTGGTACTCTCGGTAAAATTTGTGGAAGAAGAAGTGAATCGATGTCGGACGAAACTTAGAGGATGGTGGATGATCGGAGAAAGGCGAAAGTCGGAATTGAACAGGCATGTACCGGGCCATCCAAAGCAGCCACAGGATTACGATATGTGGAGAGGGAAAAGGCAGTTAAACGAGCTTGTAGACGAGAAAAGAGAGCCAACACAAACTCCCTAGCCGAAGAGGAAGGAAGAGACATTCGACTACTTTATTTATGGCATTTCTCGCTGCCTTAGTGGAGCAAGGACTTATGCTAGGATGCGGCTTAAATACTGAGCAGGTCAGTTATTGACAGATCGAACAGACCAGCTCAAACAATGGACTGAGCAGCCAACAGAACCCGCAGCAGTCGCATAAATGGCATCAATTCGGATGCTCCCTCGCTGACTGAAATAGACGGCAATCAAAGACATGAAATCCAACGAAGCACCTGGGATCGATTGCATCCCTGCTGAAATCCTCTAAGCCGACCCTGCCTTACCAGCACAAATGTTGCACCGTCTTTTAGCTGACATTAGGGATACTGCAACATTCCTGGCCGACTGGATGTTGGATATCCTCGTAAAGGTCCCGAAGAAAGGAAACCTGACAGAGGGCGGTTACTGGTTAGGCATAACGTTGATCTGTATAACCCTCAAAGTACTCTGCAAAATGATCCTGAACAAGATCTAGGAGAAAATCGACGCTACCCTCCGACGGCAACAAGCTGGATTCCGATCTGGAGGATCATGTGTGGACCACATCACAACGCTACGAATCATACTTGAACAAATCAACGAATTCCAGGATTCTCTTCTGCTGGTGTTTGTTGATTTTCAAAAAGCATTTGACCGTCAGAGTCATGAAAACATCTGGACGGCTCTAAGGCGACGAGGGGTCCCAGAGAAACTAGTCCATCTCATCGAAGCACAGTACGAGGCATTTTCGTGCAGGGTCTTGCACGACGGTGTTTTGTCCGAACCAATCCCGGTAACTGCTGGAGTGAGACAAGGATGTATTTTATCACCGCAACTCTTTCTCATCGTAATGGATGAGATAATAAATGGATCGATTGACTGTAGAGGATGGAGCAGCTGAACGACCATGACCTGGCGGATGATATTAATTTGCTCGCCCAAACATCACCGGATATGCAGAACAAATTCGATGAACTCACCAAAAGCTCCAAGACAGCAGGTCTCAAAATCAATGTCGAAAAGACGATATTGATGCAAATCAACACAGTAAATCCATCCAATTTCGTGGTAGCTGAGCAACAAGTTAAGAAGGTGGAGTGCTTCCAGTATCTGGGTAGCCTAATAACGTCTGATAGTGGTACCAAGAAAGACATCGAAACCCGGATCAGAACGGCCCGATTTATGTTTGCGAGTCTCTGAAACATCTGGTGGTCACGATAGATCCCTCTACAAAAAAAAAATCCGAATCTTCGACTAAAACGTCGAACGTATTGTTGAACGGGTGCGAAACTTGGTGCACTTATGACACACAGAAATCGAGATTCGGGAACGTAAGTGGAGATGGATTGGGCATACGCTGCGAAGAGATGAGAACGAGATTTGCAGAGAGGCGCTAGAATGGAATCCAGAAGAACATCGAAGAATAGGCAGACCCAGAAACTCGTGGCAGCGAAGTCTAGCCACCGAAATCCGAACTGTCGACGAGAATCTTGACTAGGACCAGGTAAAGACGCTGGTTCGGGATCGTCAACAGTGGAGGTCTTTTACCGCGGCCCTGTGTGCCGGAGAATCGACGCGGGACCATTAAGTAAGTAAGTAAAGACGGGGTTAGATTTTAGAGGGTTTAGCTAGAAATTCCTCCTTCCAACCCTTATATAGTCATTCTTGTTGTGTTCTCTTTCTGCATTCTAAGGCTTGTTAGTAGATAATTTTGTCTTGTTAAATCATATTGGAAGAACGATTCATCTTGCTTCACATTTTTTTCCCGCGATTTTATGATAACTCACCCCTTCCAGAGGATTCATCTTGCACTTCTGCTGGACCAAATGGTGCCAAACTTCCATATTAACTTGAAACTCATTCAGTCACCTTCTGGAGTTTTAAATGTGACATGGAAATTGGCAGGCTGCCTTCCTTCATGTCATGAAGCTAAATTTAATTTTCAGGTGTGTGGACCCCTCCTAAACTGTAAACCTTTTAAAATCACACTTGATGCATGTATGATTGTTAAAACTTTGGTTTACCAAATACAAGAAAACAACAACAAAAACGCAAGCAAAGCGTACATTTTAAGATTCATAAAGAAAAATAAGCTCTTCATTTTCTTAATTCGATCATACAAAAACCCCAAATCATATTTCCAATTACCAAGGCCTTTCTTCGGCTTCTCATCAGCATGCAATCTCCCAAAACAGGGTTTATTACAGCCACGTTAATTTGCATACTGCATGCTGCACTCTCGTTTCGGATGCCTCGTTATTTTACCGGATATCATCTTTCAGGTCCCTGAATTCCGAAGCCCCAAACCCACCCTCACACATACAGACACATCTGCATCCAACTTCAAGCAGCAGCACTCCCTGCCGATCTCAATCCGGAAATCAAATCCAAGATACGGAATCACATATGTGTACATATGAATGCCAAAAGATTTCCTCGGATTGAATGCATTTACAATTCTTGCCGGAGAATTTCCCCCGAAAAGTTGTGAGCAGCAAAAAGTTTGCCAAGGCACCTCCTAACTCACACATTTTAGATTCTGGTGCCACACGGTTCGGGAAAATGGCTTGGCATGGGGCGCATCTGGAGGCGAGACCCCGTCTTCCTGCTGCTGCTGCCGGTTTAGAGTTGAAGGATTCTTTTTCTCCATTCTTCAATCCCAGTTTGCTGCAGTTTCCACGAATCGAAACTGCAGGGGTCAAAAAGTTGGACCCCGAAAATGGGTTGACAAAGGCGGCTCGGAAAAAAGGGCGGAAGTAAGCTCGGAGGAGGTGCCGAGAAAATTTGGCAATCTAATGCATTATTCAAGAACCGAGCGCCATGTAATTCCGGGGCCGTGCATAAGAATCCGGAAATGCATTTCCTCTGACTCGCTTTGTCTCTAACTCTCTGCGCTTTGGAAGCGCAAAGATGGTTCTGGGGGAGCCGAAAATATGCCACTGAGTCGGATCGAAGGAGGACGCAACAAGACAGCAGTCGAAGCAAGGGAATGTGGGGGTGGATTGAAACTAAAGCTCGTTGAATTTTTCAACCGAGTTTGATTCGTTTTAAGAGCAAAACGAGAAGAAAATGTTTCCACTTTTGCGAGATAGTTTTATTCGGATTTTTTTTTTCGTTCAACTTTTTTTCTTGACGAAGAGACGGTTAATATAGTAAACGAAATTGAGTTCGGATGGCTGACGCCATATGGGAACAAATGTGAACTGGTGCATATCATTACTCTCGATTTGTTCACATTGAAATGTGCAAAAATCAATAAGGTTACATTCGATGCTCTGTTTTATGTCAAAAATTTATGAAAAAAAAACTGTGAAATGAACTTTTGTTTTTTTTCTTATTATTTTAATTTTCCGTAATTTAAAATTTTCTTGCTTTTGTATTTTCATTTAAAGGATTGGAAATATTATAAATAATCATATGTACATAGATTATGGTAACAATATAATGTATGTATTCAAGTTAAAGATCCTTGAAATACTATACGAAAAACCACAGGAAAAAATAGAACTCAAATTCTAGAGGAGGTAGAATATCAATTCGAATAAAAGAAAAAAAAACATAATTTAAATGCAGCTTTTAGATGCAAAGAAAGACGATATTGGGATGCCATTTTAAATTCTAGTCTTCAAATTCAAACAATTGTCAATATTTGGGAACGTAAGTGGAAATGGATAGGGCGCACGCTGCGAAAAGATGACGACGAGATTAGGCGCTAAAATAGAATCCATGTCCTATCAAAGGAGAGGTAGACCCAGAAGCTTGTGGAGGCGAGGCCTAGCCGCGGAAATCCGAACTGTCACGAAAAACACAACCCGCATCCGATTTATTTTTTCAATTTGAAGTGATACAGCAGCGATGACAAATAGAGTGAAAATGTATATTTATTGTTAAGAGTCTGTCTCCTCAGCATCGGAAGTTATTAAAATTTATTTTCTTAAATTCCATTGCTGTGCATATCTTCGAGAAATTTTTCCACGAAGCGCCGTTTTTTCTAACAAATGATGTAAACACTGTTTTTAGTTCGAAGTTGCGTATTGCATTGAGATTTTTAGTTAGAATTTTTCAGAAAACTTCATAACTTCACAGATATAAACGAATTTTGCCAAAAATTTCAGTTAAAATGATTGAGGAAGACAACTAATTTGGATTCTTCTCGGGTACAGATGCTGAGAATCTCTCCCATATTTGATGCAAGGCCTCTAGTTTGCCGGGTGGTGTAGAATTGTGGAGAAATGCCTGTGATAATTTGTAGCCACCCGATTTTTTGTTTGTTCTCCTGGTTCGCTTTTATTTTTTTTCCTTCAAATTTTGAAGTAATAGATGAATAGGGGAGATGGGGGCATAATGGTCACCTTAAGGGAAACGCTAACCATAGAGAACAGCTGTAATATGTGAATTACATCATTGTTTCGTGTTCAGACACTCAAATAGTCTACTGCCTAATTGGCCGAAACTTGAAAAAGTGGATGAAAACGTTTAAAAATGCCTTTTAAAATTTTTTGCCGAACGCTGAAAACCAGTCACTGTAGGGGCATAATGAGAACCACCCCCCCCCCCCCCCCCCCCCCTGTAGCAGTATAAGGCACCATTGATCAGGGCACGATGAGCGTTTTCTGTCGGGGAATCTAGCAGCGAATTCAACTCGATGAAGTTAACTGAATAATAGAGCTACAGCTTAAATTTTATCATCTGACGATTTGGCCTATTGGTTAGATGTCGGAGAGGTAATCAGTAGGCTCGAGTTCGATTCCTGGTGGAGGTGATTTTTTTTTTTCATTTATCATTCATGATCATGATTGCACTGAACGGGAGGCGTAGATTCATCAAACAAAGCAATAACAAAATAATCTAGGTCTGTTTGTAGAATTCAAAGAATAAACACATGCTCATACATTATGTTTCTGGTGTTTTGTTTGACGGATGATGCTTTGATGCTATTTGCCGTATAATGTAACAATCAAAAAAAATCAATCATGAATGGTATGTGCAAAAAAAAATCCCTCGAACAGGAATCGTACTCGAGTCTACTGATTACCTCTCCGACACCTTACCAATAGGCCAAATCGACAGACGTTACAAGCCAAGCTGTAGCTCTCGAGATGAATTCGCTGCAAGATTCCCAGAAAATGCTCATTGTGTCTTCATTGATAGTGCTCTGTTCGCCTCTAGTGAACAAATTAAAGTAAAAAAGCGTTTTAAAATTGATTAAAGTGAAAAATCAAAAATTTTATGATGTTGAAAATTGAGAAACAATTTGTAGATCATGTTGCAGTGCGTACATTTCAGATCAAGATGATTTAAAGGTCATAAAAGCTTATTTGGTGGTGCTCAAAAATTATAATATATTCGTCACTTGAGAACCTAGCTGGTTATTATTTAATATTTCTGTAAAGATGAAAAGGATATAAAAAAAATATATATATATTTCTTTTTTGGTGAAAAATTAATACTAGAGGTAAAACGAAACAAGTCCTTATAAAAATTTGTTTAAGAAAATAAGGAGTGCTCATTATGCCCTGGGTGCTCGTTATGCCCTCATCTTCCCTAACAGGGAAAAAATGCCATCTGAATAATAAAAAAACTCAAATATAGTGTGTCGCCTATTAATAACACTGAACTTTTGCCTTTAAAATTAGTCAACCATCTGAATGACTGTGGGGCAATTAACTGGCATTTCAACTATCATTGGTTTATGGACTAGTGTTTTATTGTATTCTATCGAAGTAAAAAGTCGAAATTAAAAAAGTCTTTCGAAGAAAAAAGTGGAAAAAAGGATATTTAAAAAAAAAGTTTCGTGTTCATCCCTGCTCTATGGGATTTCTCAAATGCTTATTGCTAAAATAAATCAACAGCTGGTAGATTTGGCTATTTTTCCTAGTCTTCATTTTACAATCTGATAGTTAGTTCTAAGGGCTCGGATATAGCTCAGTTGTCAAGTCAGTTGCTTCCTGAGCCGATGTCTGTGAGTTCGATCCCAAGAGTAAACATCGATCACAGTTATAACGGATAAGTTTTTCAATGACTGTCCGCCACTGACTGAATGATAAATGTGTGAACAGAATTCATAATTTATAGGAAAACTAGCAGACCCGGTAAACTTCGTCTTACCATGTTCAACTTGGCGTTGATTTTCTATTTTTCCTAGTTTCTTTATATTTCCCTTCTTTTCCTTTACTCGAATCGTTCCGCTCAATTCGATCAAAATTATACCAAAGAATTTAAACTCAACGGGTCTTTTAAAATCCAATTTTTGTAACTTGTTCAATAAATAACAGCATGTTGATAATATCTATGTTTCATTTGCTGTATTCCATTCAGTAAATTTATTCCGTTTTGTGATGTTGTTTTTAATATCGGGACAATTTTTGGAGTATTTGCCGAATATTTTGCCTAACGCAGCGCTTTCAGCTCCCAATTAGCTTTGGATGATGTATTTTTTTAGAGCTGAAGAATTAAAAAACATAAGAAAAGATTTTTTAATAACGATTTTCAAACAGCTTTTTATTCACCATCCTCATCCTTCGAAGCAGTTTGAATCCATAATTTCACCAAAATCATTTCCAAAAAGATTCGCCTGATACTTAAGTTATAGACTTTACACATTTCAACTTAAAGTGTTCCCAAACATCACTTTTCATGGCATTAAATCGCGATTTTGTGTATTGCAAATTCCTCTTTCTTTTTCAAGCAAAAAATGCAAATTAATTCTTTTGAACTTCAACCCAATGAATCAAAGAAACGATTGGTTTTGAAAAGAGGAATAACATTTAATTGAAAAGTAGATTTTTTTTTTAATTTAATTGATCGAAAAGAAATAATCTGTTCAGGCTTCGATGGTTTCATTGGTTCATTTTGTTTCCTGGAAATAATCATATAAACAAAACCTTAATAAAAATTATGTGTCTTTTTTACTTTTAAATCTTAATTTTCAAAAATGAAACACCGTTCAAATCCTAATCACCACAGTTCAACTTTCTTTCTCTGAAAAAAGTAATATTTAAATAAAAAAATTAGATATGTTGACAAAAAGAAATATCGAAGTATACATTTGTCCCATTTATTGGGGCAAGTGAAAACACATAGGTATTTTTCAGATGCGTCAGTGAAAAGACTTTAAAATGATTTAATACTTGTTCTTGTTTGTCTATTTTATCAACTTTCATTGCTATATCCTAAGTTTTTCTCCGAAATAAATTAATGCTTGGTACTTCAATTTAATTGAATGCTGTTCAACCGAAAGACCTTGATTTACAAAAACCTTTATAATAATTTTGAATATCCACTTCAGATTCAACATTCGGGATATCCTTTCTGGCCGTTTTGGAGAGAAAATTCTTGAATTGTAGATATTTTATAGGTAAATGGCGCGTTTTCACTTATTCCACCTAAGAAATTACAGGAATTAATATTATTTTTAACACTTTCAGGTCATATTAAAAGTTCATCTTAAAAATCTGCTGCCCCTGGAATATCAATCACAAAAAAACTGTTCAACAAAAAAGTGAATCAAAAGTCTCTTCTATATAGCCAAAATATGTAAAACAAAAACACACTTTTCATGTTAAAATTGTACTTGAATTATGTGTAAACAAACAGTAAACGTGTAAGCAGATTTTTGGTGAATGATTTCAAAATTTAGTTTAGTTTATTTAATCAATTTTTTTTGGGCCCAACAATTTTTAGATGAAGAAATAATGTATACATTTTTTGTAAAAGTTGAAACTTTGCACTTGCTCTAGTCTACTTTCTTAATTGAAAATTCTTCCAAAAAATGCATATCCTCACTTTTTGTTATTAAAAAAGTAGATTATTTTATTGATAACTCCAATTTACGTTTGCAAAAAATCAAATTGTTTATTCGGTCTTTTAAAACTTCAATCATATCAAATCTATTTCAAAGAACAGACTCTTGTTGAGAGGACGAATGACCAAGTTGGTTAAAATCCTCTATAATTTAACAAAATAGAATAGAATAGACTCTTGTTCAGTTTATGTGTCTAGCGTTCTAGGCGTATTGAGTTATACGAAATTGAATGTAAAGCTTTCCAATTTCTTATTTTCAAACGTCCGCAAAGTGTCATAACATTATTTCATATTTATCTTTACCAAATTCATATTTTTTGGACAACAATTTACTACTTAAATTAAAACGAATTAAAAATGGTATCTTTTATAAGATTTTAATTCGATCGATAAAATATTAATCCGTGTCACATCTAGGCGTCATTTATTACCCCATGTGCTTTGTACAAATAAGCAAGAAAAAAAAACACACCTAGGTTGCATATCGCCCACACGTGCATAATAAATATAGGTACTTGGTTGAGAAATAGGCGCCTAATTTTTACATTTTTCTAGCGATCAATGAATAGTATGCTTTGGTTACTATTATCTTGCAACGATGTTTGCTAGCGACGCCTCGCCCATGGAGACGAAAAATAAACCCCTCGAAGAAAAGAAAATCTATAAAAATGGATGCTTGACTTTTCAATTTCAGATTTTGGCAAAACAAATATTCTATGTTTTATTCGATCAGCAAAATGTCAACCTGAGTCACATCTAGGCGTCATTCATAACCATGTGCTGTAGAAATGAGCTAGGAATCAAGAACGAAAAAAAAATCACATCAAGGCTTCATATCGCCACCACTTGCATTGAAAATATGCTTGGTTGAGAAATACGCGCCAAAATGTTCTCATTGATCAGTATGCTATGCCATGGTTACTATCTTCTAACGACGTCTGCTCGCGACGTCTCGACCTTGGAGACGAAAAACAAACCGCCCAAAGAAAAAAAAGTCTCGAAAAAATGGAAGCCATGACTTTTATTTCATTCAAAAAACTACAAATTTAATTATTACAGACAATTTATGCGACTTTGTGTTGTTTTTATTCGATATAAACCGATTCGCATGGCTACAGAATATTCTAAAAATAATTTCATTCGAATCGTTTAGGTCGTTTCGGAGGAGTAGTACTACAAACACCGTTACAAGAGAATTTTATATAATAGACTAGCTGATTTACCCGGCCTTGCTCGGATTCACATTAAATATAAATCAAAATTGATTTAACTTTTCGAAGTTTTGAAAGCTTTTAATTCATCATTTTAACAAATTCGGCCATGTTTGTTTGGCCATGTGGTTTTGCAAGCCTATTTCAAGTTTTGATTGGATTTTTAACAAAGTTTATCGTTTTCATATTGTTGAAAAACTAATAGTTATTAGCTTAAATAATTTCCCTTGAATGCCTATTCATCGAATCACGAACAACATTTTAAACTTAGGTTTCTAGAATGCTTCGATTTTCCATTTTAAAGTTCAAAAAGGAAATTTTTTATGGCAAATTTTATCTTGACTTGTTTTGAAAGTCTAAAATACATTGGATGATGTGATTTGGTGAAAAAAAATATTAAAGAGTTTTCTTCTAGATTTTTACTGAATAATCCGTGGTTTTGTTCAAATTTGCTCGGATATTGCCCGGATTTTGGGTCAAACATTTTGAAAACAACTACGCGGATTGTTCTAGAAAATTGCCCAGATTTTTTCGGTCCGGATATGTCCGGAAAAATTCTGGCAACCTTATCAACCCGTAATTTTTGGGGAAGCCTGAATAGATTTAGTCTTTTAACAATGTATTTTTTTATCTTGTCCATGTGTTTTCTAATGAAAATCCAATATCTTAGGCTTGTAAACATATGTACACGACCTCTTTTGAAGATTATCCTACTTTTTGAAATGAATGATCTGTCGTAGAATAGTATATTCAAGTTTAATTCGTACTAATGATGAGAATGAGAAGTTGTTTCAGATGTTAAAAGTTTCATTTATAGTTTTTAAGTTATCAAAAAACACATCACCTCGGAACCAAAATCACCCATTTTATAGCATTATGAAAATTTTATTTGAGTTACATTTCAGTTTTTCTATTCTTTGACACAACTTTTACACTAATTATAAAAATCCTTAGAACTCATTCGTTTGAATTTGCACTTCTAAAGGCTCTAGTTTTCTCATAATTAGATGGTAGAATTGAACAAATTGACCGATGAAATGAAATTGTATGAAATAACAACTTCGGATTTAAGTACTAAAAAGTTTAATGCGTTGGATTTGGTTTCAACTTTTTCCAGAATATGCACGTTTAATTGTCTAACCTACCTGTTGAATAAATTCCTAAACAGCAATCAAAGCATTGAGATTGCAGCATTCAACTCACTACCCGTAATTTAGTTTCTTTCCCTATGAGGAATTCCAAAAATATGAAAATAGTTGGTTCCTAAAAGCTGGAACATTAGTTTTTATTCCAAAAAGTTATTCAACTGTAGAAGTCAATTTATAATGAAGGTAAATCATTGTATCCATTCATCACACACTGCATATTCTTGTTGACTCTCAACGCCTCCCAGCGGCGGTTGGGACCACTTTGAAAACCACTACATATTCTGATCAATATGTTCCTAACAGGCGATTAGTATTTTTTCATTCCAAAAGTTGACTTATTATTTCATCCAAGAACCACGTGCTTGTGCCCTGTGCTACGAACATCAGTAGACGAAAAAAGCCCACCAAAAACTTCGCTATCAAATTTTTAATCATTAACAGGCTTTAGTTTGTTGTCCAGTAGGTACACGTGAACTCTGGGTGGTCGATTCTCATGCATGGCCCATGGTGAAGGAGAAAACAAACCTGCCAAAAGAAATGAGACTCTTGAAGCCCCCCAGCATTTTGAAAACCATTTCAATTCTAGTCAATAAATAGGGTGATTTGCCAATCGTTGTCCCCTAACCCATCGTTGCACAGCATGACTTAAATTGTCAATATTTCAGCTGTTTTTCAACTTTTCCTCAAAAATAATACTGAATCATTTAATTCGGAATGTTTTCTGATGAAATGAGGCTTTTGAGATATTTTCTGCTGTTAAATGTGTATCTTATGACAGTTTTAATTTTTCTTGTTTTTTTCGCGCGGTTTTTGTGCTGATTGTTAACAAAAACCTTAACATTCCTTCTACGGCAAATAAGGTTTTACGTTAGAGAAAAACAATTTTAGTATCAGTTTTCTATACGAAACGTTTGTTGGAAAATTTTAACACCATGATTTTGAAAAAAAATTATGATCCATAATTAACCTGAAAAAATGTCGGGTCGTGCAACAATTGGTCCACTCAATCTCCTCCTGCCCCATTGTTGTACATAATTCCTCTGCAAAATTTGTTTGGAAATTTCAAATTTATAAATTCGTTTGCCTCCAAAAACTCTATTTAGTTGTTTTAACAGCCAAAAATAGCAATAAAAATTTTGGAAGCGATTGATTAAGCCGTGAATTATAACAACGTGTTTGGAATTAGAAAGGAGGCTCGTACGGAAAATCCAAATTTCCATTCAAAAACCATCAGAGATGTACTGAAAGTTCAAAAAACATAATTTTGGATTTTTTAAATATTTCTTGGTTCTTACAATACATTTCATGTGAACAAAAACTAAACCTAATTTGTTTCTCAGAAACGATATACGTTGTCATACAAAAAATTCAAAAAAGGTAAATATTTTTTAATTTTATTGTTTTGGCAGCTAATTTGAAAGCTGGTTAACCGTAGGATGATGTTGATTTAAAACTTTCGCAAAAACTTGTCATGAAATTATTGAAGGCTCCAGGAAGCAAATCTTGCAATTTTACAATACTTTTCAATTGATTCCGATTTTTTATTTTGAAATTATTATAATTTTTTTCATGAAATTCTTTGCTTTCTCTCATGTTTGCAAAAAATTAAGCTTAAGAATGGGCAAAACCAATCATTAAAAACAAACTTAATTTCAAACTTATTTGAATTTTTTGGATATGCGAAAATTTCTTCTTCCATACAAATTGTCATACAAAATTGAACACGTTCATTGACTACATGCAACTAAAACAACTCGAATTGTCTATTGATATGAAATGTTTTTTTCTGAATAAGTAGATAATTACGTTTAACTAGTAGTTTTAGTAATTTCTGTACTCCAGTTTATTATTTTCCATTCAGAATTTTCATATTTTTCGCACTCAGTGTTGATTTTTAATAATTAATTCAATAATTCAAAAACATTTTAAATTTCCATAAGATTATTTTTTCTACCGTTAAATCTAAAACTTGAAGTTTTAAAATTATTAAACTCGTTGAAAAAACATATGTATAAATGAAAGTAAGGCAACTTGCATTGTCTGAAAAGTGTCAAAGTCACATCAACTGCATTGGCTTTGAGAGACTACTTTTTTATCAGATTTATTTTGAAATCTTTTATCGCGATCATTTACTCAACATTTTATGCAAAGAATATAAAAAATTTTCTGGAAAAACCTGTTTCTCAAATTGCGAGACGACAAATCTTTAAGAATTGTATTCCATGTCAACAGCGAACCCCTTTATAATGTTAATAATATTGTCAAAATATTGTATAGTAGGAAAACTATGATCCTTAATCCCAAAAAATCCAAGTGAAAGGTTGGAAGACCCGTAATATTAATTATCTGATGTGCAATTTTCTTAGAAATTCGAATCTGCCTTCGAATTGCCTTCATTGAAGACATCTAAGTGAAGCTTTATTTGGTCCTGATCATCCAGAGAAATAAACAGTCATAGCTTTGTGAAAAATAATTTTATCCAAAAAAATTTTTCAGCCGGAAAACTCTTGAGAAACATTTCTGTGATTGTTGTGATTGTCTGCTGAAGATTGATGAAATGCTACTGAGGTTACATTAATTACAAATACACCCACTTACATGAAAAAGATATTTGAATTAATTAACATTTTGAAAAGATAAATTCTTATAAAAAATTGTTTATCATGAGCATAAATCAGTCAAACAATCTGAAGCTTTGGGCGTGGTTGTGCCCATTTTTAAGTTTTAAATTGATATTCATTATTTAAAAATCGATCGACTTCCAAGTCAGTCCTAGAGCAATGTTTTATAAAATCACATCTTCTTCATAGGGGTAAAGAGGGGCAAAACAGATTACGTTCTTTTATCTTTTCACCTGTAAATAGGCACTTAAAAATTAAGCATTAAATACCTTTTAGTTCTTTCTATGGAATTTTAATGACATACAATTTTATGTTGGTAGGACATATAAAGAAATAAGCTCAGCACTGGGCAAATAAGGTCAAATAACACTTTACTCAAATGGCTTCGGTTAAATTAAAGGGTAGATTTGAGTTTCTGAGAAAACTTCACGTGTGATAAATGCTATTCTAGACACTCAAACCCGGCGGCTTTGTGTTTTTCTTTATTTTGGATCCTAATTTTTCAATTGTGCATTGGACGGTTTATATGGAAGACAAACTCCCCCCCCCCCTCCCCTCAAAAGGGGCCGTCACCAAATTAGATTGCATTTGAACTAGAAGTTCTCATACTAAGCTTCCGTAACAAATATCAGCTTTTTCGACCGCATGGTGGCTGGGCCTTAAGAAGATTTTTAAAATGTGCAACCATTGGAAAAAACCGTACAACATTATGCACGACATAAAATTTGCCTGTGCAACTATTGGGCACTGATAAGCTGTTTTAAATGATTTTTTAAATTTTAATGTCACTATTTTCGAACACTTGAACCTTTGGATCATGTTGACCAATCCTGTATGAGTGCTTCGACAAAAAAAAATCGAGTGAATTTGGTTGAAATGACTGAAATACAGCATAAAAACCAAAATCATGTGCTTAGCTGTGCAACGATTGGCAAATCACCCTACTTAACAGGTTTGTTATAATTTGCAATCCAAAATGAAAGCTCATTATTGCATCAAAAAATCTCGTACCAGTACCACGTGCTTTCAGCAGTAGAATGTAAAGAAAACACCCGCCAAAATTTCTCATTCAAATCTTTAAAGCTTAGCAAGCTTCGATTTGCTTTCCAGCACACGTGAACTCAGGACGATCGTTTCTAATGCCCGGCCCATGGTGATGGTGAAAACAACCCCGCCAAAGGGAAAAAATTGGTTCTGAAAAATGGGTGCCATGACTTTTGGTTTGTGGGAAAAAAACGAAAGTTCTATGGGAGGGTCCCTTTTCTCAAGTGGGAGAGGCTCGAAACTATTACTAAAACCTTCCCATGGTCCAAACACATAACTGTACCAAATTTCAGGCTTATCGGTTAAGCGGTGTCGATTTGTATAAGGTGCATACAAACATATATAGTCCAACTATCTTTATATATTAGATTGAATTCTTACTCCTCTGGAATACATAAAAAAAAAAACAATCCTCAAATCATGTGTTATACTGCTTAGATCCGTAAGAATTTTTAAACTTTTAAGTGTTTCGAATGAAAAACCTTTCCAAAATTAGTGAATACAAAATGAAATGAAGAGTTGGTCACCGTAATTTTATTTCATGAAAATTCTTTTATCGGCTATATCGGTGAAATTTTATATCTTTTGAGAAAAAGTATTTCAGAATTCAAAGATAAAGACGGATAGAAAATTGGAATCAGGTGAAAGATGTTGGAAATGATCGGCCTTCAGCAAACATTTAAAAAGATATATCGTAGGAACAACAGAATTATTCATACAAAAAAACCATAAGAAAAAACTGTATTAAACTTACTAAAATATCATATAGCCACAAAAGGCTGGAGGCGATATATCTACAATGACAAGATTCCAACGATTCGGTTTTCCCACAAAAAGCAAAATAAACGATTTAATTAGCTTGATTAAAACGAAAAAAATTTTCCTCGACCGAGAATTGAACTTTAGTCCTCTGAGTTCGCTGTTCGATATCTTACCACAATGCCAACTCATCAGTTGATATGAACCATGCTATAGTTCTATTTGCAATTTACAGCTAAAAACGACACTGCGATCAAAATCATGATATTATGAACACAAATGTCAAAACGCGAAGTATTTTTTTTTTCAAACAGAAAGGACAATTCTAATATTTCGTTGTTTAAAAGTAAATTAATCAAAATTGGATTAATGAATAAGGTAAGAAAAAGTAAACTACGCAATCGTTCAAACTTTTAAAACTCGTGTATTATTATATCTTAATTTTCAGTTTCCGAAAAAATCGTTTTGTGCCAAATACAACATCGAGGAAAGCCTACACGGATTTAGAATCTTTCCTGTCCAGAGCTGTAAGGATTATTTTAGAATTGTCAATAAATCGTTCCTAAGATGACAAATGTGCAATCGCTAATTAAAGCATGGATCACTACAAATGTGGACGCATTAAAACGGGTCTATCTCGGAGCTTATTCGGAGAAATTATTCCGATGTTGTTTTGATGAATTTTCGAACTTTTCGTTGAGTATCACTCATTATAGTTTGAACACCCTATTCGCTGACCTCAGCGGCCATTTTTTTCCACAATCTCATCATCTCTGTTGCTTCCCGAGTCGTCCTACCATTCTTCTTCATCTTCTGCTTGACAATTGCCCAAAATTTTTCGATAGAGCGGAATTGAGGACAGTTGGGTGGGTTGATGTCCTTTTCGACAAAATCCACCCGTTGGCCCAATACCACTGTAGAACCTCCTAGCTGTAGTGGCAGCTTGCCAAATCTGGCGAAAAGTTAACTAGTGCTTTGTGAGATCTAATGTACGAAAAAAAAGTTTTTCAGGCATTCCTCCTTGTAAATTTCGGAGTCTATGGTCTTGTTTTTCACAAAAACCGGAATTTTTCGTCCGCAGCTGCAAATACCTTGCCAGATCAAACACTTTCTTGCAAACTTATCAGCAAAAACGAATTTGAAATTGCCGGGGACATCACCATGACCAGTGCAGTGCACCACTGCAGTGGCTTTACATAATTTTTGGCCAGAAAGCTGCCCAAAATCCATCTTCACGTACGTTTCGTCATCCATGAGGATGCATCCGTCGAACTTCGTTGGAATCTTCTTGTATAACTTGCGGGCACGTCCTTTGGCTACTAAATTCTTACTGAATTACTGGTCCGATAGGATCGTATTCCTTCGCGTAGACGAATTCTGCTGACGGTGCACCGGTCTGCGTTGAATTTCTTGGCAATGTCATAGTCCGACTACCCTGTGTTTTCCTTGATCGTTCTCAACACCTTCAAATGCAGGTTCTGATTCTTAGGTCCACTATAACGCTTGGTATGAACCTGCCGATCTATAGTACGCATCTCACGGAAACGTTTGAGAACGCTACACACGGTTGATTTGACAATTTTTAACGATTTCGCGATTTTTGAACCCGACCACGTTGACCACGTCGGGTTTTTGACGTGGTTGTTCAAAATTTATTTTCATCTCGCGACTTCCATCACGTGTAACTTTTTCGAAACAAAACGAATCGTAATGAAATTTTCAGCACTGGTAGAAAAAACATTCCTCTACAAAGTGCTGCCAAAACATTCCAGATCCGACAACTAGGAGCACTATGGTAAAATAAATAGTGCGTCCAGATTTGTAGTGATCCATGCTTTATGTATGAGAAATCACCCGAATCACGGGACCGTAATACACGACGTACACGATTTACTCGTTCAACTACTGAAACACAAAAGGAGGAGCTGACACTGACGAGAGAGAAAAATAGCTAGGGTCAGGATGTATTCGTACGCATAATCTTGGAAATCCATTCCAAATTCAAAAATTGTTTGAAATCTGTAAATATTTCTAAATTCTGTGTTCTGTGACACAAATTCTGTGATAAAAATTTCTGTTCTGATAAAAAGTTGTGATAAAAAGTTCTGTGAAATTACAGATTTTTCTGAGATTTCGGCAACCTTGCTCTGAATAACTAATTCGCAGAATAAAGTTTATTATAAATTATAGTTTCTTATGAATTACGATACATTTTATTTTAATTAGAAAATTTCGGAAACATTAAGTATTTAGCTCAATTTATAAAACATCATTTTCCCAAACCGATTTCTATGAGTTCGAACTCAATTTGCGCAATTACGAACCATTAAGGATGATGAATTACGGACGAAATGAATTTTATAACCCCTTTGATATTTTTTGAAAGCTTTTTAACCAAGTGTATTCATGTTCCGACTTTAATATAAGTAAGGATAGTTTTAAGCGTAGATTAAGAGAAAATCAGTCTGTGTGATATTGAGTAATCGTAGACCGTGAACAATAATAAAAAAAAAATAAACATCAAACACAAGGGAATCAGATACGTTTTCAATACCAGGCCACCGATTGAATCGTTAAGTTTTATAAAATAGCTAACCCGATGTGCTTTGCTACACTTTGTAGATATGAAGGCATTTTTCTTAAAAATAATTTGAATTATTGTTTATTATCGTGTTATCGTTTTCAATTGGAATTTCAACATCAAGAACAACGTATCCATACGCGACTAATTCAAATTTTGATGGAAAACTTGTTACAAAAACCCAAATTATGTTTTTTTATGAGTTTTTCTACCATTTAAGTCATTAACAAACAGTTTATATCGGTCAAGGGTAACATTAATTGAAGTTCAAATTGGTGAAAATTGCAGCAGAAATGCATATGTTTTAAAGCTTCTAATAACATAACAGTAGTTTTTCGATTTTATCACTGTTCAATTTTATCAGTACTCACCAAATTTACGCTCAATTTTATCACGGTTATTGTTTCGATTTTACCACACTTTTTTAGAAATCATTTAGAAACCATTTCCAGGACCTTAATTTTCGTTCAAAAGTGTAGAGCGTCGTAGTTCATAATATTTTTAACGGTTTTTGTTTTTTCAATAATATGAAAATGCCATTAAACTGCTTACTTTAGCTGTCTAGTGCTTGAAATCGTCATTTGGATATAAAAAAACACTTGTAATAATCGACATAAGTATTTTAACGTCACGCTAATACTAGTGTTGTTATTTGTGCTTGATTAGTCGCTCTAAATTTTTTTGGTTATGCATATCATATAAAGATGTGGGTAAATTTAAACGTTTTTAAATGAGATAAGTGTCTCTGGTTTCTTTTGTTTAATTTGTTTGTTCGAAAGGGTGGCGTGCGCAATCCTGATTGAATAGCCTTAAGTATAATACTATGGAATGGATAATTTTGGAAGATGAACATGAAATTCAGCTAGTTTTGCCTTGAAATATGTAAAAAGGACTAAGATTTTTTTTTTAAGATATGGAAAACAAAGAATTATCTGCCCATAATGCAAATTTTGAGAAAAACACTTTGAAAGTCTAAGTTGAGCAAATTTCAAAACATATTTTTTGAAAAGATTAAAATTTTTAGTTAATCAAAGGTGTGGAGATTAAAATTTTTTGATACATTTTGCTTCGAACTCTTTTTAAAAAATCTACAAAAGGGATAACGACTTTTAAATTCCCATAAAAACTAAATAAATCACTTTAATTAGTTGTAGCCTTTCAAATTGATATCCACCATGGTTTTATTTCAAGCAAAAATCTTGAAATTGCTACAGAGAAGAATAATTTGAATTGAAATCGATCCTTTGTTTTTAGTAATCATTGATAATTACATCTTATAATCAAAATTTATTAATACAATACGTTTCCAATACTAAAAACATTATAAATTATTGATTAAAGTCAATCAAAATACTTTTTCCACTTTAATTTTTATTTCCGCCAAATACACGGCTTCGCCGTATTCACGGTGAAATTTTTTTTAAACCGTGATAAAATCGAAAAACTACTTTTATTCCAAAAATTTTAGCAAAAATGACAAAGCTTGTATGAAAAGATCTTGAGAAAGTGTTTTTTCAAAATTTCGATGAGATTCATAAATAATTATTGCCTAGATCTTAGGAAAAAAAGACCCAAGCAAAATTTATAGTTTTATAACTGGCTACTGTAGGATACAGATGAATCGTGGAAAAATTGAATAGTTCAAAGTAATGGTTAAAGATTTTGATGACGAATTTTGGCGTGAACGGACGCGAGTGCATAAAACCAATTGCTATTGTCCGGAAGAATCAATCGACGAATCCGACAGCTGCTAGATGAAGTTTTGGTTTTAAAAGGGGGCATGAGGAGTCCAATAAAACTATCGGTGCTACTTGGGAATGTTTGTCTGTGGTAAATGGTTCTGCTCAAGATCAGATTTCGACTAGTTCCGCTCAATATCATTAACCCTACAAATGATTTTTGAACTGATCTAAAGCAACGAGAAAACACCGTTGTTTTATTGAGGAGTGGAAAATTGACTGTTCTGGATCGATGATAATTGTTGCCATAAAACCAGAACCACCCCAGCCACTATGCTGTCAGTTATATTCTCTCTCAGAGAATTCATCTCCCGGCTGATCATTGCCGATTGCTGGACGATGATTGACACTTTACGACGGTATAATTATGTAACTTGATCAATTCCCACAAGTCGTCACACAGTATACATCGTTGCGAGTCTAATTGCTTTGGTTGACTGCCACAATAAAAAGTCTAACTTTGAAGAAAATTAGTGTTTCTTTTATCTTTTATCTTTACACCACTATTGATTGTCGTGGAGCCTTCATTGCCCACAAAGGGGCCAAACTAATTCAGAGCCCCACAGTGTGAAGAAGTTCGGTCGTCCTACAGCAACAGCAACTACAGTCCGCTCTCATAGTTTCGGACGATTCGAAACATTGACAGTCAACGAACCTTGACGGTTGTGAAAATCTGGAACGGATGAGGTTTAAAAAAAGTTAAACAAACCATTTTCGTAAGATTTTACAATTTAAGTCACAATGTATCAAATAGTTTTAAATCCGATCAACAAACAGCCATTTAGAACTAAATCAACATAATGCCAAAGCTAGGCAAAAAAATTTACCCTCGAAAAAGATTCACAATCCGAAAGTAAAATTAAATTCCAACGATTGAAGACCGTAGAGCGGTCTTCTACTTCGCTTGCATAACGCATCGTGTCTAATATTGCGGATTTTCCGGTCGCATCTCCTCTGATCCGAAACCTGATCTTCGTGTGCAGTTTTCCAAGAGTTTTCCCAGCGCACGACGACGACTCGCGTGTGTGTGTGTGTGTATATACAAAACCGGCAACAAACCAGTCGATTCTGCTCTTCAAATTTCCCTCCTCGAACTTCTCGTTTCGCTCCAATTCGATGTTGGTTGTTGGTTGCCATTTTTCTGCATATTCCCTAGCGTGCAAACTTCCGCGCTATTTGCTTGTTTAGAGAGTAGTAAGTATGGATGTTCGACAACACAGCAATTGCGAAACAGCGATACAAAGCAAGCAGCAATGCAATTCCAAATCACAAAACAGCACTCAGTCTTCTTTTACCTACTTGTGGAAAACAATCTACAGATACTTTCGTTTCGAAACCCCTCTCTTTCCTCAGACAGTGAAATGTGGCTCTGACGATGGCATGCAGCAGAACAGCTAAAGCGATGTGGTGCGCTTCAATCTCCGAACGCCAAACCGGAAGTCCTCTCGGGAGCATCACTTTCCGGAAACGGAATCGTTTGAACGATGTTTAGCAGAGTGGTGGTCCAGCATTCTACTCGATGTCTATTGGATGGGCAGCATTTTCGTCTGCAGGCATGTTTCGTTACAGTAGACTCGTGCTCTATGGAAATCAAGCTGGAACTGTCCTGAACCGTGACTACCTGTTTTGAATGTGCACATTACTATCGATAGGACCCTGGGTTTGACACAGAAAAATTGTCAATGGTCACGCTCCCTTAGCTTCTTCTCAAGCTTTCTGCTATGTTAACCCTCTAATTATTTGGTTTGCTAATTTATTGTTACACTATTTTTGAAAGAAAACTAGTGGACCTTAAATCACTTCTTTGATTTGTATTTATTTTATATCGGCGCCGGATAAGGCCATTGGGGGCCCGGGGCAATTTTTTACGGGGGCCCTATGGATAATTATTTTTTCTTCTGCTGAGAACACATAATATTTTAAACATACAAAAAAACTGCTAAGAGTTTGCTATATTGCCTTTAAAGAACAAGTATTCATCACGTGCAAATATTATGAAAGAATTAATCAACTAATCGAAAATGAAAATGCTGATTAGAACCTTCAAATACAAATTTTAATTCACAACTGATTTAATGACTCCATCACCACCCAAAAATCTCTGGATTAGAAAAATTTGAAAATAGATATTTAAACTCTTTTTATTTTATTATCTATCACTTGGTATGAATATTATCAAAAACAGAATATATATTTCCCTCGCGACAGTTGGGATTTAATGATAAGATTTCAGACAAAGAATAAATCGAATTTTGTTGTATTTTTTTTTATTTTAAGATTATTTGTCTCAGACAGTTCAACAGTGATATTTCATCTGTGTTTGACCCATTCCAAACACCTCTCAACAGAAGCACCAATTTTTATTTTTCATTATTCAAAAATAATTTGCACAGCATCAGAAAGGTTATTTCTTGAGCTGGATTTTCCATCAACAGATTTTCAGTTACCTTTGTTTTATAACTGAGTATGTTATCGTTGAAAATAAAAATTTTTTGCTTGAAAATAAATTGATTTTCACTGTGATTTTTTATTTGAAACATAACTTTGTCAAAAATCTAGCTACGTCAAAAAAAAAAATTTTTTTTTTGTAAAATGATGGTCGAAAAGCCATCTTTTTAGCATATCAGATAAAGAATAATAACTTTAAGTTTACGCTGTAGAATTGGTGATAAAGATATATATTTTTAAGCGTTGTGACGTCACGAATATTCTACTGTTTTTCAATTCATGGTTCTCTAATACGTCACGGAATAACGAAATTTTCAGAATGAAAATCGGTTCAGAAGGTCGTGAGTTGCACCCGGGTAAAGAATGCGTTATGGCTTCACGAAAATTGACTTGTTTTTTTCGAAAATGTTCAAGACTTTTTACATCAACACTGTTATAGCATTTCTTCAAAACAAGTTTAATATAACAATGCGCTTTAATAAACGAATTCAATTATCAAATTTTCAACGAAACTATAATTTTTTTCGCATTAACGCGGTAGTTTTAAAACGTTATTTTATAAACACATTTAAAATCGCTTTGTTGAATATTTGATTTGAGAATAAATATATAATCATAAAAATACATGCACATGAATTTTTAAAAGAATATTTGTGAATCATAATGCAGGTAGTTGATTTGAATTAAAATCCTGCAAAAAGATCAAGTTCTCCAAATATCTAAATTAGAATTAAAAAAACCCGCTATTAGCATCTATTACTTGCTGGCATTATCGTCAAACAAATTAAGTTCCATGAAATAAATGCAATGAAATTAAAAAAATCCTGGAACATGATAAAATTTCTAGATTAACTTTTTCCTCAAACAAATTCGTAAGAAATTCATAGAAAAAAAATCTGATAAAATTATTCTAAAAAACTATTTCTTCCTGAAAGAGTTTTATTCGAAAATCCAAATCTAAATCCCGTGTTCATATAACATCTCACAAAAGAGACTTTTTTTTAAATCCCTGAGAATAAAGAATTAAAAAAAAGACTTTTAACTGAATTACAAAATTAAACAAATAAAAATATGTACTAGCCATGGCCGTAGGAACGTTGGGAGGAAGGGGGGTTGGGGGTTAAACCCCCCCCCCCTCCATGAGGGTCCATCAAAAGCAAGCGAGGCAATGTATTCTGCACTCAAAAGTTTAAATTTTTAATGAAATTTTGATGATGAAGTAAGATTATTCGATAGTAACAATATTGGCTTAAAACTGATGTCAAAACCTCGAAAACTAATCCCAGGTTCAGAATTCAGCTACAGATTTTCAAAACTTTCTCACTTGGATAGTAGTTAATTTCTCAAAACAAGGATTCTTGATATGCGGTCCAAGTCATGATTAACAATTAAAATTAAAAGCTGTGTTTCGTCGTTTTCATTTGGTTTTACATTTCCTTCAAAATTTGATTCACGATTGAAACCCAAAACATCCTAATAATTATAATGGATGCATAATTGAGGGCTCCGAAACTGATTTCAATTCATGGCTCTTATTTATAAATTCAGAAAATGTTTTTATGTACATTTCAGAAAACGTACTGAAATTGCGAAACAGATTGAAAATTAAAATTTTTAATTCAGATTCAAAGTTTAAGATTTAGCTCTTAAACGAGTTCCACAATCAAAATAAAATTATCAAAATGACTATTTCGGTGAGGATTTTAATGACATGAGATCGCATGATGATAGTTCTGATTGTTAGTTTGATTAGAAAATTCAACCGAAGTCAGTTTATTTGCAAAATTCAGCTGAAAATAACAAAAACGTAGTAGAATTATTGTCCTTTTGCAAAAAAAAAAACATGCACAGGAATTGATTTTTAATGAATATTAATTTATGGTAAAGGAACATTGATCTTATCTTTAAAAAAATGGCAGGAAATGCCATATGTTTTGGCGTATTGTTCAACATTTTTAACATTGCAGTATTTTCAAGAATTAAATTTCAAACCAAAATCTTCAACTTGAATCTAGTTTGCATAAATCCGATTTGTACTGCAAAATTTTAATCTTTTACTTTTAACAATGAAAATTGGATTTATATTAAAACATTTTTTTAAAAACTGAAGTCTTTCTAAGAATAAAACGATTCAAAATCTGGTTGTGTTTTTCGGTTATTTTTTTCTTATTTTTTTTTTTTTTTGAATAGTTGTCGGATTTTTGTCAAATTTTCCCGAATATTGACCTGATTTTGGTTTGAAAATTTGGAAATGATTTTGGTTTGAAAATTTGAAAATAGAATGTTCGAATTTTGCCAGCTTTTAAACAAAATAAGCTTTTTGATGCAGATTTAGGATTTCAACCATCGATGAAAGTAAGTTTCCTATTTTGGTGCTGAAGCATTCTTGAAACAAATCCCTATCATCATTTGAATGGTTTTTGGATGTATTTTCAAAAGATTCTATTAAAGCTTTGCTCAGCTTCGCTTGATTGACTACTCTCATCCACCATAAATCATTGAACTCAAAACTTTTTTCATATGATAAAGAAATTGTGCGAAATATTGATACACATAGATATTTTATACACCTTAGTTAATATCCTCTATTTATATTCTCATTGCATTTCTATATTTTAATTGAATAATTTCGAATTCCATGATTTCAAGCGTGGCTCAGTAGAACGTGTTCCACAATTTTCAAAAGTTTCTTTTAAACACGAAAACTTGTTTCCATTCCAAAAAAAAAAACTTAAAAATTAATAATATAATAATAATGAAAAAAAAAAAATATTTTATTCTATCCATTGTTTCATCAAAAAGTTTAAGATAAAAAAAGAAGTTACGATTAAGTTTTTCTTTGAATTAGTGTTTTTAAATAATATTCACGTGATCGCACAGATAAATTTCGATTAAAATTGATGTGCGCAGTGTTGCAAACCTTATCTACTTATATGGGCCTTTTAGATTCAATGCCCTTAATTTTATTTAGAATAAATGGATCGATTTCATCATCAAATCACATTATTTGTTGAGTTTCTACGCATTTTAAGTTAATTAAGCAATAATTTTAAGAATATACTTTGAATTGTTTCATGTCGATGACAATAAAATTTCGTGACGTCATAACGCTTTGCAAAACCGTGTTGTTAAAAAGAAATGGCATGTTGTGAGGTCACGAAATTAAATCGCTCTGAAATAGATTGAAATCAAAATAATAAAAATACTTTTGACTCGAAATTGTAGCGAAGTTAATTTTGAACTTAGAGGTACAATTTTTTTCAATAAGCGCTATGAACTGTCAAATTTACATACAATATACTAGAAAATTGTTTTGCAAATGTTGTGACGTCACGCTTGAATGGGTCGTTTATATTTCAAAACCTAATATTCAAACTAAAATTCGAATGTATCCAGTTTACAAGAACTGAACATAAATCTAATAAAACCCCCACCCAAATATTAGCTATCAATTTTATTCCTTGAAATTTGATTCATTTTCACCAAAGTTTTTCTTCCATGAGCCCTTGGTATTACTATAGGATGATAAAACCAATATAAAGATCGTAGATGATATCATTAGCTAATCCTTCATACTGTGTTAAGTTTTTTTACGCCAGCAAAAAACGACAAAATTTGTAGTTTGCTCAGATTTTTAAATTTCTCATATGAAATCAAAAACTTTCAAAAATCAGTTCAGGATGTGCGAAACTATGTTGTAACATTTTGTAACCATCAAATGTTAACTCAATTATGTTTAATTGAAATAGAAATAGGATAGGTGCTGTGGTAAATTGAACAAAAAATGTTCGTGCTGCAATTTGTTGTTAAATAAGGTTTCTCCCATAGAAAAACCATTTTTTGCATGCTTTCATATCATTCATGCAGTAAAAAGGTGAATGTAAAGAGTTAAGAAGCTCGGGACCGAATTTGGAAAGCAGCCTAACCAACAATGCAGAAAGTTTGAAAGTTTGTGCAGATATTAGGTATATGTTAGAAAAATTTTCAACTTGAAACTCGAACGAAAACAAACCTAAAATGTTTGGGTAGATCTGGACACTTTCATTTAATCACAGAAACATTTATTAAGAAAAAAGAAACACATCTATCCACGATGATGTCCCGTTTGGAGAAAACGCACGACCATTGCAATTACATTTGAATCGTGGACGAAAAAGGTGAGAAACCTGAAGAAAAGCGAAAAAGACCGGTATGCGGTTGATTAAGTCGAAATTTTCAGGATAGCTTGAACGGGATTCTGAACCATTATAAGTGTGTTATAATCTTCTCTTTGTGGGTGTGGATTAAAATGGTGTATTGTGGCTTGATGCAAACGATGATGATTCGCTTAATGGAAATGCCTCGAAACACGAACGGCAAACACTGGTGATATTTATGCTATTGGTTCCGATTTCTTTGAGGTGAATGAAAATTTCTTTAAATAAACACTCAGATGAACGTGAGGAAATATCGGATCAAGATTTACGATTTAAAAGAGTTAATGAATGTTTATTTTAAGATTCTTTTTGTAAAAAATTCTCCAGCTTGATTTGATCCTCATTCAAAACGAAGTTTAAAGCCAGAAATAAAACATTCAGCCGAGACTTTTTGCGCTTCACCGGCCCTAAATGGTGCTGGTGGTGTGTATTTTTGATGGCATGGAATATTCTTGAAAAAGCCATAAAACATACCCGGGGAAAAAACTCCGAAGAGCGGGATACCCAAAAGCGGAAATCCGACAGCCATACACAGGAAAATTCTGCCGCGGCACTGAGCAGTTTGGTTTGGCAGCACGAGAGAGAGAAAGAGCTCCTAAGAGCGAGTCACGTCCTGGCTTCACCATTAGTAGAACAAAGTGTATACTTATTAACTGCAAACGTGGATCGCACTTTTGAGTCTGACTGTTTGAGGGAGCGAACTTCCGGGAGACGAAGATATGGGATCGGGATCGGAAAAATGCATCCGCACCCGGAACCACAACACACAAGGACACGTGCTGAGTTTAGATGATTCAGTACACTGTGCAATTTGCCGAGCTGAGGATTTATGAGCTAGTTTAGAAATATTTTTATTTATTATGGCAGAAGGACTTGTAACGACGTCCGAGTTTCTATGCTTTGGTTTGGGCCGTTCTTTGTCCAAGTAACTAATTGATATTAATTTTCCTTGTAAAAGACATACAGGGAAAAAAAAATCAAAACCTTATTTTTTCGCCTGAAAAAGTACGTATTACACCAAAATTTATAGGGTAATTAAACACAACTGGTCACTGGGGCTCCAAAACTAAGTTTTTATTTGTTTTTTTTTTCTATCATCATTAATAAGTTTTGCACAAGAATCGTAGCTGACCTGGCGTGTATCTCGATTAAATTGGTTTAATTAAATCAAAACATCTTGCATTGACTCAGCAGACTTTTTTGTTTTTCTAATCCCCAGTAACCACTGTTTTTTCCATCACTCACGCAGGTGTTGTCTAACTTCGAGGATAAAAAATAGTAAAAAATATTAAACCCTCTTATGTATACGCGTCCATATATGATTTTGACGTATTTTTGAAACATAAGTTGTTTAGTGAGAGGTCAATTAAGTTATTTACATTTACATTTCATTTTACATTACTCGTAAGGGGTCTTAGAAACTGTTTTGGACATTCCCTGATTAATAACATAGCATTATTGATGTGCCAAAGAATAGTTTGTCAAAATGAAACGTCATTGCTTTGGAAGCAGGTTGATTTTTTTCATTAAAACAATGTAGAAAGTTAAAAAAAATAGTACTCTTCATCGTTAATTTAACTGTTAGACAAATGTTAGTCATAATTTTCCCGTATGTTTGGATAACATGCCAGTATTAAGCCTACCCCTTTTTTTGATATTCCCTTTTAAGCTATGTATCAAGAAATGTCATAATCAACTTACAGAATTAGGGCCTGGTGGCCTATTTTTTTGTCCTTGTCGTTATTTTAAGATTTTTTCGAAACAAATCGTTCGAAATGAGTCATTGATCATTAAGATCTCCAATGTTTCGGTCTTGATATGATGGTAAACATTGGTCATGAGAAAGATCATCAGTGCATTTTTGTAAATAATTTGTAGGAACGTTCCATGAATAATAATTAGGAATTTCTATAAACAGTAACGTTATATTAAAGGAATTCTCTTAACGAAGATTAGCAAAGCATGTCAATTTTGGGAGACTTGTGAGACATTCAAGATGCAAACAATTTTGTCTCGAATATTGTTTTGAATTGATTTTACTATTTGTTGAAACCTGCAAAATGGTTAAGAACTTAAAATCACTTGAAGTCTTGAGGAAAGTTGATGATAGATTCAAAACTTTAATTTCAAAAAATTATGTTTTTGTATTCAAGTTTTGTCAAAAAAATGCAGAACTTCCTTAGATAATTTCAATAACAAAAGCTGATATTAAAATTGCATTGCAATCAAACTAGTCAAATTATCGTTATAAATTGTTTGCGCCTCGGAATGTAAATTTTGTGGCCTTGTGTAATTTATCAAAATCTTTTCAAATGTGATGTTGAGCATTTAGAAAAACAAGAAAGACAAATTAAAATTTGGACTGAAATTGGTTTCCTGAATCAGCATCACATTTTAAACGACATAAAGGAGAGCTAAACGCCTATAACATGGTTTCCAATTTGTCGATGTAAAAAATTAGTATTCGATTAACTAATATTGAAGATAAAATGGTTCGTTCCAAATTCTGTTCTTGTTTAGGTACACTTCTTAATAAAAACCCATTCTTAAGACGAGGTAGGGTTTTTGTATGTCAAATTGAGAGTTTCAACGTAATAATAAACGTAATTTAGGACGATCTGTCAAGTGGCTTTTGAGATAGCGTACGACGAGTACCCCCATTTGGTGTAGTTTTTCGTAGTTTTTCGATTTTATCACGCTTAATTCACTGTGATGTTGGTAAAACCGTAAATTTGGCGAAACTTGAAACTAAAATAGAAAAACGGCAAATGATTTCTGAATGATTTCCAAAATCAACGTGATAAAATCAAAACAATAACCGTGATAAAATGGAGCGTTAGTTTAGCGAGTATTGATAAATCGAACAATGATAAAATCGAAGAACTACTGTATTTTGAATTTGCAACACAAATATACGTGGAAATATACGTGTAAACATATTATATATAATGCAGCAAAACCAGTATTTACGTATAATTTTGGAGGCCATATAGGTATATTTGCACACTTACTCTTGATTTGGATTGTATTTAATTACGATTTACACGATTTGTCATGCGAATCATTTACGACTACCCTGATTCTTTGTGGAATATACTGTGACAATTTACGTCATCATATAGATGATTGAGGTTGTAATCTTGTAGGTCTTCGCTCAATACGCGATTGGGAATATCTTTATATACGACATTTTTCGTAACAATATGGAAAGTTTGACGACTTATTTGGTCGTATTCTGCAGGGCTCTCATTTTCCGTCAGTTGAATAAAAATAAGATTATTTCAAAGACTAGCGTTGTTTGCAGTCTAATTCAAGTTTATTTCGTAAAATTTATTATTTGCCTGATTGCTGATCAGGCTTTTTCGAAATCAACGAACACCAGCAGAAGAGAGTCCTGGAATTTGTTGATTTGTTCCAGTATGATTCGTAGCGTTGTGATGTGGTCCACACATGATCGTCCGGATCGGAATCCAGCTTGTTGCCGTCGGAGTATAGCGTCGAATTTCTACTGGATCCTGTTCAGGTTCACTTTACAGAGTACTTTGAGGGTTGAACAGATCAACGTTATGCCTCTCCAGTTACCGCACTTTGTCAGGTCTCCTTCTTTACGAGGATACCCTGCATCCAGTCGGCCGGGAATGTTGCAGTATCCCAGATGTCAGCGAAAAGACGGTGCAACATTTGTGCTGATAGGGCAGGGTCGGCTTTCAGCATTTCAGCAGGGATGCAATCGATCCCAGGTGCTTTGTTAGATTTCATGTTTTTGATTGCCGCTTCTATTTCAGCCAGCGAGGGCGCTTCCGAGTTGACACCATTTATGCGACTCACTGTTGGCGCTTCGAGCTGCGGGTTCTGTTGGCCATTGCTATTCGTGACTCGGAAGAGTTGTTCGAAATGCTCAGTCCATCGTTTGAGCTGATCTGTTCGATCGGTCAATAACTGACCTGCTCGGTCTTTCAGCGGCATTCTTGCATTAGTCCTTGCACCACTGAGGCGGCGAGAAATGTCATATAGTAATCGGATATCTCCATTGGCGGCGGCTCTTTCTCCCTCTTCGGCTAGGGAGTTTGTCGAGGCTCTCTTGTCTCGTCTACAAGCTCGTTTAACTGCCTTTTCCAGCTCCGCATATCGTAAGCGGACGGCTGCTTTGGCTGACCCGGTACATGCCTGCTCAATTCCGACTTTCGCCTTTCTCCGATCATCGACCATCCTCCAAGTTTCATCCGACATCCATTCACTTCTTCTTCCACAAACTTTACCGAGAGTACCATGGCTCGTCGTGATAAAGGCATTCTTGATTCCACACCACTGTTCTTCGACCGTTCCGTCTGTCGGCAATTGCGAGGCTCGGGATTCTAGCTGTTCAACGTATGCCCTTTTCACCTCCGGATTCTCCAACCGCCGGACGTCGTATCGACACCCGACTTTCTCCTCGCGCCGTTGGATACGCGCAACTCTCAGTCGTATCTCGCCAAGGACGAGGTGATGGTCAGATGCAATGTCTGCGCTTCGTTTGTTGCGGACATCAAGAAGGCTCCTTCTCCATTTTCGGCTGATGCAGATGTGGTCAATTTGATTTTCTGTTCGGCCATCTCGGGATACCCAAGTGACCTTATGTGCTGGTCGATGGGGGAAGAGCGATCCATCGATCACCATGTTGTTGTTGCCACAAAATTCTACAAACAGCTCTCCGTTTTCGCTCATCTGTCCTAGGTCATGGCGCCCTATGATGCGCTCAAGGTCCTGATTGTCGGAGCCAATCTTTGCGTTGAAGTCGCCCAAATGGATTTGAATGTCTCCCTTCGGAATACTCTCAACCACGCTGTTCAGTTGACTTTAAAACTGCTCTTTCTCCTGCAAGTCGGCCACGTCAGTTGGCGCATAACACTGGACCATTGTAAGGTTTCTAACCCGTGTTCTGAATCTGGCTTTATTCTTTCGTTTATTGGTTCCCATCTAATGAGGGCCGCGTAGGCCTGCGGGCTTAACAGGAAACCAACTCCTCCTTCAGAGTAGCATGTTCTCCTCGTATGCCAGAGTAAAGCAGGACTTGCCCGGATTGTGTCGTTGATTTCGAAAAAGCATTCGACCGACTTAATTATGAAAACATCTGGGCGGCTCTAAGGCGACGTGGGGTCCCAGAGAAACTAGTCCATCTCATCGAAGCACAGTACGAGGCATTTTCGTGCAAGATCTTGCACGACGGTGTCTTGTCCGAACCAATATCGGTAACTGCTGGAGTGAGACAAGGATGTATTCTATCTCCGCTACTTTTTCTAATCGTAATGGATGAGATTCTGATTGGATCGATTGACTGTGCACCGAACCGAGGATTGCCGTGGAATCCTTCAACAATGGAGCAACTGAACGACCTTGACCTGGCTGACGATATTGTTTTGCTCGCCCAAACACAACCAGATATGCAGAGCAAACTCGACGACCTCACCGAAAGTTCCAAGGCAGCAGGTCTCAAAGTCAATGTCGGAAAGACCAAGTCAATGGAGATCAACACAGGAAATCCCTCCAGTTTCATGGTAGCTGGGCAACAAGTTGAGAAAGTGGAGTGCTTCCAGTATCTTGGTAGCCAGATAACGCCTGATGGTGGTACCAGAAAAGACATCGAAACCCGGATCAGAAAGGCCCGATTTGCGTTTGCGAATCTCCGAAACATCTGGCGGTCACGCCAGATCTCTCTACGAACGAAAATCCGAATCTTCAACTCAAACGTCAAATCCGTATTGCTGTACGGGTGCGAAACTTGGTGCACGTATGCGGTAACGACGCGAAAACTGCAAGTATTTGTAAATCGCTGCCTGCGGAATATTATCCGCGCTTGGTGGCCTGGCAACTGGATCTCGAATGAGGAACTACATCGCCGGTGTCATCAAAGGGCGCTAGAAATCGAGATTCGGGAACGTAAGTGGAGATGGATTGGGCACACGCTGCGAAGAGATGAAAACGAGATTTGCAGAGAGGCACTAGATTGGAATCCAGAAGGTCATCGAAGAAGAGGCAGACCCAGAAACTCGTGGCGGCGAAGCCTAGCCGCTGAAATCCGAACTGTCGACGAGAATCTTGACTGGGACCAAGTGAAGACGCTGGCTCCGGATCGTCAACAGTGGAGGTCTTTTACCACGGCCCTATGCACCGGAGGATCGGCGCGGGATCAATAAGTAAGTAAGTAAGCTGATCAGGCAATGATCCCCTGACGATACGATCTGCAGCTCATGATGGTTCCTCGACGCTATCTGGAATATTTAAATTCAAGATGATTTGCTTCAAAGGCATTAAACCATAAGCAAATCGTATATTTCCATAACTTAAATCTTTTAAATCGTTGAACACGCCATCAATGATCTAAAAATTGACCAACATTTTGAAGCCTGATTTTATTGAACCTATTTGTATTCTTTTACGCTTTCCAGCGAATACGTTTTACGAAAATCAGACATGCGAGTTAATTTGCATAGGTATACGATTGCATGCACATTACAACGAATCAATGCAGTTATATACGATTGTATAGCATATATCTTCAAGTGGCAAGCAGAGATGCGAGCTTATTTTCTGTTTTTCAGTTTACAAGTTTTGTTTAAATAACGAGAAATGTCATTGTTTCAGTCAAAAATAAATTCACGAAATTTAAACAAATATTAGAACAAACATTTATGCTATCACAGAGTGAGTTATGCTTTTGAAACATACTTACGATATTGGATACAGCATCGGCCTGGATTTCTGGTAGAAATGTATCACCGCCGCGCTCAAAGCGAACACTCTGGAAAGAACTTTTATTACCAGCAGACCTTAGTACTTTTGTATCGCTGAACTAATCGACTGTAGATACCACTCTTCCGACATTTTATTTTTTTTTCTTTTTAAAATATAATCTCTCATTTAAGCAATCTTGTTTGATAGATAAATGTACTTTCTGCTAAGATCTAACAGCTGGTTAATATAAATAGTATTTCATGTTTAAAAAAAATATTAATTTCGAATTATTTTATGAATAGCACGACAAAATCTGTCAATTACGGCTGATCATCGTATATCGGTCGTTTCACGGATTTTTTGGGAATTTTCGTACACAAAGGTCGAGTTCATATCTTCATAAATACGAGTTTCTCTTCTTGTCGTAATAAAATCATGCAATGCATTTAAATACGATAAATAATATGCATCAAATCATAAAGGATACAAAATACCTTCATAATATTAACGTATGCTAGTTTATAAATTTAACCTTGATTTTTAACGTTTTATTTTAAAAATATTCATATTCGAAAAAAAAAACTATGATGCTACCTACATTTAGGGGCAAAAATTATAATAATTGCTAAATTGTTTGAGCTTTAAAATACAAATGAAATTTTACCTTCACACATTCCCCTAGGCCCTCCCACTATTTCCATTTTCATTTTTCTTCAATGTTAACGATTCGATAGGGTTCCAATCCATTTGTCCAATACGGGCTTACTCTTGGAAAATGTTCTTATTTTTTAAATATCAAAAATGTATCATCAAATGACTATAAAAATAGCACTTTAACTGTTCATATACAAAGAAAAAAGTTGTTCTTTCACATTAAACAACCCGTTTGCTTCTAAATGCTTTTTGGTATCATCAGGAGATCTGTTAGTTTGCGAGCCTTGAAAAAAAAATGGATTTTTATAGAAATTAGATTTTTACTAACAGAACAAAAATTTGAATACAAACCAAATTTTGCCTATTTGATACTCAATTAATAGGCTTTAAAACGTAGAAAACAGTTTTCAAAAATTCAAACTATAGACTGAGTTATTGATGATGATGTGGAAAAGTTTATTGTTGGTCAAATTTACCCCGGTGATCAAAGTTACCCCGTTTTACGGTACCTCTATCTGGCTCGTCCAACAGACTGAAAACAGTCCAAAATTCATGTTGACTAGTTTAAAAAGTTGTCCATCGGTTAAATAAGCAAAAAAGGGTTATCAAATCGTGTGTTACGAGCGCCAACTAGTGCTCCGAACACATCACTCCCCTATAAAAACTCTGTCAAATGCGCTGTCATCTGTGACAGTGGAAACGTTTTGGTAGTATGTTAGAAGAAGAAATCGAAGTAGAAAAGGTGGTGATTCGCATTGCAATTTGTCTAGCTAAAGCTCCATTTCACGCTTAAAGACGAGTGAATTAATTATATCCATATAATTACGTTGGTTTATATTCGAAGGTATTACATGAATTATTTAGAACTATCATTGGAATATTATGTAACAATAATTTGTATATCTAGCCAGGCTAATTACTCCTACTACTGTACTCCACGTTGGTTGCCTTCTGCAACAGATAAAAGCATCGATCGGTAAGAATATTTAAATTACCACCCAAAGGGGAAACTAACTTTAAATTCTACTATCAGTATACTCGCAGTAATTCAGCATAAAGATAGTGATCAAGCAATCAGGCGTTTAAACATAAAAACTAAACGGTAAGGTAACAAAAAGTGCACTAGAATGCACCCATTTAATTCTAACCTCAAACCGTTATAGATCGCTTCTATTTATTTGCTGATACGACATTTTTACTTAGTTGTGTGACGGCCGATCACTTACAGTAAGTTTAACGTAAAACAAACCTGGCTTGTATTAACCTTTGCTTATTTTAGGAATTTTAAATTTGTTCCAAAAGAATAAATTATAAATCGAACTACATCGCTGTCTCATAACATCGTGCGCTTAACAGTTGAAAAGCTAGCGGAAATTTTGTAAAATAGACTTCAAAACAATTTTTAGCGAGCATTTTCGTTGACAAGTCTACCCTGGATGGGAGAAGAAAAAGAAGAACAGGTTTAAAAAATTGATAATCAGTTTTTAATCCAGCTGGCAATTCGTGGTAGCTGTAAATCCGAGAGCGGTAAATAATGATCGTCACTATAAAAAAGCCAAATATACAAGAAAATGCCTCTAGTCTCAGCCGTTTTCCTTATAAAGTACTCCTATAGGTCTCACAAAGATGATATCTTTATTTTGATTGGATTTGAAATCGTGTCTTTATAAGAAAACTGTAATGAAGTGAAAATAAGACAGCGATGTTGTTTTTTGCAGATGGAGGACAATGTGCTCAACTTGTTCAAATACATAATTTTAAGTCAATTTGAGGGGAGAGCTCCAAGAAAAAGAGAACATTATCAATAAAATCCTTGAATTGAAAACGGGAAGGTTCAAGTATAGAGGGCACTCGTGTCGCCCAAAAATAAAAGTCGATGCATTTCTTCATTGAGCCCTATCTCAAAAACCACTTGACAGATCATCACCAAATTTTACACATGTAAACACTAAATTGCTTGGTAGACTACCAAATTGCTTGGTAGACTACCAAATTGCTTGGTAGACTACCAATGGTAGTTCTGCTAAAAATTTCATCAATTTCCATTCATGCATTCAAAAGTTGTCTACAAAACAAAGTGCTGTATTCTTACCGAATTGTTGGTCTTAATATTTAGAGAACTTTCACGGGGGTCATTTAGTGAAACATATATTCTCGCTATGTCAAAACTTGATTTCTTATCGGTTGAAAACATTTTGAAATTTTTATCAATTTATGTAATTTGTCTAATTTTTTGTGTGGAACAAGCCCCATTTAACCGTTTAATGCTTGATTTTTTTTTAATAAGAATAGCATTTATTTAGTCAGTGGATTAATAACATGTCAATTCAAATAACACAACTGAAGAGGTTTAAAGTCGATATTTTGAGTATCATAAAAGTTACGGCCCAGCAAAGATAAAAAAATAATTTTAGAAATTCTTAGTTAATTTAAATACGATTCTGCAAATTTATTCAAAACCTTGTTACAACCTTGTAGAAATACCAGCAATTTTCTAAAAACAACTTTAAAAAATTGATATTTATGCAATTTTTTCGCATACTTTGTTTGATATTTCACGCTTACATAAAAAACTTCGTAATAAAAATTCCGTGGGCTTATTTCATTTAACTCTAGACTAGAACTCAAGAATATTTTTGCTCTTTTAAATGGTTCAGTTAGAGTAAGGATGATTTGTCTTCGCCGAAAATACTCCAAGTGGTTGTTTGTCAGGTTTAAATTATGGTAATATGAACAGTTTTAGTAAAGGAGAGAAAATCTGGATGAACAATGGATGCCCAATATGACTTTAATTTGATTTTAAATAATTTTATTCTAGACTGAGTAAATTTAGTTACTGTGGGTTTCGAAAAATAAAAGTTCTCCAATTAATACTTACAAAATATTTTTAAAATAAAGTAGAATACGGTCAAGCCGTCCTGAGCCATTTAAAGCCATTTCAAGGAAATTTTATCAAATAGATAATTCATTGAAAAGTTTCGTAGACATTTTTAAAATTTTTAATATTCGCATTCATCCGTTTTCAACGATCGCGCTTTTCAAATTGAGAGTGTTACTAGTTCGTATGTTTGCATGAGTGATCGTTTGTGAAAAAGTTGGCAAATTGGAAAAACCTGGCACCCATAAACTGCTAGCTGCCCGCTCAGTGTTACAAAAACGTACAAAGACCAACGAAGGAAAGATGAAAAACACTCCAGAAAAACATTTATGACAGATGTCCATGCAAGCAATGCATAAGCCCGGAATTATGAGGCGAATAACGGCGCGCGGGCTCTCCAGTTCTGGCTTCGGTTTCTCGTGACGGTTCGCCTGGACGAAGAACTTTCTTGGTGAGATCTCAACCAAGCCAGGCAGCTTCTCTGTGTCCTCTACGCTCCCTAAGCACTTGTAAATAAGTACACATCAGTTTGTTGTTTTTTTTCTGCTCTTGTTGTCGGTTGAAGGGCTGCTGGGAAAAATAAACATGCACATAAATGCAAGTGTGCGAATGTGTTTTCACAAATTCAGTGGCACTGGAAGAAGGGCATAATTTTTCTTTTTTTGCATCTCTACCCAAGGCTGCAGCCGAAAGAATGCCCCAGCTCAGAAGTCGGTCAGACAAATGACTGCAACGTGAAATATTCAAAGGAAAATGTGTTTCCCAGTTTACACATCGCACTGCTCGCTCGCCTGTTTTCACTATTTGTTCACGAGATGTTCCTTCCTAGAGAGTAGTGTTGCGAATTACAATTGAAGTACCTTTGAAGATGTTTAGAGTGTGAGATTTTGTTTGTGTTTTTGAGAAATTTATTCCTGCCTCGAAATTGGTGTGGGTAATGATTTGTTGTTTCCACGTGCCAAAAAAACATAATGTTAGGTTTCCTGCTGGAGTTCACGCTGTTATAGGTATAATTTTAAAGTTGCCTTTAAAAAAAACAAAACCATGTCGATTAAACCTTGTTGATTGTAGAACTTTTAGAAAATTTTAACTGAAACACGAAAAACAATAAGGAAAATAGAAGAAAAAGCAAAAAAATTAGCTGTATACAAGCCATAAAAATTAACGTTCTGCATTCCGATTAGATCTTTGAAGATGATGCCAACCAGCATAAAAACGTCGAAATAATAAAAAAAACTTTCTGAAATTTATTT
Source organism: Uranotaenia lowii (assembly GCF_029784155.1). Lineage (NCBI taxonomy): Eukaryota > Metazoa > Arthropoda > Insecta > Diptera > Culicidae > Uranotaenia > Uranotaenia lowii. The sequence continues at coordinate 211,077,405 of NC_073692.1, forward strand.
TCGTATCTTCCGAAACAATTCGGTAGCGAATTTGGAAAAAGGGGGATGCGAAAAATGTAAACAAATGGAGTTATGAGCTGGGTTCGATTGGATATTTGCTTTTTGATAGTACACAGCAAAAATTATTTTCTGTAAAATTACAGCAAATGTCCTGTAACAAAAAGGAGCAGGACATTTACCGTAATTTCACAGGTCGAGGACATGGCAATTCACAGGATAGTTTAAAATTACAGGCCTGTAATATCAAGCGACCTGTAATTGCAAGCGATCTGTAATTGCAAGCGACCTGTAATTTTAAGCGACCAGTTATGAAATCTGCACGTAATTTAATTATTTTGATTTATTATAATAGAATTAAATTTCATTAATGAACAAAGCAAATTGTATTCGTACACTATTTATTTATTACAATAACCTCAATACATCAATGAACAATTTTCGATTTAATGGCTTTTTTTACTTTACCAATAAAGGGCGCCGACGCAGGTGGTTCGGTGCGTTTTCTGCGCCCCAAAATTGGCTGCTATGGTGTTGGTTCTCACTCGGGCCTCCGGAATGTTGTGACTGGTGGTGTGGTCGCAATCGTGATTGAGGATCTGGACGGGTGATGATGTTGTTTTTTCGCCAAAGTAAAATCTTCTACCGCTGCTGTTGATGATGCATGATCGTTTCTGCCCAGTTTTCACCTCGTTTGGCGCTGGAACTGTTCCGGTGTTTGTCCGGCCGGATGGTGAAGTTCGTTTTTCGCATCTACTGCGAGCTGTACGGGGGGTAGAAAATATTAAAATTATCGCTAAACAAAACCATTTTAAAACTTACTTTCATCGTTAGCGATGTTTTCGGCCTTGGTGCGCTAAGTTTTCAGAACTTTTATTGTCTTTTAACGGTTTTTTTCTGGCCAAATTTAAGGAGTTCTCTGAAATTTTAACGGCCTGCGGTGTTTTTTTCTTGCCGTGACTGGCAGCAACAGCGAAGACACACTACATTCATATGCACGAAACCAGCCTGTAAATAATGCTCTCACTTAAAAATAATGCTTCGACCTGTAAAACTACAGTACATGTCCTGCTCCTTTTTGTTACAGGACATTTGCTGTAATATCAAATGATTTAACATTTACTTTTCAACCAATCAATTGAAAATTATGTGATTTCTGAATTACAGGTTGAATTATTTTAAAGGTAACCATTTTCAATGACACGTAATAGTCCAAATTTTTTTCTGTGTACTATTGCATATTCAAGCCAAGGCAAGTAAAGTTTCATCTTCATAAAAAAAAAACAAATTGTTTAGATAAAACCAAGAGTTATTGACTTTTGGGCTTGTGATATAGCTCAGTTGGCAAGTTAGTTACTTTCTGAGCCGATGTCCTTGAGTTCGAGCCCAAGAGAAAACATCGATCACAGTTGTACCGGATAAGTTTTTCAATGGGACAAGTCATCATCGCCAACTTCATCGTTGATATAAGTCGCGAATGACATAAGGATGTTAAAACGACTATAATCGAAACAAAAAAAAAAATTATTGACTAAGCATAAATAACGCAGGGTACAACATCAACTCAACACGTAGTTTGATGTTGTTATACTTTTGTCGATAAAAAAACCATTTAAAATTCCGAAAGACGATCAAATAACAATTTAGTAAAAATATAAACAAATCAGTGAAATTTTTGCTCATATACCACACCATGAACCGTTAAAGCACCATAAACAATGGAGTTCTACGTTTTTGAATGAATATTTATACATTTGAAATGGTTTCTGAATGATTTCTGATTCTATAATAAAGAGTGATAAAATCGAAACAACAACCGTCATAAAATCGAGCGTGGCGAGTAGCGAAAAAAGTGGACAATGATAAAATCAATAAACTACTGTACAAAGTTATTTGAATGATATTTGGTTTTCGAGAAATTAAGAAAACCAAATAATATTTTTTTTTCTGGGAGCTTATGGAGCTGTCAAACTTTGAACGCGAAATTATGATGTTGGCGCATTCGGCGTATCCAAAATTCGATGCCGCATTGTATCGTTATAAGTTCTTCTTTTGATATTATTTAATTGATATCGAAAAAACGAATTTTGGATGGAAATTCAATTAAGAAACTCTGGAATGCCGATCAGTCCAATTTAAACAACTACAGTTTTTTGAGCATTTATTTTCAAAAATAGGATGGGAAGGGGGAAAAGAACTTATAAACCAACGGAAAGTTCAATAATAATGATTGAAAAGTGAAAATTTATAATAATACCCGGTATTAAACCGGATACTGCCCGGGTTAACATTCTGAAATGTTTATCATAAAGCTTCTCTGTTCTCTTTTAGCACTGTTAGCAAACATGTTTCGATAAAAAAAAATGAAAAATGGAAATGTTTTGCATCATATTCGTCTTTATTTTTTTCGAATTTGACAATATTTTTGTCCAGATTTTGAGTTGAAAATTTTGAAATTCAATATCAAAATTTTGACATTCTCAGTCAGCAAAATGCGGGAGAACTTCTTCACCACTTACTCTAGGGGGCCCCCTTAGCTTGAAAAACATTTCTAGATATTACTTCACGGAGGCCCCTTGTTGTTATATTTTAAATTTTCATTCCGATTTTCTAGTTTTGTTTTCTTTCCATAGCTTTGTAGAAATTGAAGTAGTATGATTTAAGTAATTTAAAACTTTTTTTCCCTCGGGGGGGCCCCCTGAGCCGGGTGGCCCGGGGCAATTGCCCATTTTGCAATACCCTTAATCCGGCCTTGATGATGCCCCTAAACATGATAAAATCAAGAAAGCTATTAAGAAGATTTCAAAATGGTATCATCTAAAATGCAAAAATCTTTTGGTCTAAACTCCGTATGGAGCGGCTCTAAATTTTCATGAGTGAAGTATGACGATCTCGTTTAAAACTCTATTCACTCATTTGAAGGCCCTATCTAGTGATATCATCATCTTGATTATCAAAACTGTTTTAGTAACGTTCAATCACAAAACTCACAGTAGCAGCACGAATACTAGTGGTTTTCGAACGTCGCATTTATAGAATTGAGTATTTAAGTAGTGCATAATAAATTTGCCTCATTATTCTTTGATTGGATCTATTTTTTCAATTTCAAAATACAGAAAAAATATGCTATAAACTTTCAGTATTATTTGTGCAAATTTTTAAGAAAAAAACCCAATACGTGATTTTTCACAGCATCAAAATGAGTTTAGAATATTGAATACGACGCATTTTTTCGACAAAATTGGGTAAAACATTCAACAGTAGTTTAAGTCGCCGTTTTAAAATTGACGGAAATTGCTCATAGCTCATAACCCCAATCATCTCATCTTCAAACTAGACATAGGAAATCAATTACCTTTGCTATAAAAATTCATCTCAATTCTATGTACAATCAAGAAAATATCGCAAAAACATCTAACAGTTAATATGGACGACCCATTTTGCCAACCTAAGACTTAAAATTTGTAACTTGAAAGCAATAGAGCGTCCCTCAAAATTCCTATACGAAAATTTTCATCTCAATCTAATATAAAATAACGTCAATATTACAAAAACAATAAACAATTGATATGGACGACCCTTTTGACCGATCCCTGACCCTGAGTTCTACATAGAATTGATTGCTCGTCCCTCAAAACTTCTATGTGGAAATTTCCATCTCAATTCAATGTACATGTAATAACGCTAGTACAGACCCCTTTCGTTTTTGGCAACATTCGATTTTGGCAACATTCGATTTTGGCACATGTGCCAAAATCGAACGGTTTTTAGAAACAACATTACCTTTTAGTTTTCGTTATAATAGGACCAATTTAATTGAGAAAAATACCATAAATATGTTATTATGTTCTGAAATGGTGATAAAATGCAACAATAAAAACAAAAGTATTTCACAAATTTTATAAAGTACTTAACCCTCCAAAGCCGTTCGGGTCAATATGACCCGAAGCGCACATTTCAAACATCTTTATCATCATTCCAATACACTGATGAACTGGTAGTTTTGACAGACCAAGTATGTTCTATGAAAATAATGATCAAATTAACGTCAAAAAACTAAAATTTGAGTTTTTAAAATCGGTTCATTGAGAAATGAAATACAGCTAAGCGAAGCAAAAACTGGATGTCGTTTTTTTTAAGTAAGACTTTTTTCTACCGGAAAATCTGTCATAGCGGTAAAAACTTTCATTGGACTCCAACATATTTATACATTGTCGGATAGATGGATTCTTGACAATTTCAAACATCAATGAAATAATTAAATACAGAAAAGCTGTCAGAAGTTATGAGTATTTTAAAAATAAAATTGATTTTTCGGACTTTTAACTTTCTGAACCAGTTTCTGAAATCCTGGTAATACATATCGACTTTATTTTGAAATGATGAGTAATTAGAATAAATAACCTACACAATGAATATAATATCATCAAAATCGGTTAACATTTACAGCCAGAAGAACGAAATCAAATTACAACGCATATTTCCCCGAAACGGATATTTAGCGAACGGCTTTGGAAGGTTAAAAATGACAAAAAGATGAAAAATTCAAAAGATCAAAAACAAATTCAAACAAAAGACTGAATATGACAAAAAAAAACTGAAAAATGATGGAGAATGACAAAAACAGCAAATATGACAAATTAAAACGAACATTATAAACAAAATTAGAAAAGTGCAAAATGCATTAAAAACATGACGAAAAAAATAAAAAATGACCACAAACGATCGAAAATTTACTAAAAATAACGTTTTTGATAATTATAAAGTTATTTTTTTTAAATAATTGAAAAAAAGTTAAGAAAAAAAACCGTTCGATTTTGGCAACATTCGATTTTGGCAACACAAAATGTACGAGCGTGTTGCCAAAATCGAACGGGGTCTGTATTGCGAAACATTGAACAGTTGATATGGACGATCCCTTTGGCCGACCCCCATGACAATATTTGCCATGTATGGACGACTTCAAAAGGGTTCATCCAAAAATCTAAAATAAAATTCATCATTTTTGGTCCTAATGAGTATCCATGCTAAATTTCAGCTCTCCAGGTCATAAGACGGCTGAGCTTATAGAATAACAAACTAACATACAGAAATTGCTTTTAATATTATAGATAACTTTTTTTTTTTTTTTTTTTTTTTTTTTTTTTTTTTTTTTTTTTTTTTTTTTTTTTTTTTTTTTTTTTTTGTAGAGAAATGAATCCAACTTAGATGAAATTTCAGGGACTAGATATGGGAAAATTGATGTTGAAAAACATGCGAAAAAAATTCGCCTTGTCTCCCGGTGAGACTTGAACCCACATCTTGCGCCTCTCCGGGGCCCATGTATTAACATTCTACTACAGGAGACCAACCTGGCGTATACGCCAGGTTGGTCTCCTGTAGTAGAATGTTAATACATGGGCCCCGGAGAGGCGCAAGATGTGGGTTCAAGTCTCACCGGGAGACAAGGCGAATTTTTTTCGCATGTTTTTCAACATCAATTTTCCCATATCTAGTCCCTGAAATTTCATCTAAGTTGGATTCATTTCTCTACAAAAAAAGTTTCGCTGACTGAATGTTTGAGTCAAGACCCATCTTTGGGTCACAGTTTAAAAATTATAGATAACTTTAGAATTAAATTTAAAATTTTAGAGCAGTTGAGCTCTGAGTAATAAAAAACCTAAAATAACAAGCGATATACTATCTAGATTTTGCCCTCAATATATTGAAATTTTATGATTTAATACTAAAATTAATCACCCTAGCAGTCTTATCATAATTATTTCAGCACAATGGGTTGTAAATATATGTCATTTAACAGAAACGCAGTTTTTTTCAACAAAATTCTTTGATCAACTTTAACATTTTGTTATGAAATAATTCAAAATTTTTTAAATGAACTTTTCAAATAGCCAGGTGAGGTATGTAAAACCCGGAACTTATATAATTTCAATATGAGCTCTAAAACTTTTTAAATTAGAAAAAATCAAAAGTTTTTCAATTCAACTTTAACAAAATGAGTTATTTTAGATGCCAAACGCCCTTTTTTAAAGGACTTTTTGGTTTAAGGTCGTTTATGGTCCATGGAGATTTCTCAGAAGCATCTGATAGAAGACATCTAGATGATTTCAAAATGGTTCAGTTTATGAAAATCGGTTCAGTAGTTTTGATTTTATAACAAAAACCATTTTTAATGGGTCTTAATTCGTGACTCTGACTGGCTAACTGTCCTATTTTTGTTGGTTGATTCTGGTGACTCTATTAAAAAATATTTACGAATAAGAAATTGTAGAGCTCCTCATTTAAGAAAAAGTCAGAAAATTTCACGTAGAGTATGATGGAGTAAAAGTACGACCTTAAGGTTTTTTTTACACATTTATTTCTCTTCTAAAAAAATACGAAGATAATCGCTTGACGCATTTGAGAGCAGTAGTGAAGATGCCCAACTCTTTTCGAAATGTACTTTTACCCCACCTCTGGGGCAAAAGTTTGAATGATGTGGGATAAAAGCACGACCATCTAACATTCCACAATTCGGAATGAAGTCAAGAGGAAAATTATTTTATATTAGAGATGTACTGAATAGTGGTATTCGGCGAACGGCCGAATACCGAATATCGACATTTTCAACTGTTCGGCCAAACGAACATTCGGCCGAATATTATGTTGAGTTTTGAATAGAAATACTTCTATTTCTACTGCTTTTTTTAATAGAAATCTTCTATTTCTATCATCTGAGTGTTCCTCATGTTTTCAAGTCGATTATTTCCAACCAGATGTATCAGATCTTTTTTTAGTAGAGGTCTCTTTCATTTTCAAAATGTCACCATTAGCTGAAAGGACATCGGATGACTTGTAGCTTCTAGGACATTTATCACAAAAGAGATCGGATTTCAGTGAAATCTGGGACAAAACATGTCAAAACAGGTGTTAAGCTATTTGAAATAGCTTTTTTTTTTATATCGAAATAGATGAATGTCTAATTTTTGCTAGATGTCACCAAAAGAGTTACCAAAAAGAACGACGATCTTTAACCTTAAGCATACAATACTTTCTACGACACGTATCCACACTGCAGGGTCTGAAAGATTTTTGGAAAAACTTGTAAAAAATAGAGGAAATCTGATTATTAACTAGGCATTATACTCAAACATACAAGAGGAAAAAGGCTACTTGAAATTTAAAGTTTTCATCGAATTACAACATCAGTGTTAAGATAATATCTAACGAGTAAATTTACTCTAAAAAATCGTTTTGTTACAGAAAATTTGAGCATTTGTAAAGAGACATTTGATTTTCTTATGTGATTAAGCAAAATAGCTGAATAAACCCGGGTAAAATCTGGAAAGTTTAAAAAAATATGTGACCATTCTGGTCAGATTTATCTTTTCTCGAGTTCTTTATTTGGTTTATGGGCAAGCCTGGATATATCAAAAAAATTTGGAATAAATGATAATCGAAGTATAAAGCTATCCATAGTGAAACATACACGGATACATATGAAATGTTTTACTGAAACCATAAATTTTTGGTAATTTTGAAGGTTTTACAACAAAATTTTTGGATATTTTTTAAATTATCCAACATCAGTTGAAAAATTTGAGAAGTCTGTTTGTGTGTAAATTTAAAAATAATATATATTCGGCCTATTCGGCCGAATACCTAGCTCAACTATTCGGTGAACCGAATATTCGGCTTAGCGGTATTTTGGCGGTATTCGGCACCGAATATTCGACCGACCGAATATGGAGGAAATGTGAAAATTAAAAAATTATCTATAACTAGCCTTAAAATGAACTAGCAACACAGTTGCATATTAACAAGAGCACGGTTATAAAGTTTATTCTTTTTGATTGTTTTTATCGAGGACAGAATGTAGTTTTGAGAGGGATGAAGAAAATTGGATACTATATGTAATAATTTTTCATTACATTTTTGCTTCCTGGAAAAAACCATAAAATTGACTTTGTTACTCAATTTACACAGGTTTAAGAAATGTGACGAGGCTCTACGTGGTCCATTTATCCAGATTTAAAAAACATTATCCTACTGAGTGTATGATTATTCTCTCTTTCTTATTGGCGGTCTCTAGTAGCGGTCTCTCAGATTTATGAAAAATTTATGGTCATACAAAGGAAGAGTGCGCTTTAAATTTGTAAATCATATTGAAAAATAAAAAGGACTTATAGTAACGTTGTAATTCATTTGCTTTTTAGGTTATTTCTAGATAATTTTTATTGTTAATTTCCATATTTTCTTCCAAATTTAACATTTTTGCCAAAATTTTTTTGATTAAAAATTATTTAAATAAAAATTTTTAAAGCTATAATTCATATTTGAAAGAATACTAACACATCTTAGCTCAAAAATGTAGAATTTGGAGTTCTTCGGAAATATTATTAGAGAAAACTTGAAAACTTGGTTCGTGTATTTTGTTTGCAAATTTAAAAAAAAAATGTTCTAGACCAGCCGATCAATTTCTTCATGAATTGTGCGTTAAATAGGGGATAGTTTTCTCTTGAATGTGCAAATTTTCAGAGATGTAGATAGCAAATATTCTTGAAAGGTAGGGGAGAGGGGAGAATCGCTAGCCACTTTTTTCTTTGCACCATAACATTTTTGTTCTATAAGATATAATTAAAAAGATTAATGGTAGAATTTAAGTTTCTTGCTTATCAAATTTTCACTAGTATAAATTAAATAATTTTTTTGGATTTTTAAAAAAATTGTGAGGAGTTTTGGGCCACTAACTCCAAAATGATCAAATCACTTCCAAAGATTATGAGTAGACCCAAAGCTTAAATTTCGTTATTCGTGTTTCTACAGCGATTTCAGGAGATGGAGTTAAAAAGAGAATTTTGTATGATTCAATAGCTTTAAAAACCTGACTCGTGAATGTTTTGTCGGTACTCCCTATATGGAATTTACGTACGTCTCTGTCGCATTCAATAATATTGATAGAATAATTCCCAGAACTCTTCTTTTTTTTGAATATAAGTTATTTATCTCTTCATTTGACATAAGAAAACTGCACAGTATATTTTACTTAGAAGAGAACGGGGTAACGTAGGCCATAGGGAAACGTGGACCACTCTACATATCTCAACTGTCATCGTCGTCGCTTTGCGTAAACATGTATTTATTTATGTTGTTGATTTATGTGCGCATCATGTCTATGCTTCTTTTCTTTAACTGGCTTGAAAAAAATATTTTCATAATTGAACAAGCACACGCAAATTTCATTGGTGGGAAATTTAAAGTTCATAATAAAAATATACTTATATGCCTATGGTCCTATTTTTGTCATGCCCTTTTACATGGATAAGGAATTTTCCATAAATTATCAATAAGTCACTCAAACGCAACCAGTTTGCAAATCATAGTTAAAATATTATACTTTGATGTTTTTAGACACGTTCATAACTTAAAATAAATTAATCCTATCTCTCATGGCGAATGAAGAGTTAAGAAAAATATTCTGTCAATTTTATTCAAACGAAGGTAACGAATATAAATCCTATACAAGAAATTTAGCCAAAACGTTCGCGAGCCAGTTTTTTTTTAATTATTTGATCATACACAACTCACTTTATAATTTTCACTTAAAAAAGAATTAGTGAGGCCGAGGTAATGACCCCCACCAACTAGCTTAAACTTTACATTCCAACTTAGAGCGAATAATGATAATGTTTTGAGCGTTTAAAAAAATACTTTATTGAAAAAAACCAAACTTTAATTATCTAAATACATTAAATTCAGAAATTTTGAGATTTTGGAGAAAATTAAGAAGATTCTGGTTCAAACTCGTACCTGGTGTCATGAATATTAGCTTCTTAAAGATATGGGAGAGTGGGGAATCATAGGACACTTTTTTTCGTTGTTCCATAACTTCTTTATTATAGAAGATTAAATGAAAATAAAAAAATTGTATGATTTTCTACATTTTCAAGGTATCACAAAGTATTTTTTTTAATTTTAAGGCGATCACACGTGATTGATCTGAACACTGCCACTAAAAGTTTATCAGTTTTTTTTAACGTAAACGGAATTTATTTCGTAGTGCCGAAATGGAGAAAATACGGAAGAATACAATAAAAATAGCATTTGGTGCGTCTGCAAAACCCCCGTTATATCTGGACATCTTTAAATTTGTCGGAAACACGTTGGCGATTCAAGCTTCATCTGTACATTCTCTGTATAAGGATGAAAATGAACGTTGCTGCTATATAAAGTTTATAGATGAAACTGTCTTCAACAGCTTTACATGCAAAATGGCCGCTGAGTACCCTTTTTCTTACGACGATGGGACGATGATTACTGTAAGATTGAATGTCGCCAGCAAAATTTTCCGGTACATCAGAGTATTCAACTTGCCGCCTGAAATCGACAATAAGGAAATAGCAGCAGTCCTAGGTCAGTTTGGCACAATTGAACAACAGGTTCGTGAAAGATTTGCTACAAATTCCAGCTTTCCAGTATTCAACGGTATTCGTGGAGTGCATATGGAAGTTGACAAGGAGATCCCTGCGAATATTTTTATCGCTAATTTTAAAGTGAGAATTTTTTACGAAGGAATGAGAAATCGATGCTTCTTATGTAAAAATGAAGGCCATCTCAAGGCTGAATGCCCCAAGTTAGCTAGCTACAAAATTGAAAATATGGAATCAAATGCACCTAGGACAGAACCAATATCTTTCAGTCAAGTGCTAAAAAACGAGACGGTCGGAGCAACGAGGAACACCCGAAGTTCAACAACGAACATGACCACCTTGTCGATAAAATCTAAAAATAGATTACCACACGAAAGCCCGAAGCAGCTTACCAGTCACGTTGCAGTCAAAAACGCACCAGTTGCTGTCAAAATACCATCTGTAGAAGTCATAACCAGTGCAGAAGACGACGACGAAGATGAACAATCCGACGGCGTCGTTGGCGATAATGACGACGAAGATGAAAACGACGATAGCAGAAACGACGACGACGGAAGCGACGATGACGAAAACGACGACGATGGAAACGACGACGCTGAAATGAACTCGGAAAAGGTAATTCTTAAGCGGACCATATCCAGCCCCAGTTCGGCTTCAGAAAAAGAAAATAAAAAGAAGAAAAAGCCCCAAAGCAATGCGACACCGGCTGCGTTGCCCCAGCCATCGGTTCCGGAAACGTCTCCAAAGGACACCAATGGACCTGGACGCCGAACCAGAGAAAAAGCAATGAAGATGCAGAAAAAAAATTGAATTTTAAATCTTATATTAGTTCCAAACTTAACAAAATAGAAATTGAAACATTAAAAAAGCTTCTTCTTTCCTTTCTCTCAAAACTCAGTAGTAAGGAGTCTTGTGAAGAAAAATAGATATGATTGTCAGTAACAATTAAAAAATAAATGAATAAGAGTGGTTAGCAAATACTAAAAAGAAAATGTTAAGAGAAATATGTAGCAATCATTTTTTTGTATTTATGTATTTTATCGTTTTCTAAATAAAGTTTTGACAAGGAAAAAAAAAAAAAGAAAAAAAAAAGTTATTTCCCCCAAATTCTGACTGTTTTGAAAAAAGCAATATTTTTTGGGTTTTGAAAAATGGTGGGGAATCGTGGGCCTCTGCATCCAAATTGACCAAATAACATGCAAGTTTATGAGTTGACCCAAAACTGTGATTTCATAATTCATTTCGTTATTTTAAAGCAATTTAGATTCTAAAACCTGGCTCGCGATCGTTTTGGCAAAATTTCTTATATAGATGGACAAAATATTTTTCATAACTCTTCATTTGGGATTAGAAAACTTTACAGATAGGTAAAACGTATTTTAAGTTCAGAATGTGTATAAAAACATAAAAATAAAGATGGTTAACACTAAACGTACCGGAGGCGGTCAAATGACGGTTTTTGAACTTTAAACGATGATTACGCCTTATATAATTGTTTTTTCGCAAATTTAACGACAGGACTATTTTTGTTTTTGAAATGTAAGTATTTTTGCGTTTTTAAATTTTTTTTAAGTGTTACGGTTTTCGAATAACGTATGTGGTATACCTATTCATACCGCGAGCGGTCAAATGACGGCAAACACCGTTTTCGCTAAAACTCCGTTGTTTCTCATCCGATTTCTACCAAATTTATAGTTTTGAAAAACTTATAATTCGACTCAAATATGTTTCTCAGACATTTTTCAGCTACAATCAATAACTTTAAAGTTATTTACAGTACAAGAAAAATTTTATGAAAAAACATGCTTCAGGGAAAAGGTTGTAAATCAGTTATTAAGTGCTCGAAAAAAATTTCACTTAGTGCCTGAGAAAGCTGAAGTTAGAAGCTATATGTTGCACATATGGAAAATTTTTTTGAAAATTTTCTAAGATCATGGCCACAAAAAATGTAAAAAAGTTGTGTAAAACCCGTACTTTTCAATCAATCAACCGCCAAAGCTGTTCTCGTAACAGTAGAAAATTTTGAAAAAGTGAATTGAAAAGTAGACGTAATTTGTCACATTTTGGCATCTTTAGATTTTTTGAAATACGAAGTACATAATTTATGACGACTTTTCAAAGGTAGCTGTTTTTCGAACTTTTTATCAATTTGGATTTTCTAAGACAATTCCTACACCTAAGCTCAGCTTTGCACTGGATTTTGAGTACGTTAACGTAAGGTTTAGGCAATAAAACTATATGCAAAAGAAAGCTTATTTCATACCGGTTCTAGTGGTGTAACTGCATTGGCGGTGCAATGCTTGGCAAAAATATGATAAATAAAACAGTGAACTAGTTTCTGAATTTTGAGAAGTCAGCACAAATTCTTGCTTGGCAGACGGGCGCAGTGGGTGGTAATATCTCAAAGCTATTTTGCACACAAAGACGGATGAAAGGAAACGAAAAAACAAACGAGCATTCGCTCAAATTTTCTAGTTTTACTTTCAGAAATATATTTATTATATTTTTGTAAAGCATTGCACCGCCAATGCAGTTACATCACTAGAACCGGCATGAAATTTGCTTTCTTTTGCATATAGTTTTATTGCCTAAACCTTACGTTAAAGTACTCAAAATCCAGTGCAAAGCTGAATTTGGGTGTAGGGATTGTCTCAGAAAATCCAGATTCATAAAAAGTTCGCAAAACAACTAGGGTAAATGATCTTGAGCGGAACTAGTCAAAATCTGATCTTGAGCGGAACCATTTATTTTTCCTAAGATATAGGCAATGATTGTTTATGAATCTTATCAAAATGTTGAAAAACCCCTTTTTCAAAATCTTTTCATACAAGCATTAACATTTTTGCTAAAGTCTATTAACTGAAATAATGTTATAAGAAGATTTAAAAACATACGCATTTCTGCTGCAATTTTCATCAATCTAAGCTAACTTTGAACGTCAATTTATGTAACCCTTGGCCGTTATAAACTGATTCTTAATGACTTAAATGGTAGAAAAATTCTTAAAGAAGCATTATTCGGGTTTTTGTAACAAGTTTTCCATCAAAATATCAATTAACCGCGTAGTTTGCCAAAGTGAAATATGATCTTGAGTGGAACCATCTTTGATCTTGAGCGGAACTACTAGCTTCCGAAATAAAGCGCTAGGTGCGCTGTCTTATGCCTAATGTCTCACACGCGATTTTTACCCCTGAATATATGCAGCACCTTTTATTTCCTTATTATATCAGCTTTAGGGAAAGAAAAGATGTAAAATTAAATTCGAATAAAACTAAAAATAATTAATTGGTGTCATAGCGTACCAAACTAGGCACACAAAAAGCTTAATTTTTGGGGGTACAAGAAATGTGTTTTGATTCTTTCTTTCAGAGGGACGACGGGAAGGAGGAGGAAGGCTTTCATACATATTTTTGGCATAATTCGAGAACTAAAGAAACCAATAAAGTTAAGTCATTATTTCAGAAGATGAATCAATCTTCATTGCCGTTACTATTCGTACTTTAAGAAGTAGCTTTCATTTAAAGAGGTTGTTTTATATGTTCAAATTCCAATTGAAAACGATATACTACCTAATAAACAAGATTTAAATTGTTTTTGACACACATTCCTTCAATTTTACAAAGTGTAGCAAAGCACACCGGGTTAGCTATTTTATAATTCTCCACGATTGGTTCAATTGGTGGCCCGGTATTGAAACTCTATCCAATTCCCTTGTGTTTGATTTTACACTTGAGCTCGAACTGGAAGTCGGTTTGAGAAATGATTGTTTTATCAATTAAGCTAAATAATTAATGTTTCCATAAATTTTAAATATAAATAAATTTAATCTTGATTCATAAAAAACTGAAATTTACAATAAACTTTATTCTATGAATGAGTTGCTTAGAGCAAGATTGCCGAAATCACAGAAAAATCTGTTTTTCACAGAATTTTGAGGAAACTTTCATCACAAATTTCACACAATTTTTGAACTTTGATCGGATTTCCATAATAATATTTTTTTGGTCAATATTTAATTTAGGTTTCTTACTTTTAATTAGAAAAGTATGAAAAGATTTTCAACGTAATCTGATTTTTCCCAACTAAAATTTAAAAATGATCCATTTTATCATGAGTTTCCAATGAAATTAAAGGAATTAAGGGAATGAGAAATGACAAAAAATCAGATTTTTTTTCTCAAAAACGTTGATTAAGAGCAATGTACAGTTTTTTTTTGCAAAATCTGTAATTTAAGGCATCTTCTTATGTATTTCTGACTCTGTCGTTACTTTCAAAAGTCGTCCGGGTCAATATGACCAGAAGCGCAGATTCAAAGCATCTTAATCATAATTACAATATACTGAGGAACTGACATTTTTGAGAGACCAAATATATTCTATGAAAATGTTAATCAAATTAACGAGAAAGAACTAAAATTGAAGTTTGAAATATCAATTCATTAAGAAATGAGATACAGCGATGCAAATACAAAATTGGATGTCTTTGTTTTGAGTTAGATTTTTTTTCTACCGGAAAATCCAGAATAGTGGTCAAAAAATTCATTGAACCCCCACATATTCATACATCATTGGATAGATGTATTCTTTTACAATTCCAGAAATAAAAAAAGCACCCAAATACTGCAAAGTTGTCAGAAATTATAAGCAATTTAAAAATAAAATTGTTTTTTGGGGCTTTTTTCATTCGGAGCCAATTACAGACAACCTAGTAGAACATATTCACTTCCTTTCAAAATACTTAAAAACTATAAAAAATAACCTACACAATGAATCCAATATCATAAAAATCGGTCAACATTTGCGGCCACGGGAATAACAAGAAATTACAAGTCAAATTCCCCCGAAACGCAGATTTTGCGAACAGCTTTGGAAGGTTAAGCAAGCAATAAATTTGAACGGATATTTTGAGAACAACTTTGGAACGCTAAGTTTCTTTTTTTACGTAAAAACATTAATTTTTTAACTTTAAATTCTTCAAAGATGAAATTTAATTGAAGTTTCACAGTTACACAAGTATTAGGAATGAGAGCTATCAAAGATGTTGACAGAAGAAAATGGTTCCGCTCAAGATCATATTTTAGTTCCGCTCAAGATCAGCGTGGTTCCGCTCAAGATCAGAATTCTTACTTCAGTAAAACAGCTCTAGAGTTATTAGGTTTTACTCTAAAATATTCCAAAAATCATCATTAGAAAGCAGAAACCAAGATCTATCCGCTGAACTAAAAATTTTTTTGTTCGGTTATAACCCACAGCCATACCGCTTGATCAACTGTTTCGAGTTGCGTCGAATTGAGCCATTTAGTTCCGCTCAAGATCATTTACCCTACCTTTGAAAAGCCGTCGAAAATTATGTATTTAGTATTTTAAAAATCTAAAGATGCCAAAATGTGACAAATTACGTTTACTTTCCAATTCACTTTTTCAAAATTTTCTACTGTAACAGGAACAGCTTTGGCAGTTGATTGATTGAAAAGTACGAGTTTTACACAACTTTTTTACATTTTTTGTGGCCATGATCTTAGAAAATTTTTAAAAAAAAATTCCATATGTGCAACATATAGCTTCTAACTTCAGCTTTCTCAGGCACTAAGTGAAATTTTTTTCGAGCACTTAATAACTGATTTACAACCTTTGTCCTGAAGCATGTTTTTTCATAAATTTTTTTTTGTACTGTAAATAACTTAAAGTTATTGATTGTAGCTGAAAAATGTCTGAGAAACATATTTGAGTCGAGTTATAAGTTTTTCAAAACTATAAATTTGGTAGAAATCGGATGAGAAACAAGGGAGTTTTAGCGAAAACGGTGTTTGCCGTCATTTGACCGCTCGCGGTATGAATAGGTATATACAAAGTGTCGGTATGTTTAGTGTTAAAGATGTGTGGCCCACGATTCCCCACAAGCAATGATTTGCAAATTTGTTGCATTTGTGTGACTTATTGATGTTTCATCAAAAATTCCTTTTCCACGTGAAAGATCAAGACAAAACTGAGATTATAAGCGTATGAGCTTATTTTTTATGAACTTTAGGTTCCCCATCGATGCAATTAGCAGGTTTATTTTTAATTATGAAAGTAAATTTTTCTAACTTTTCTTAGCTTGATAAATAAAAGAAGCATATGATGCGTATTTAAGTTAACAACATATAGAAATATATGCTCACGCAAAGCGACGACGATGACAGTTGGTTCGAGATTTTTATCTCAACACCCATCTGAGATATTAAGAGTGGCCCACGTTTCCCCATGGCCCACGAAACTCCACTTTCCCCTACTTATTTTAAATTAAAAAAAAATGTGTTGAGTTCATTGCAGTTTGTCACAAAATTTGTTTAAACCCAATTTTTTTTTCTCTTTAATTGAGTTTACCATCCAGGATTTTCGAATTCTATTTTTTTCCTACACTAAAACAAAACTTTACCAGTAAATGCCACGAGTTTTCCTTCCGATTGCAATACACTACAACCGTTTTTTCGAGCTGAAATCAAACCGGACCCTAATCAAAACTCTGGCTACAACCTCATCGAGGGCCTCGGTGCAGCTGTGTAAACCTAATTTTTCCTTCAGTAAATTTCTCCCGGGCGGGTCCAGAAATTGTGTTTATTTTTTGTTTTTTTTTTTCTCCTTTTCTCCACCAACATTCGTCTCAACCATTAATTTGGTGTATTTTTCTTCGGCCCTTGGTCTATGGGATAGCAAAAGCTTTCAAAAATTATTACCCACTACCACGTGCCGTTTCAGTGTTGATTCAGTCGCTTTTCCCGTTTACTTTTTGGGAATGGTACTCTCCGGGAAAATTTAAAAACTTTTCATTCGGTTTCCCTCTGTGACTCGAAAACACTCACACACGTCTTTCCTAACCCCTAGCCAAGTCTTCGAGAAATTAAGCTTTCCCACCCTGCTCCAACGCCTGGTTAAAAGGGACCGCTTTCTGGCACTAGGGTTTTTTTTTTCCAAAATCATAATTCACTTGTAGGGGGGCCAATCGTCGTCTTTCTTCTGAGGTTCTTATTGTTTTAGCTATTTTTCTCTCTCTAGGCCATTACCTTCTCAAGCTGCTTTCATTTCCCTTCAGCCCAAACCAACTGAGCCCGGTTGTATTTTTCAACAACTTTCACCTCATAAAATTTATCAACTTTGCTCTCAGGGATTGTTTTTCGCACTTTTCTCCCCATTTGAAAATGGAACACCGAAGGCTTTCTTCAGCCGCCTGCCGGTTGCAACCTTTCCGAGCAGTTTGTTACAGTAATTTTTTTTTTGCGTGTTTTGATTGAAGGGGTTCTGCTCAACTTACTTTTGGGGCTGTTCAAATGAATTGTTTCCGTTCTGGCATTATTGCTTAAGGTGTTGGATCTGAATAATGACGAAGCCGTGAATTCAAGTAAGCTCTCATTTTAACTCTTTTGAATGATTCTGGTGATTATAAGAACATAACAATATTCCAGGTGATCAAGGTCGCTAAATAAAAATTCTGTGTTTTTGCGAAAAAAAAACTGACTTTCTGTGATTTTACCCAGTAATTCGATGATGGTTTTCTGTGATGGAAACAGCATACATTTCTTTGAAAAGTCACGAAGAAATGAGACTTTTTTACATTTCACTTAAGAAAAATCAACTTACATTACTAACCTTAGCATGTGTTTCAAAAACAAAGTAAGAAATCCAAAATTCATGTTGACATAAAATTTATAACATCGGAAATACGTGCAAAAATTACAAAAAATCTGTGAAATCTGCGAATATTTCCAAAATTCTGTGTGTGTTCAATCCAATATTCTCCAATAGGTTCTAAAAAAGTACACTGCCGGCCAAAAGTATGAGATCACTCCCTCGAAACATCAAAATTTTGATCGGCCATATCTTAGCCATCTTATTGCATATTGGAATACTTTTGATCTCATTCAAGAGTTCGTGATTTGTCTATATTTGACAAAATGATAATTTTGAGTTTATATAACCATAATTTAGTTTAAAGTTGGAACATTTTAGCGTTGTTTGGTCCTACTTACAATAACGTACATATCTGTCCTTTGTTAATTTACTTAAGATAAGTCTATTGTCACATTGCTGGTCGATCGGTAGTTGGCACATGCTGTAACGTCGAGTTATATGGAAATACATTATGAAAGTTTGAATTTGAAAAAAAAAAAACATAGATTGGTGTCTTACGGAACGAGATTTTGGTCGTTTGTCTATGGCGGTGACAAGCTACTGTGATATGTTTGAGCTTCGATCGATGGAAGTTTGTTCATTTTGTTCTATGTGTTCATTCTGTAAAAGCGTATTTGTTTTCTCCCCTCGATCAGTGTTCCACCGTACCCGACAAAAACAAACACAAATCGTCGCCAGTGTATTGCTACCTCACTCACTCACACGCTCTCTCGCAACACTGGCAAAATTATCGGTGGGCCACCGTCCGTAAGCAGAACTCCACCAGGTCAAAACCAGTGCAACACCGTCCGAATAAACAAACAGTTTGACAGCACCTAGTGGTGCACCAGTGCAACACTCGGCAATAAACAAATACGGTATAAGCTTTTTGATTGATGTTCGAAGTGTTTGTACAATTTGTCGAATATGGCAGCGTATGCAGTGTTGAAATGGCGTATGATTTTTGATAATCTAGTTCACTATTCGCTAATAGGTAGCGCTGATCAAATTGGTTCTTTTTGGTAAAATTTAGTATGAAAAAAAAGCGACTTACATTTTTTTAATTTTTTTTGGTGAGGCTGGCACACTTTTTGAAGAGTTCTAAAGGTTTCCGTTATTTTCCCGCATCTTTTGCGCTCGGTGATGATACCAAGCGAGGTGGTGAAAATAGTTAAAATCGCTAAAAACTTTTCACATTTCTCACTTTTGTCCCGGTTTGTTTACTTTTCGGCCGGTGGCAAGGTTGCCAGTTGCAGTATTTTTTTTCGTAGATTTTAAGCATGAAATCAATCAAACTTATTTTTTTTATTGCTTAGTTTCATCATGAATGAATTATGTAGTTCCCTTAACGAGCATTTTTTAAATGCATCAGCAAACAAACTCTGGAAGCTGTAAAACAAAATCCTTTCTACATATATCACAAAAAGCAACTAAACTGAAAATTATTAATTATTATTGAATTGTCGCATAGAGATTTATTGGTTTCTAACACATTGGAAATGCTTTTGAACACAAATTATATCTAGTTTTGTATACAAGAATATGAAAGCAAATAAAATCAATTATGTATAAATATTAGAAAGTGTCGAAAATTAAAAAAAAAAGTTTTAAATTTATATACAATGCATAGATTTTGTTTACATTTCACATAACACTCCAAGCTACAGAATGAACTTTAATTTTTAAGTTCAATCAGTATTAACTCATCCATGTCAGATAAAAGAGTCATATTTCATCTCTTAGTGCAGGCTTACACATCTTTCCTGGAGTTAGAAGGACTCGACTCACAAATTAACTCCAAATGTATTCAGATGATGTTTATAAGGGTTATTCCTTAAGCTTCATCCACATACGGCAACTTGAAACACGATTTCTGTTGCTAAGACTTGTTTATATGTTTACATTCTGATTGTTGAAAAGAGCAGTAGGTCCTCATACTTGTCGGGAGATTTTAGACATGCATCTCATCGTCTAGTTCTAAATATATTTAAACATAAACAAGTCTCAGCAACCGAAATTGCAATTCAAGATGCCAAATGTGGATGACGCTTTAAAATACATTAAATGTAGAAAAAAAAACAAAATTTCATGATCTGAAAAAAAATGGCATCTCTGCTTCATTGAAATGACACTCTCATTTTGTTTGCATCGGTTTAATACACGCTAGACGAAACTAAATCAATGCAAGTTTAGGTGTAATCTATGGTACGGTTTATTTTTACTCAAAATATATTTTTTGATTATGTTACAATATTATTAAATGAAAAAAGAATAAGTAACTTTGATTTAATGAATAAGTCGAGCATTTAAAAAGGTAAAATTTGTTTTACTGAAAAGACAATTCAGAATTTAAAAAAAGGTTAAAATTATTTGTTCTATTGCACAATGTACCTTGGAAAGGAATTTCTCCGTTCCTTCCATATCGGAATAACGGGAAACGTTTCCAGTGCTAACTTTTGCATCTTAAATTCAATTTTGTGCTGTTTTTGATCATTTTTTTTTGATACAGTACACGCTCGTTAATCGAGTGTTGTTGGGCCGAAGGGTGCATGACTACCAAAAACGCCCGATTACTATAATGTGTGAAGGAAATGACATTATTTAGGCCATATACGTTATTATTACTATTGATTGACTATATGAACAAGTGAAAAATTAGTATAAATGAGTTTACAAGAACTTCACACTGCTCAGTGTTGAGCACACATTAGGGTGTGCAATTTCACCCATTAGAGAGGTCTAGCGACCAACACATGAACTGTGTGAAGGTACTGCTGCACATTAATGTGAAACGCCGCTAAAAGAACCGAAATGTGTGCGTTTCACACATTTTGCAAAAAAGCGTTTAAAACGAGAAAATGTTTGAAAATGGCACTCTGACAGGCGAGTACCTCAGCTAACCATAACTCAGGCGATTACACCAGTCAGCTAACATCATTCAGGCGAGTCAAAATCAGTATCATTAAGGCGGGTACGCCAGCTAACACTATCAAGCGAACACATTCAAATCCAATGAGATCGTCAGTTTACATGAGCTTCAGCAAAGTAAACGCTTTATTGTGAGAGTAACAATTAATAACAATGATTTAGAAACTTTCGCTTTCAACGAAATGACTTTAGTGGACATAGCTATTTCTACTTTAAATCAAAATATGAGATAGTTTACAAAGTGAACTCATTTCCTATACCACACTACACATTCGTTTGATGTGTGTAGTTTCAAACCACATGCTTCAACTAAACTAAACTTCTATCATATAATCCTTATACTTTTGCTCACTTATGTTCTCCGGTGTGTTTCATGTTGTTACGTTTCCAAAAATTTCCTTAAATCGTTATTTTAAAAAAAAAAAACGACTGCAATAGTTCAATATTCGTATTGCATTTTTAAAGTGGACCAACGATATGCATTAATAAAGTGATTACGAAATTGTATGTAACGTATATTGAAAATATTGAAAGATAATTACTGTATGTCACAGTTTCGATCGTTAAAAATTAATAAGAATTTGTAATGACAAGAGATGAAACGAGATTACACTTAGGGTGAAGATCTGTCGGAAAGGGATTGACAACGTAGCAGGGTTACGCGTATGTATCGGTTGCTGTAAAAACACCAAATTACGAAAAGGTTTAAATTACGAAAATAATTTAGGATCACTGATCCCTGAGCTTGATCTCGAAACCGGAATGTCTTAAATAGATCAAATGTTCTAGGAAAATTTGCAAAATAGAACAAAACAACAAACCTGGTATCTCAAAATAAATTAAATTTTAGAATTTTTAATTACTGCACTTTGTTTATAAATGTGACTTGAAGATCTTTTCTTATCACTTTAAAAAGTTTGCCACTCAAAAAATTATAATAACAATATTTATTCCATTATGTCAATAGTTAGAGTCAAAGCCGGATTAAGCTCGAGGGGCCGGCGCAATTTTTCTCCTAAGTCGAGGAGGTCGGGGAGATTGCCCTTTATTACCCACTTCTCCTTAATGAGCCTTGGTTAGAGTTAAGTATAAACTTCTAAAAGCCATATGTTAAACGCAATAGCTCTCAATTTTTTCAAGAAAAAGTTTTCCAAAATGGATGTTATGGCTTCACTTGATCCTTCGAGTCCAGGAAGATATATTTTTCCATTGAATGGCTGTCGATGGTTTCTAAGCATGAAATTATTAATATTTATCAAATGACTGATATTTATAAAAATAATATCCTGATGAAAAGGACCCAAAAAAAAAGTGCTGATACTTATAAACTGTGAAAAAAAAAACAAAAAAGGTCAAATAATAAATTCAACTTTTATCATTAGATTGTGCATAATTTTTGCGAAAGCTTAGGGCACCTTAATTAAAGGACCAAGTCTCCTTAAAATTTCAAAATATCACGTTTTTTAGCCTCACGAAAATACTTCAACTATGGGTTCATGAATCGATCTAATTTTTGCAGCATATAAACTTGAAATTACACACTGATTTCTGCATTTTTTTCCAATAAGGTATGATGAAAATAAGAAAAAAAGAGATCTTGTATACCCATTAGGGTGGGCCAAAATTGTACTATGTCTGGGATTTTAGGGGCTCAAACTTCAAATGATAGCTTAATGTGTAAGAACCAATATTTTATATTGCGGCTACTCAAAAAAACGATGTTTAAAGGTCGCATTGGTTCGATTTTTGGATAAAGGCAATTTTTTCGACATTCTGTTCTTATAACATTTTCAGATCTTGAAAAAGTACCAAACATATGTCTCTAATATTTTTTAAATTTTCTTTATAATGTTAATTTTAAACTAAAAATTTATTGGGACTGTTTTGGACTCCTAATTTGTATGTATGATTTTTTAAATTACACAATACTATGAATCCTGGTAAAAATAAATAATTAAAATTATCAAAAACGTGTACTTTGGATTAAGATTTTCAATCAACGATGAATTCAAAAGATGCGCGACGTTATGATGTGCAAAATCATACGGATAAATTGAGAGTCCAAAACAGTCCCAATAAATTTTTAGTTTAAAACTTACATTAAAAAGAAAATTTAAAAAATATTAGAGACACATGTTTGATACTCTTTCAAAATCTGAAAATGTTATTAGGAAAAAATGTCGAAAAAATGGAATTTTTCCATAAAGAGTACCGGTGCGACGTCTGAACATAATTTTTCTGAGTAGCTGCCTTACAAAAGTTTGTTTCTAATAACATTAGCTATCATTTGAAGCTTGAGCCCCCAAAATCCCAGAAGTAGTACAATTTTGGGCCACTTTAATCCTCATACACCCCTACCGAAAATATTTTCCATTAGCAACCAAGATTATCAAAACAAATTCTGTGTTTTTTCGAAAAAATCTGACTTTCTGTTATTTCACCCAATAATTCTGTGATGGTTTTCTGTGATGTTATTTCTTTTAATTTCATTGGAAAGTCATGAAAAATTGGGTATTTGTAACGTGTAACTTAAAAACAATCATAAACATGACCCATCTTATCATATTTTATCAATTCATAGTAAGAAATTCAAAGTTCATCTCTATATTGAAAAAAAAAAAACAATTTCTGTGGGTTTTTTTGGCCTGTGCAGGCTTAACCGTCCTGAGAGCTAGAGAGCTGAAACTTGGCATGGAGGCCCAGAAATGATGAAAAATGTTTTCCCTGAAGGGGGGAACTTTTTCTGAAGGGTGTCGTCCCCTACAAGAAAAATATTGTTTTCGCGATATTGACGTTATTTTTCGTCTGATTGTGATGGAAATTTAACTATGGGGGTTTTGAGAGGTAGGCAATTGATTTCAGGTATTGAATTTTGGGTCAAGGGTCTTCCAAAAGGGTTACTCATATAAACTTTTCAGTATTTTTGTGATATTGTCGTTATTATAAATCGAATATTTTTAGTGTCGGGTAATCGATTGTCGGTATCAAATTTTGTGTAAGGAGCCAGCCGACGGGGTCATCCATATTACTTAATCACTGTTTTGCAATATTGAAGTTATTATACATTGGATTGAGATAAAAATAAGCACACAGGAGTTTTGAGTGACGAGCAATTGATTCCAATAATTTCGAGGCAGGGATTGACGAAAGGGGTCGTCCATTTTACCTTATCACTGTTTTAGCGGTATTGACTTTATTATACTTCTGATTGAGCTGAAATTTGGCACACGGGAGCTTTTAAGGACGAACAATTTTGGTGCAGGGGTTGGCAAAAGGGGTCGTCCATATTACCCATATTGCTGTTTTTACGATTTTGAAGTTTTTATTCATTAAACTGAGATAAAAATTGCCACATGAAAAGTTTAAGGGATGTAAAGGGTCTGCAAAAGGGGTTTTCCATTTTTACTGTTTATATTTTTTAGATATTGATGATATTTTGTATAGGATTGGGATTAAAAAATCCACATCAGGGTTTTCAGAGAAGGGCAACTATATGGATGTAAAAATAAGCAAACTGGGATTTTTGAAGTAAGACGAATCGATCCGTATTGTGGAAAAATGAGTTTAAAGTTAATGCATACTTAGGATCGATGACAAAAATATTTGCACAGTTACATATTGGGAATTTTAGGTATTCAAATTTGGATAATCATGCAACAAACAAGCGTCATTCTCATGAACCAGGAATCAGTTTTTGTGACATTTTTGTGTAAATTGTACGGGTAAATTTTTTAAAGTTTTTAATTTTTTAAAGTTTTTGATTCTCATTCTCAACTTTTACATTTTTCGATGCCGTAAAAAACTTTACCCAGTAGGGGAGAATGAGGATACTTGATCCCTGGGGATACTTGATTCCTTAGCTATATCTAGAAACTGGAATGACTTACAAAGATCAAATTTTCTAGAAAAATGTGCTGAATGTAGCAAAACAACTATGCTTTAAGCTCAAAAAATTTTAACAAAATATTGTTTTCAGCTATTGAACTTTCTATGAAAAATTTCACAAAACGCGACTTGGAGATCTTTTTTTATCACTTCAAAATGTTTCTGACATGAAAAATTGAAACAAAAATATATATTTTAATACATAAATCGTTAGAGTGTAGTATGCCTTTAAAAATACCACATTTTCAAAACAATGTTAAATTCTCAACATTTTTCAGATAAAGTTTTCTAAAATGTTCATTATGCGCTCAATTGATCCCTAGAGTTCAGAAAGGTATTTATTTTTCTTCTGAATAGATCGTGATCATAGCTGATTACAAGATTGCGATTATCTATCAGATAACTGATATTTATACTATAATTGTCTGGCAAAAATTGCTAAGAAAGTATATATTTTCTTAAATTCAGAAAATAGCGCTTTTAAGTATGCAATGACTCCAGGTTTGAGACAAAGTTTTGGAATTTTCTTCTTTTGACATTTATAAATTGTGAAATGAGAAAAAACATGACCAAAATAGGCAAAGTCTTCCTTAACTTTAAAAATATCGCATATTTTTTTACTTCCACGAAAATGCTTCTAGTTCATCTACAGGTTCATGTATCGTTCCAAATTTTGGATCATGTAAATTTGAAATCACACGCTGTCAGAAAATGCAAAGCATGGCGAGTTGCTAATTTTTTTCAAAAAGATATGATAAAAATAAGAAAAGGGGATCAAGTATTCCCATTCTCCCGTAATGATATCACCTACAACCTGTGTATTGCTTTCATTATCCTATAACATCTCTTTTTGTTAAAATATATTTTTGGACAACCATCAATTTTTTTGAAATTGAATGCATCAAAAGGCAAATTAAAGATTAATTTTTTAAATTTGTTTGCTGCAAATGCGTTTTGCTGGAATATGAAAACGCATGATTTTTTTATTTCTAAATTTTCTCCAACCAAACATACTTTTCATGATTTCAGCTAGTAGAATTTTTTAAAGTATTTTTGCAGCACCTTTATGCTTTTGCCTTAACACATTTCGACAGAAAAAATTTGAAATTTTATTCAAACAAAACCAAAAATAACTTTAATTGGTGCTTTATGCGTTATGACATCACAAATAGGTCAAAAACTATATATTTTCAAACGTTTTTTATTTGAGTTTTCAAATTATAAATAAAGCTTGTTGCAACTAACCTCTTTTTCTTATTAGGGTAAAAATCGTAGTTTTTTTTTGTAAATTTTGAAATAACTGGGGAAACCAATAAATTTTCTGACTTCGTCAATATGATGTCCCATCAACACTAATTTTTTTTATGTACAATCAATTCATAATATCTCTGGACATTAGGTTTTTAAGGGCAAAAAAGTGTTGCTTGCATGATGCCCCAGTTGACGGTATCTGTGAATTTTCCAAAATCCTATGTTCTGTGACACAGGTTCTGTGATAAAAGTTTGCTCAAGATTCTATGAACCTTGCTAGCCTCCTCAGGAAAACTACAGAAATTAGATACTTTCGATTATAAAAACTTTCCGAAATCAATTTCTACCCCAATTGCAGTTTGACTTGACTGCCATTCGGTAACGCCCTAGAACAACAATTATCACCGTAATCTGAACTGAGTTAGGCTACATATTATTGAACGCAATGTATGTATGTAGATATGTAATTCCACCCGAGCACGTTTGTTTGAATAAATGCTCTGCTCCGCGCTGCTTGTTAGCGTTTATGCTTGATAACGCTTAATGAATATATCACTCGGCTGCTTCCGGTTGGCGAAATTGCATATGTTGTTAGTTTGCTTGCACCATGGATGGACGAGTGTATGTGGTGCTGTTGAGGGCAGGTTGACATTTAATTACGGAAACTCGGAAAGAGAAACAGACGAGCGTTGTAGGATAAGTTAAAGTGTGGACGAAGTAGATGTGCAGCAGTAAAAGCAAGGTGCAAAGTTCTAATGAGTGATGATAACCCAGCAGGAGAAACGTCTTGACGATTTGTTGGGTCAAATTTAATAACCACATTCGCCGTCGTCGTGTTTTCTCATCTTAGAGAAAGAAGTGAGTGGTTGAATGAGCGGATGTCCTTGGAAGGACGAAGAAGAAACCGGAGCTTGTCAACGAGCTTACATGGGCATTAGTTTAAGCTTCGGTGTACCGAGACTTAGCCCAGCAGCCAACGATGTCTGGGCCTATGCAGCTCCTGTTTGTTGTTATTGCGACATCAACGCTCCCCAGCTTCGAAAGGGCACCCTCAGACTCGCTTATTATTTATTTATTTGCCTATGTTGTTGGTTTGTTGACTCTTGGAATGTTTACGTACGTATTTAGGATATTCTGATCAGTGTGTTCGGGTTTGTCTGTTTACAGTTGAGCTTGTCGGGGCGTTTCGGTTTCGTGGCACGTCTATTGGTACAACTAAATAGGAAGCGGGACTGGACGCTATGGGGGACAGGAGATGGCTTCAGACATTTTCAGTTGGCCGGATTGCCGCATCGCATCGCTGGAGTTCCGTGTTCTTGCGAGCGGAAGAAGAAATAGCCCGTTAACACGTGAGGAAAATGGAAATGTGACACCAGTTGACATTTATGATAGAATACCTAATCATCTCCTCGGAGCGTGCCCAAATTTTCAAAATTGATGAATTAATAGTGACGGTTTTATGATGTGATCATGAAAATTAAATACCGGAGATGAATTTTTGATCGAATGCGTTCAAATAAAATTCTAAGAACTATATTATTTTCTGATTTGTTTTTTGCTTTGGACTAACATGTAAGTTACAAACTATAACTTTGCCGGTGGCTCCAGAGAGTATGGTCCTAAACATGCTTGTATCTTATTTTTTGTAGCATTTGCACTTATAGAACAGTTATGTTCAGCTTCAAAATAAGAAGTTCGAAAGCAAGATAAATAGATATTTAGAAGAATGAGAAAGAAAAGTGAATCAATCCTTCTGTCAACAATAAAAGGGACCTATTGAAACTTACTCACATACCTTCAGAAAGTTATGCTCGATGAGAAAATTTATATCGAACGGAGTAGTGATTATTCACTTTTATCTGTAAACATCGGAAATACAGTTTCAAGAGCACCAATTAAAACAAATGAAAGGTATGTTTCAATTACTTTTAATCAAAAATGTGGCTTTCCCATTTACATCTTCTATGTAAAATTAAAAGAAAACACTACGTATGTTGTATTAAGCCTGCAAATCATTAAAAATTCTTTTCATCTGAGGTTGTTGTCTGGGATCTAGCTTCCAGCTCCCTTAACCTCCAGTCTTTTTCTTGCAAACGAACATGCTCTCAATTATTAAATACCATTTTAAAGAATGAAGATGAACTTGACAGACCGAATCCTTCAAAGAGCATTTCCTTTGCCGACACTTTTATCTGATCTTCATTTGCCAGCCAAGGTGCTACCAGGCACTCTCTGCACCTCTCTGGGTGGTTGTTAATTCGACAAAATCCTACAATATCGATTGCTCCAAAAGGTACGGTACGCTTTCATTTCACAGGAAGATAAATTTTCCTTCGAATGTTGGCACCCATTTATTGCAGTTACACACATTACACAATGGGAAAAAACTGTATAAACCGCGAAGAAATTCAATATCTTTCCTCCTACACGAAATAAATCTATGAAAAAGTACATTCCTTTAGTAAAAATGTCCGAAAAATCGATTGGACGTAGTTTAAGATGCCGCACGAGCTTACGAGCTTCCTAATTTCCCTAAATTTTGTAAACAATCAAGAAAAAATATAATTTTGAACAATAGTTAACCTATCTTGTGCGGTCATTTTTTTTTTTTTTTTGGAGAATCGAAGGGAGGCTTACTTAGCCACTGCACGATTCGGAAAATGGAGTAATGGCTGTTTTTACCCTCAATTTCCCTAAATCTTATAATTAATCAGAAAAAATAGCATGTTCAGATTTCAAAATTTTGAACCAAATGGTACGTATTTTATGTGATTTTTTCTAAGGAACCCTATAAGACCTATTTGAGCCACCGCATGTATTTGAAATTAAAGTTATGGCTGTTTTACCTGCAATTCCCTTACATTTTTCAAATAGTTTAGAAAACGGACTTGAAAATTTTGAACCAACAAGACTTATATTGTGCGATTTTTTTCAAGGAATCAAATGAAGGCTTTCAGAAAAAATTATTTTCGGACTTAAAAATTTGAACTAAATGGAACGAATCTTGTGTAATTTCTTCAAGGCATCCAACGAAGCCTATTTGAGCCACCGCACGCATTGGAAATAGGACTTATGGCTGTTTTACCCACAATTTCCCAACATTTTCCAATTAATTCAGAAAACTGAGGGTAAAACAGACATAACTGCAGTTATGGCTCAAATAGGTAGGCTTCAATAGGTTCCTCGGAAAAAAATCACACAAGATACGTCCCATTTTGTTCAAAATTTTCAAATCCGAACATGCTTTTATCTTAAATAATAGAAAAATGTAGGGGAATGGAGGGTAAAAACAGCCATTAATCCATTTTTCGAAGCATGCGGTGGCTCAAACAGCCTCTATCTTTTCGATAATCAAAACTTGTAAAACTCGAACATGCTTTTTCATGAAATATTTAAAAAAATATTGGGGAATTGAGGCTAAAACGACCATAAATCTATTTTCCCAAGCGTGCGGTGGCTCAAAGAGCCTTCATTCAATTCTTCAGAAAAAAACGCACAAGATAGGTCTATTTTTGTACAAAATTTTGAAGTCAAAATTAGTTTTTTTTCTTGATTGTTTTTAATGGAATTAGGAGTGAAAAAGGCACTTTAACTCCGTTCGTCTCCGGCGTCTAAAACTACGTCCAATCAATGTTCCGGACATTTTTACTAGAGGAAAGTACTTTTTCATAGATTTGTTTTGTGTAGAAGGGAAGATATTGAATTTCTTTCTCACTTTTTATCCCGAATATGCATTGGTTTGAAAAGCAATCACATTGGTTTGATTGTCTTTTCCTACAAGAGAAATGCATTCAAATGATTTAGAATTAAAAGGCTTAATATCAATTTGTAATTTGAAATTTAAATGATCCACTAATCAAACCACAATATTTTCAAGATATTTCTTTCATTAGAAAAATATCAAGCAATTGATCAATCAAAACAGAATGTGGTAAATATTTCAGAAACTGATTTTTTTAAGATAACTAGGCGAAACAAAAATAGCCTGATTTTGAAAGTTTATTTTGCAAAAGGAGTTCCTTAATCTTGTTGCCAATATTTCTATTACTTGGTTTGTTTCAATGAGAAATTATTTTTCATATCAATATTGTAATTGAATATATTCACGAGATTCAGGAAAAGTGTGCATAAATAAAATAAAGAAACATTTACATAAATCATGGCTCCAGAGAGTATTTTTTGAAATGCGAATTATTTGGTCGAGTGATTCACGAATGCACCGCTATTTCACTAAAGTGAAGACTTGACTTCATATCCTTGATAAAGTTTCACGCTTCTCAGGTTGCTTAAAAATTTTGAAAAAAAAACATACCTCACATCCTTGAACTTAGTAAATCTACCAAAGGTTGTATTCTTAATGCCTTCCTTGATTTCTGTTTATGAGCTTCGGATAAGCAAGTTAAATGTTGTGAAGTACTACTAGTTGCTGTGATATGAATTTAAACTTTAACTGAAAAAGCCGATTTCAATTTCGTGTAAAAATGTGCAGAAAAAACAAACCATTTGAAAACCTGCTAAGAATAATGACAGTTATGCGACGTCCTTTTTTCCTTTTTATTTCTTTTTTTAGATAAATCCGTTGACAATTGTTAGATAAATTTTTTTTTGATTGGTAAAAAAATATTATAAATTTGACAGTCATTTGTTTCATCGCCGTTAAAAGCACACCAGTGTTAAAGTTACTACTTTTCTTCAAAACTTCAATGTGATTAATAATCAAAGGTTTGAAGAACCTCTTAGCTGAATGAAACTACGATTTCAAAGTAGTCGAAGATTCCTTTGAATTCAGCTACTGTAGCTGAATTTAAGGAATCTTCGACTACTTTGAAATTCAATGTGATTTTAACTTTACAAATGGTAAACTATACTAAGTTTAAATTTATTTTGTCAAAAACTTTTGTAAACTCGATGGGAACATTTTTTATTTTATTTATTTTTCATCTTAGTTACCGGGAAAAAGTGGGAAGTCAGTGGTCCATGGCGCTATAATACATTTTTTTGAAACTAGGTGATGATAAATAGCTGATTGTCACTACGATGTTATTTCATACAAATTGAGCAGAAAATAAAATGAAATGAAAAATAATTTCGAATTTTTAAAATATTTGTAACATTCCATTTTCCCATAAGAATATCTTATGAAAAGCTCAAAAGCAACAACTCTTCATTGAAACCAGTGATGATTCGTTGAGTTCATTTCATCATAAGACACTGTTATGAATTAATTTATTTGTTTTTTTTTCCTATGGCGCCACTTCATAGTTTAATCGAATGGCATAGATATAAGCTTTTCCTGAGTGTGGTATACCAGGAGCTCAAATGTAACCAGAAAAAATAATTTAGTTCATACTGATGAATAATGATGAACTTTAGCAAAGCAATATTACCCAACCACGGACACATCACACCATGGGCACTTCACATAAAAAATCGCGATTGTTAGCTTCATACATTCATATTTTTGTCGCATTAACTAATCTCACAAAGGAAAAAAAAACAGAACTAGTTCTTTTATGCTTTTCATTAATTATTTGATAATAATGGATCTTTCTCACATAATTTGGAAATAACTAAGAGAAAATACTATAATCGAATTTCTTTGTGGCTCCAGAGAGTTCAAGTCTTACAAACAAGATGCACGCCGTCTTGTTATTGTTGAATTCCTATTACTGTAACTAGCTATTTGAGCAATTCAAATAAGTCCTATATTGAAAGCTTAAAAAACTTGTTCACTTTCGGATTTTTTTTTGCTGATCACAAGGCCTGATCTTCATTCATTTTCAAGTAACGTAAAACATTGTAACTTTGATCACCGGTGTAAATTTGACCAATAATAAACTTTTCCACATTATCATCAATAACTCAGTCTTTAGTTTGAATTTTTGAAAACTGTTTTCTACGTTCGAAAACCTATTAATTGAATATTAAATAGGCAAAATTTGGTTACTTTTTGATATTTTTTTTCTGTTAGTCAAAATCTTATTTCTTAATCTTAAAATATTTTTTTTCCAAGGCTCGCAAAAAACAGCTCTCCTGATGATACCAAAAAGCATTTAAAAGCGAACGGGTTGTTTAATGTGGAAGATCAACTTTTTTCTTTGTATATGAACAGTTTTGGTGCTATTTTTATAGTCATTTAATGATAAATTTTTGATATTTACTAAATAAGGACATTTTCCAAGAGTAAGCCCGTATTGGACATATGGATAGGAATCCTATCAAATCGTTATCGTTGAAGAAAAATTTGGAAATAGTGGGAGGGCCTAGGGGAATGTGTGAAGGTAAAATTCATCTGTATTTTGAAGCTCAAATTATGAGCAATTATTATCATTTTTGCCCCTAAATGTAGGCAGCGTCATAGTTATTTTTTCGATTTTAAATGTTTTTAAAATAAAATGTAAAAAATTACGGTTAAATTGATAAATAAGAATATGTAAATATTATGAAGGTGTTTTGTATCCTTTATCATCAAGAGCATCAAATTCGGAACAGAGACGAAAACAATTTTTAAATCAAATTTAAAGTAGTCCGATAAACTTCTGCACCAATGATTTATATTTATAGGTGTCCAGTACTGGTTTTAAAAATATAATACATGCCACATTCCCCTTAACAGAAAAAATTATCGAAATATATCGAAAAAAAGTGATCAATCTTGCCTCGGATTACGGTCTTCAAGTATCGCAGCGCTAATATAATGACTTCACTTGAACGGGTACGGAATAGCCTTTCTAGTGAATATAAATATGTTGGGAAAATCGAGTTCCAGCTTACAAATTTTCTTATTAGAAACGAAATCAAAGTAAAGTGGTTTAAATAGAAAGTTTGAGCAAACGAAGTTAGTGTAAATTAAATTTTGTTTTTAAGATCAGGTTGGATTTTGCTCCGGTATATTTAGTTACTTATTGCTAAAGGGGAAAACACTATTTTAATCGCTGTGGGTATAATGTACTGGTGGAGTTGATCTGTTGATAAAACCTTCCAGTCATCGGTCGACATACTCTGAAGTCGTTGCAAATTTTGATTAACCATGGTCCACCAAGTAAAAGCGGGCCTGCAGGCTCTCAACTGCGAAGATTTAAGGCGTGCTGCAACTCGCAAAGGATGGTTTCGCTCTCGACGACGGACATGCCCCCACCATCGCATCTGATACACCCTTGCTTTTTTAGTTATTGAACGTTTGCGAAGAAATTGTTTAAAGCAGTAGGTTGTATCGGTTGTGTCATCAATTCGACAAAGCTTCATCATGCACATCAAGATCTGCTTTTCATAACCTCGTAAGGATCTACGACTGTATTTAGTCAATACAGCTACTTGTGTGCCATATAGCATGGCAGGCGCAATAACCGATTCGTACATCGTACATGTTACTTGCCAAGATGGTCTATAACGCTTCAAAAACTCTATGATGAGCCGAGAGGTACGGATAGCAGTTCTGCATCGAATTCGCACAGTCATAGGTCGATCAAGTTTGGAAGTAAGATACACACCTAAGTATCGGACAGGCTCAGTTGTTGCATATAGGCGACCACAAATTGAAATTTGATTAACCGGCTCCATGTTCGGGTCTCGCAGCAACACTTTACACTTGTTGTTGTTTAGTCGAAGATTCACATAAGAAAGGAACTCTTCAAGCGCGGATAAAATTCGTTCTATATCCTGCGTATTTTCACCTACTATGACCAAATCATCAGCAAAGGCTAATATGAATGGAAGAGACATATGGTCGGTCTGGTTTAACCTGAGATTCGGCACAATGTCTTCCACGGACTCAAGAACGGCTTGCAACCTTGCTTTATTCCATGGACTCTTTGCTCCGGTTCTGACAATTGTCCATACCACAAAACCTGTTGTCGTTCTCCACTTATACATTTTAAAATCCTGTTAATGAAAGCATTTGGAACTCCTTTGCCTAGAATAGAAAAATTTTAAAGTAAATAGAAATAAAACAATTTTATTATTCGCCTACCTCGCAAAATCGCTGATAAAGACTCTAAGGATACAGAGTCGAAAGCCTTCTCAATATCCAAAGACATTGCGACAATTGGCTTGCCTTCGTTCCAACGTTCTTGGAAAGTCCTTTGGAGGAAAAAGATGTGATCCATAGTTGATCGTCCAGGAAGAAACGCTGCTTGATGGGTCCCAAGATCGCCGACAAACTGTTGCATCTTCTTTAACATCCAAAGCGCATATATTTTGTAAGACACACATGTTAGGGAAATCTTCCGAAACTGATCAACAGTTGATGGAGTTGTAACCTTTGGAATAGGTACAGTGATAATATTCTTCCATTCATCTGGGATATGATTCGCTTTCCAAACAGATACTAGGAGATGATGTAGTTCTTTTAGGGTGTCTTCGTCACAATATTTGAAATACTCAGCACTGATGTGATCAACTCCTGGAGTTTTGCCGTTTTTCATATTTTGAATAATAGATCCAACCTCTCCAAGTGTTGGTGAAGGTGGTAGAGAGTCGGGTACTTCCGGCAGTAATTCAAGCACATAGCTACCAGAACAGGAGGATTGGGATGACCAATCCGCAAGTTTAATATTGGTATGATGGCGATATCTTGATTACCTACCTACCTACCTAAGGGTCCTGCGCCGATTGACCGGCGCATAGGGCTGAGATAAAAGATCTCCACTGCTGGCGATCCGGAGCCAGCGTCTTCACTTGCTGCCAGCCAAGGTTCTCGTCAACTGTGCGGATTTCAGCGGCTAGACTTCGCCGCCACGAGCTTTTGGGCCTGCCTCTTCTTCGATGCCCATCTGGATTCCAGTCAAGTGCCTCTTTGCAAATCTCGTTTTCATCTCTTCGCAGCGTGTGCCCAATCCATCTCCACTTACGTTCTCGAATCTCGATTTCTAGCGCCTTTTGATGACACCGGCGATGTAGTTCCTCATTCGAGATCCAGTTGCCAGGCCACCAAGCGCGGATGATGTTCCGCAGGCACCGATTCACAAAAACTTGCAGTTTTCGCGTCGTCACCGCATATGTGCACCAAGTTTCACACCCGTACAGCAATACGGATTTGACGTTTGAGTTGAAGATTCGGATCTTAGTTCGTAGAGAGATCTGGCGTGACCGCCAGATGTTTCGGAGACTCGCAAACACAAATCGGGCTTTTCTGATCCGGGTTTCGATGTCCTTCTTGGTACCACCATCAGGCGTAATCTGGCTACCAAGATACTGGAAGCACTCCACTGTCTCAACCTGTTGTCCAGCTACCACGAAATTGGAACGATTTCCTGTATTGATTTCCATCGACTTGGTCTTTCCGACATTGATTTTGAGACCTGCTGCCTTGGAGCTTTCGGTGAGGTCATCGAGTTTGCTCTGCATGTCTTGTTGTGTTTGGGCGAGCAAAACAATATCGTCTGCCAGGTCAAGGTCGTTCAGATGCTCCATGGTTGAAGGATTCCACGGCAATCCTCGATTTGGTCTACAGTCAATCGATCCAGTCAAAATCTCATCCATTACGATGAGAAAAAGCAGCGGTGACAAAATACATCCTTGTCTCACTCCAGCAGTTACCGGGATTGGTTCGGACAAGACACCGTCGTGCAAGACCTTGCACGAAAATGCCTCGTACTGTGCTTCGATGAGATGGACTAGTTTCTCTGGGACCCCTCGTCGTCTAAGAGCAGCCCAGATGTTTTCGTGGTTCAGTCGGTCAAATGCTTTTTCGAAATCAACGAACACCAGCAGAAGAGAGTCCTGGAATTCGTTGATTTGTTCCAGTATTATTCGTAGCGTTGTGATGTGGTCCACACATGATCGTCCGGATCGGAATCCAGCTTGTTGCCGTCGGAGTGTAGCGTCGATTTTCTCCTGAATCCTGTTCAGGATCACTTTGCAGAGTACTTTGAGGGTTGTACAGATCAAAGTTATGCCACGCCAGTTACCGCACTCTGTTAGGTCTCCTTTCTTTGGGACCTTTACGAGGATACCCTGCATCCAGTCGGCCGGGAATGTTGCAGTATCCCAAATGTCAGCGAAAAGACGGTGCAACATTTGTGCACATTCTTGATTGTTTCTTTCCAAATCTTTTCAGGTAGCGGTAGGTCCTATTAATCCGTTCTCCAACAGGATATTGGTGGAGGTTTTTGAAAAAATCCAAGATTTCTTGTTCTTCGGATTCCCTTAAATGTCTTTTAAGCTCCTCTCTTGCATTTAAAAGTTTATATCGCCATTTGGGATGATCCGAGCGCTTCACCCAGAACGAAAATTTTTTTAGGCGAGCCATAAGAATTCGACCTTCACGATCTGTGGTTGTGATTACGGATGATCTTCCTAAAACTCGTTTTGCTGCAGAAAGTATCCGCTCATTGAGCCGGCTACACTGAGCATCTATAGAAACATCGGAATCATTTCCAATACGCTTTGCGGCCAAATCCTTTTGAAATCGGTGCCTTATCCTTTCATTTAATAATAATCTAGGATCGACGTTCGGTCGATCTGATCGCTTAATCCGTGGAATGGCTAACGGGGCACACCGGTTTCGCATAATATCACATAAGAGAATCCTATGATCTGTAGATATTTCTGGGGGGACACACTTCAACCTTCGCAGGTACAAGAAAGATTGCGAATGGGTCAAGAGATGGTCTATTTGACTACATTTGCTACCATTAGTCCATGTCACTTTGAAAGAGGGTGTAGAGTTGCACAAAGTTGTGCGGACTGCCATAGAGTGCAAATTCAAAAATGTTCTCATTTGCAACCCATTTTCGTTGAAGCTCTCATATGCTGCGTTCTTTCCGATCAATTTTCGTTCTTCCGAAGTCAAATTGTTGCAGGATAAATGGGAATTAAAATCTCCTGCAATGATCAGATTCCTACAAGAAGACAATCCAACCATCGCTTTACCCAACCTGCCAAAGAATCTCGCAACATTATTATTCGGAGCATGAACGTTTATTATTTGCAAAACTTTCCGCTGCTCCCCAACCTAAAAAATGATAATGCTTTATAATAAAAAAAAAACAGTTTCAAAATTTAGCATAATTGATTACATTGTACTCCAAGTCCGTCAGCATGATGTTACAACTGAAGGATCTTTGATTTTTTATGTTGAAATTTACCCCTCGCCGAACCAGTAAAGATAAACCTCGTTTCTTATTCCCCTTCATGGATCCCATGTACCAAATGAAATTGGGTGTTGTCACCTGTTGACACTCCAAATTTACCTCCTGCAGTACAGCTAACTGAACTCCTTGGGAAAATAAATATGAATCAATGGAAAGTCTTTTGGCCGACGTACGACATCCGTTAATGTTGCATGAAGCAAATCGTATTCCATGCGAGTCTGAAATATCTGCAGATGTCAGAACGGTGTCTTGGGTCAGTAAAAACTCCTGTTTCATCACTTTTATGGCCAGTTCGATGTTACAACCGTGGAATGGGCGTTTAAGATGGGATCGATCTGAGATAATATCAACGACGCTGCCATACTCTGGAGGATGCACAGTATAGTCATAAAGCTGCAAAGTTATGACCACAGATCGATTCTGCCCACTACAGAAACGTTGGCTAAGAGAACTACGACTGTGCAAAATAATATCCACCCTAAATATTTCGGACAAGGCAGCGACTATCTCGAATGGTGAAGAGTTTTCAAGTCTTCCGGTGACGTGATTTGAGGCTAAATTCCAAAAACTTTTTATCTGGATCGAAGTTGCATCTACCGCGTCGAGTTGATGTTTGAAGGCCCGTATCAAAGAGTCCGTTCCCGCGAACTTGTAAACTTGTCCGCTTACTAGATCATCTGTCAGTTGAATCTGTACCTCCTCGGTTTCGGATGCATTCAAGACCCAGTCGTTTGGCCGACATACAGCCACACTATCATAATGGCAATTGTTACTATAGAACAAAGCATAATGATAAGCCAATTCTGGTTGCTCTAGAAATGCGGGTGCAAATGTTGTTCGCCCGGTTGTTTGATAGACATCAATGACAACACCAAATAAATTCGAGGCAGCAGAAATGGTTTCCTCACCACCCCAAAATCCGTCTTTTGCAAGCTCCTGCAAATAACGCTCAACTCGCAAATTCTCCGACGGGAAGGTACCGAACAATTCAGTAGCATGGTGAAGCAGATAGGGAAAATACTCATCTGATTTCCGCAATATCTCTTGCACTATATCCCGCCGCAATGTCGCGCAAGAATTTGAATAATCAGTATCTGTTGGTGCCACTCCATACAATTGATGGACAAGTGATCCAAAAAGACAATTTCCATCGCCTGGAATTGCCTGGATCCAAAACGTGTTCCCAAAATCGTCCTGGATGAGATCCATGGCTAGGAACGGATGTGGATTGCTTAATATCCGTTTGATCTTCTTTGTTTAGTTGTCTACTTACCTTGCTATGCCAGATGTATTATAAATTGATTAATATAAGCAGCTACCTGAGATGCTCGAGAAGACAGGAGACGCAAACAGCACTAGACGTACGCACTGATTGAAAGGAATGACTTTCGTCGGGAGCGAAAAAACCGATTCAGAATCGTCATGGCAACGAGCACTGAGGGTTGCTGTGATCAAAAATTTGAAATAAACTTTCTTCTGTAGTGTATCGATAGGCTCATCGACTGATGTACGCGGTGAGTCCCGTACAGGTAAAACACATGTCTCGGCGTGGATTACGGAAAGCGTGGCGCAATTTTTTGAATCATTTTTAATCGGCTATTGCGACACGATGGATCGTGTGTTGAGAGGGGTCCTTAGTGATGGGCGGTTGCTGTAACAGGGGGTGGTAGGGGGCAGGTTGGGGGGGGGGGGGTGTTGTGATTGTTCAATTTTTCTTTTCAGTTTTTATTTTCCTACTAGCTGACCCGGTGTGCTTTGCTACACCTTTCAAAATCAAATGATATTTTCAAAAATTATTCAAATTTTTATTGTTTTATTGGTATTACTTTAAATCAAATTATAACATAATTTATAAGCAACCGCTATGAAATG
The DNA here is from genome assembly GCF_029784155.1 of Uranotaenia lowii. Classification (NCBI taxonomy): domain Eukaryota; kingdom Metazoa; phylum Arthropoda; class Insecta; order Diptera; family Culicidae; genus Uranotaenia; species Uranotaenia lowii. Next base: position 211,116,486 of record NC_073692.1, read on the forward strand.
AGAGCTGCAGCTGGAGTTTCAAATTGCAACACAGAGATAACTTAAACGAACATTCTAAATCTTGCTCTATAAATTTGTGTTAAAGATCTGATAATTTGAAGCTGTCTGGACGGTCTCAAATTAATCGTACGCGAACAATCTAACTTATAAAATATGGTTTTTTTTCTCGATATGTTCTGGATTTATGCTGAAAACTGATAAGAGAGCCCCTCCCCTGTCTTTACCTTCACCCCCTGCTGAATGGAGGTCGAAATTTTTAATAATCATACCTAATGTTTTCGTTCCCAAAAATCCTCCTATATCAAATATAGTTCCATTGGTTGATAAGTTTTTAAGCTTTACAACAAAATTTATATGTACCCTCCTCCTTTCTTCCCCTATCTACACTGTAAAGCGTAAGGATCTATAACAATCGTAGAAGGATATCTCGTAACCAAGTATCTTTCCATGCCATATTTGTTTCCATTTGTTGGCTTCGTTAGCATAAATTGAGAACTTATGCTAACTCTATTGTATTGGGCTCACCTACCTCCTCCCATGTACCTACTCACTGAAAGGAGGGTGATGTGTCAGATAATCATAGAATTATACCAAAATGATTTTCCATGTTAAGTTTTGTCCATTTCTCGCATTTTGTAAAAAAAAAAGTTAAATGTAAGCCTCCTTTTCCCTTCCTATATTCCCAATTCTATGATCCTACTGCAAGAAATGAATTGTTTCACATAGAAAAAGTATTTTTCGTACTCAAATACTTTTTGGTGCCAAATTTGGTTTCATTTGCTAGATAAATTCTCGAGTTATGCAAAAAAAATATATGGAAGCTCCCCTTTCCCATTTAATATCGTTCCGCTGAAAAAAAGGTGGGGTTTCAATTAATGATAGAAACATTACTCGAATCCAAATACCCTCTTATACCAAATATGGTTCAATTTCCTCGATCAACTCTCTAGTTATACTGAAAATTAAAAGGGAGAACTTTCCTCCCCCTTTTTATCCACCTCTTTGAAGAAGTGAGGGATACCAAATATTCTTAGAAGCATTTCTCGTACAAAATTTCGTTCCATGCCAAATTTGGTTCCATTGGCTGTTGTAGTTCTTGAGTTATGATGTAAAAATTGTATGAAACTCCTCTCCCTCTTTCCTTTCTCCCCACTGGAAGAAGGAAGGGTTCTCAAACAATCATTTGAACATGTCACGTTCCCAAATGCCCGCCCATGCCAAATTTGGTTCCATTTTCTTAATTAGTGTTTGAGTTGTGTAAAAAAATATAAAAGAGGCCCCTCCCCCTTTATTTCTCCCTACTGGAAAGATGGATGGGTCTCAAATAATCATAGAAATATTTTTCGTATCCAAATACCTTCCCATGCCCAATTTGGTTCCATTTGCTTTATTAGTTTTTGAGTTATGCAAAAAAAAATATGAAAGAGGCCCCCTCTCCCTTTCTACAAAAAAGGGGGAGGGGTCTCAAATAATCATTGAAATATTTTTCGTATCCTAATAGCTTCCCGTGCCAAATTTGGTTCCAATATCTTGATTAGTTTTCGAGTTATATGAAAAATTGTAAGGTTGCCCCCCTCCCCCCTTCTTATCACCCCACTGAGAGGAGGGAGGGGTACCTTATATTCATAGGAATATTTTTCGTACTTAAATAACACCCCATGCCAATTTTAATACCATTTGCTTGATGGGTGCTCGAGTTATGCAAAAAATTGTCTTTTGTTTGGGAGGCCCCTCCCTCCCTTATTGAGAGAGGGAGGGGTCTTAAACCATAATAGGAACCTTCCCCGGCCTCCAATACCCCCACCTGCCAAGTTTCACGCGAATCGGTTCAGTAGTTTCCGAGTCTATAGGGAACAGACAGACAGACAGACAGAAATTCATTTTTATATATAGGGGAGAGTGGGGATACTTGATCCCCTTTTCTTATTTTCACCATATCTTTTTGGAAAAATTTAGCAACTCGCCGTCTTTGACATTTTCTGACAGCTCGTAACTTCAAGTTTCTATACTCCAAAAATTAGAACGATACTTGAACCCGTTGATGAACTAGAAGCATTTTCGTGGGAGTAAAAAAATTGCGATTTTTCTTAAGTTAGGGGAGACTTGATCCCCTATTGAAGGAGACTTGATCTTTTATTCAGGAAGCCCTAATCCTTGAATAAATATTAAACAAAACCCCAAGAAAGAATGTTAATTGACTATTTTGGTCATGTTTGTTCTCATTTAACAATTTATAGCAGACATAAGAAGAAAATTCTATAACTTTGTCTCAACGCTAATAACATTGCATACTTAAAGGCGCTATTTTTTATAATTAAAAGAAAATTAATAATTTTTGCTCTTTCTTTCAGACAATTGTTTGATAAATCTAAGTTTTTGGATAAATATTAGTAATTTCGTAATCAGCAATCATAACGATCAATTCAGAAGAAGAATATGCCGTTTGGAAGGGGGATCAATTGTACCCAACTCTAGGGGATCAATTGTACCCATAATCAACATTTTAGAAAAAAAAATTCTGAAAAAAGTTGTGAGTTTCCCATTGCTTTGAAAATATGGCATTATGAAGTTCATTTTACGCTCGAACATTTGATACATTGGAACAAATATTTTTTTCATAATTCTCCCATGTAAGAAACATTTTAAAGTGATGAAAAAAGATCTTCAAGTTACATTTTGTGAAATTTTTCAAACAAAGTTCAATTACTCAAACAATTGTTTTGTTAAATTTTTTTGAAATACAAGCAATGTTATTTTGCTCATTTTGGCACATTTTTCTAGAACATTTGATCTTTGTAAGACATTCCAGTTTCGAGATATAGCTAAGGAATCAAGTATCCCCAGGGATCAAGTATCCTCATTCTCCCCTATAGATTCTGCTTTTTTTTCTCCCTTTTTGCTTCAGTTAATCATTAATCCATCTATTTGGTAGGAGTTCGACCAGATCTAATTGAATGCCATCAGCATTTATACAAATATTTTCAAATATTGAAAAACTTGAGGTTATCGATCAGAATCAGTAGTTAACAATACAAGTAATACATACGATTTAATCATTTTCGTGGCATCGCCCTCCTTTAAGAACTCCGTAAATGAATTTTAAAATGCAGACCCGGTCGGTGGTCGGATTATAAAACAGATGAGGCCGTAGCTTAGATAGGTGAACCCAGAGTAACTTTACGGAAAATAATTTGCATTGTGGTAAAAGAAATAGAATATCTTTATTATTTATTATGTTATTTTTTCTGTTTTTGCTATTACATATTTTATGATTGCTACACGCTATTACAGAGAAACAGTTTAGAACCCTGAGGGTAAAAATGTAAAAATTTAAACCTCATATTGTTTCATCGTTCATTAGTCATGTGAATTCATTAGAAGGCCTCTTTAGGAGCAAATAGGAGTTTCATTAGGAAACGTAGGAAGTTTAGGAGCATAGGTTCAAAGTGGTTACTTTACCTACCAAGGTAATATCCCATGCCACAAAACCCTTACCCCCAAACATTCAGCGTGGAGATCTGTGGAGGGATGGCGTACAGCCGGTCTCCGCTAAACATATCTCCACATGTGCTGCACCTCCTTTCCTCCTATCGACTACATGGACTTGGCCGGCGTCGTTATTGGTTCATTTAATAGTAGGAGATCCTCAAAATTGTACAGTGAGATTGTGTAGCTTGTTCCCAGCACCTTTCAGTTGGTTCATTGTGCAATGTTGATTATCTCGAACCAATCACGGAGTGCAACCATTATGCCATTGGCCATGGGGCCGCAGGTGGACCGTAGTTGATAGCAAGCTCAAGCTCAAGCTCAATATAAATATGTTGGGAAAATCTTGCGTAAATATACTAAAAATCCAGTTAAAATTTGAACTTCAAATTATTCAAATTGACAAGAAGTTCGAAAACAGCTACCTTAGAAATTCCCTCAAAAATTCTGTGTTTCGTATTTTAAAAATCTAAACATCCCAAAATGTGTCAATTATGCCAATTTCCTAATCCAATTTTTGAAATTATTTACTATGACATAAACAATTTTAACACTTTTTTTACATTTTTGGTCATGATCCTAAAAAATTAAAAAAAAAATCTTATGTGCAATGTATAGCTTTTAACACTTTTCAAAGTTTTGGTAAATTCTCATTTTTTTTAGAAAAAGTTTCCCAAAATGTTTATTCTGGGTTTAATTGATTCTAAGTATGTATTTTTCTTCTGAAAGAGAAAAATATAAAAACAAAATAAAAAAAATGGATCGTGATCAAGGCTGTGTTAAGGAGGGGTACGCAATGGAGGCAATTGTCTTGGGCCACCGGCTTGAGGCCACCCCCCGAGGAAAAAAGTTTAATTATACTTTAATCATACTGTTTTTATTCGAGAAATCAGGGAAAGAGGAAGAAAACTAATTATTACAAGAACTAACCGAAAAGTTAAAATTGAAATCAAAACGGAACGTAAACCAGCTAAGGGAGACCCCGTGAAATAATATCTCGAATAGTTTCACTTAAATACAAGTCAATGGTGAAGAATTTCTCCGCCTTTATATGGGCTGAGCATAGCAGAATAATTTTTTTTAAAACCTGGTAGAATCTGGACATTTGAAATTTTTCAACACAAAATCTGAACAAAGTAGAAACCAGTGATTATTCAAAAAAATCGAAATGGAAGTGAAAAAAACACCTGAAATTTTTAACAAATTTTTCTTTTTATTTCGAAATCCCGGACTCGTCCGAATAAATCAGAAAAATCTCGAATGCTTACCTTACAATATATAATATATCTATGAAGAACATATTTGAGGAAACCCCTGTGAATCAAACGTTATGTTTTGAATATGATAAACTTTTCTACATTTAAATAAAAACGTAATGGCTTTTAACTGATGACTAGAATAGCTTTTCACAGATATACCAACATTTCAATTAATAACAATAAATAACTTTCACTTCTTGAAAAACATTTGCAGTACTGAATAGAAGGAATTGAGAAAAACATCTCCTTTTTTCATAAACCATAGATAGATAGATAGATTCATGTTTCCTTTATCGAATGAAAAGTCTTTATTATAAACATTCCAAATTGTCATTCCGGCCAATATTCAGGTATAAGGCCGGAACAAATATCAATTCTTTCTTTTGTCAGCCCTCTCCCCCTTCCTCTTCCAAATTTCCAAAAAACCCGAAGAGGAGAGTAAATCAAATTTGAAGTATTTTAACGAAATTTCTGAAAATTTATCAAATATCCTAAAGATTACAAGAGCAAAAAACAAATTGTGAAAGATTAGAGTTTTATCATCTTTAAAATTCTTGATTTCAATGAATTTTCCCATAAAAAACTTGATTTATAGGTTTTTTTGCAATGATATAGTATGCAACTTTGTTGCATATACATACACAGCAAAAAATAATGTAACGATGGACGATGTAATTTCTGGGGATTACGTATTTCTGTTGCAATAATACATCTAAATGATGTACACAACGTGAATACGTCGTGAAGTGTAATATCAAAATTTTCTATGTGATATCGCATCAAGTAGTCAATGTTTTCCTTTGTTGACGTTGGAATTTGATTTCATTTCAAAAATAAAGAAACGGATTATGGACCTCAGCTGTATTTGTTTGGCTTGTAAGTACTTCCAAAATTAATTAAAAATATAAGCAAACCCATTGCTTCAAAACAAATTTCATTATTTATCCTTTTTTAGGAAATTTGGCCCATATGGATCAGCGGCACGAAACAAATTATTTGTCTCCAAACAGCCGGGTACATCAAGACAATGTAAAATTAGGTACCATTTGCGACTCAAGTTATGTGCAGGTATTTGATGTAATATAGCAATACTTTTTTTGCTGTGTAAGCTTACGTTCAATTTATTCCAATTTATTAGTTTTTTGTATTATTTTTTATTATCCCCCCCCCCCCCCCATGCGATGTTTCAACTCTGAGTGACAAAAGAAGGATTTGAATTTGTTCCGGCTATATTGAAATGAAAAACGGGCTATCAAAAATAAATTTTACAATTATTAAAGAAATTTACCGTAGTATAAACATTGTTCATCCTTTTTCCAAAAATCAACTTAAAAAAAATCAATATTAAAAAAAATAACTGTAGTTTGCTAAAGTTAGACCAATCCACCATATTGTGTTTCTCTAAAAATTATCCATACCAGTTTCAGTCTTCGATTTTATATTTGAATATATGTATGCTTTTCTAAATGATTAAACCGAAGTTTTATGCTTGAGGTACCGTAATTCGGGGTAATATTGATCACTTATTTCAATATTTTTCGAATATTTTTCCTGTAACGGAGAATGTGGCATGTTTCATATTTTTGAAACCATGACTGGACTCCTAGGACCGGACTCCTATGGTTGCAGAAATTTATAAGACTATATTAAATTTTATTTAAAATCGATTTCTTCTCTGTTTTGAATTTGATGCTTTGGAATGACATTGATCAGTTCCTATGTTGACGGTTTCACGAGTTTCCTTGATCATAAAGGATACAAAACACCTTTATAATATTTAAAAATGCTAGTTTATTAATGTTACCTTACTGTTTAACGTTTTCTTTTAAAACATTTATAATCTAAAGAAGAACTTATATGGTGCATACATTCAGGGGCAAAAATTATAATAATTGCTAAATAGTTTGAGCTACAAAAAACAAATGAAATTTTACCTTCACACATTCTTCTTTGCCCTCCCACTGTTTCCATTTTTATTTTTTCTTCAAAATTAACTATTCGATAGGGTTCCTATCCATACGGGCTTAGTCTTGGAAAATGTCCTTATTTTTTAAATATCTTTTTTTTTCACTTAAAGACTATAAAAATAGCACTATAAATATACATATAAAAAGAAAAAAAGAAGTTCTTTCCTATTTAATGTCCTTATTTTTTAAATTTCTTTTTTTTTCACTTAAAGACTATAAAAATAGCACTATAAATATACATATAAAAAGAAAAAAGAAGTTCTTTCCTATTTAATAACCCGTTTGCTTCTTACGGTACTTTTATTTTGAAAAAAAATCTCTCCTAAAGAAGACATTCTGAAGTAGGATGTCAATGCAAAAAAAAAAAAGAAAAATCCGAATAATTAAAAACGTGAGCAAATTTTAATAATGTTTCAAAAATGATTATTATGTGCATGAAAATGTAGTGAGGAAATATAACAAAATTTGATTAAAATTAACTTCAGTGGAAGAATATTCCTTTTAGGAGATCCATAATTGATCTAATGAAAAAACTAAAATTTAAAATATTAAAGTAACTAAGGATAAAACTAAAACTAGAAAAGTTAAATTATTTAATGCTAAGAAAACTATTTTCATCATAAAAGTATTCTCATAGTTAATTTGCGAACCTGAGGATGAATAACTTGAGAGAGTTAAAATCCTAGAAAAATAAAAAAAAAGTTGAATTGCGATTTTTATTAAGTGATTCCCTAAACATGAATACCGTCAAACGGGACAACATGCAAAAGCAGGGTTAGATGCAACATTTGTATACCACAACACTCATTCAATTTTTATTTCAATATACTGTAATAAAGTTATCATTGAATGATAACAAATTGATGATGACATAGTTTTTAACATCGTGAAGGAGTTTTTTATAGTTTTTAATTGTCATAAAAAATTAAAAAACGAGCAATAGATGTACAATTTTTTACATTTTTCGATGTCGTAAAAAACTTTACCTAGTATGACGGATTGGCTTAATGAAATCACCTACAAACTATATTTTGCTTTCATAATTCTATGCCAACACTGTTGGTGTAGTATAAATATTTATTCGCAATCACTTAATTTTTTTAAACAAATATTTTTATAATTCAGTTAGCTGTCTGGGTCGAAATGCAACAAAATGCAAATCCGAATTAAATCTCATAAATCGCGTTTCCATATGCTGGGATGTGATGGTTTTGCATTATGCGTTTGTTAACATTAAAATTTCATCCATCCTAAGAATTATTTTCATGATTTAAGCTAAAAAAATATTTTGTAGAAGTTTTTACCCCTAAATGTATGCAGCAGATTAACACTTTTTTCTTTAAACAAATTTTGGCAGAAAAAAAAGGAAAATTTAATTCGAACAAAACCAAAAATTACTGCAATTGGTGCATTATGCGTGATGACATCACAAATGTATCAAAAACTAAAAATTTTCAAACGATTTCATTCGATTTTTCATTAATTACAGAGTTTGTTGCAACTTACCCCTTTTTCTTGGTAAGGTGAAAATCGCATGTTTTTGTAAATTTAAAAATAACTGGTAAAACCAATAATTTTTCTTACTACGTCAGTTTGGTGTCCCATCAACCTTAAAACTTTTGATGTACAAGAGGTATGATAATCTGTAAGCATTAAGATTTTAGAAGCCATTGAAGTTGAAAAGTGTTGCATGTTGCCCCAGTTGACGGTATTTCTATGTTTTTAATCTAATCTTATTCCAGGTGTTACAAAAGAAATACGTTTCATTGTGATTTTCAATTCTTTTGTTAATTGCTTCTTAAGTTTCATGGTTTCTCTGAAATTTTGAGATCTAGAGATCAATTTCTTTATCGGGCCCTGATCGTAATAATTGGTTATCACTAAATTACTTATATCAAAAAAATATCACAATTGCAACAATTTTGTTCATTGGCTGTTCATAACTTTGAAATGCAATGTTTTTCTGTTTAGATTTTTTCGCGGTCTTTCATTTGTTAAAAGATTTAGCCAGATTAAATTTGATGTTTACCACCTAACCGATGTTTTCTACAATGCATCTGTTCTAGGCTGTAAAAACGCTTCTGAATATTTTTGAAATTCTATTGAACCATTGTGCCTTGCATCCGGTTCATACGTTGTAGGCTTTAATCCGACAAATATGAATTGAAAGTGCCACTTCTGATACTGCAGGCTTAAGCCACCTTGTCGATATATCGATTGGAGCACAAGATTTGCTCTGGAAGTTCACAGACCAACTTTTAAGTACTGCCAACAATAGAAAACAACCCATGGGTACCAATCTTCCGGCTTTTTATACTTACCCTGGGATCTCATCACTCCCCACAAACCTCCTCATTCCCAGCACGTGTAATCCATCGGACAAATTTACAGATTATTTCGTATTTCTAACATTGCTGAAGCAAAGCAAAAACCTTGCGTCGTTGTCTGGGAGTTTTTCAAATTACCTCCTCCTCCTCCTCACCGGTGTCCAGGATGACCTTTGCCTTTCCATGGGTCCTCCCTAATCGGGAATTTGTTGAAGGTTTTTGTGCAAATGACAGCACCTTTCCTTCCTTTTAAATGAGTCCTCTTCTTGGTCCTGTTTACTAATATAGAGTTCCGAAACAAGAATCACTGCTGGAAGAAGTTTGCTCAAATGTTTTTCTCAGCCAGAGTTTTATCGATTGCGACACAGAGACACAGAGCATTGGGGGTTGCTTCCCAGTAAAGGTACCGTAGAAATTAGCAATTGATTTAATCCCCAATTGTGCAGTAGGTGTTTATGGCAGGGTCATTTCATCCAATCTCCGAGTTTCTTCCTGCCCCGGATTCCGTTTCTAATTTTTCCTGCCCCTCAAATAACGAGAAGAGCGCTTTGTATTTTCCACTTGCTGTGAAGCCAAGTGAAGGAAAAGGAAGGATTCAAATTTGGTTACCGGTTTTTAGGAGCAAAACTTGGTCTTGTTTCTGGGCGTAAAAATTCGACAGGTCCTCCAGTTTGGGCACTCATCGAGCACAGTTTATGAACTCTTGAAAGCCGGAGTTTGTTGTTTGAAGAAGCACTTCAATCCTCCTCTTTGACACATTCGGGCCCACGGATTCTCTCGAGCGAGATGACTTAGATTTGTATTCGACTTTTTCCATTCAATTCCGAATCGGAAATGTCACTTAGGATTGGATGTATCGAAAAATGCCCACTTATGATATTATTTTCCAGAAACTCGTCTCATGAATAACCAAACAGTTCATAAATTTGTGTCATTTACAGTGTGACTCTTTAGAATAACCCAAAAAATGGTACCTACGGATAAGAAACAACTTTTATTACTTAAGCAAGTTAAGACTTTCCATTTATGTGTTAAAATTCTTCAAAATCATGACTTCAAATATAAAATATTTTCAATCACAGAAAATGACAGTACCTTAGGCTAACAACCTGCTGCTTCTGATAAATCAATCGTTACGGAAACTGAGACAATAACATTGAACAGAAAATGATTGACCCAGCTGAAAAAAGTCCAAAATAGAATAGAATAGAATAGCGATTTAATATCAACAAAAATGTTATAGATAGGTACAACAAATGAATATTTTTAAGCATTTTTATAGAACCGTCAAACGGGCTTCATTTAGTGCGCACCGAACAAAACAAAAAATTACAGCAATGTTATTTTATACGTTATGGCCATTAAAGCATTTCAATTTTTTCATAAATAACAAATTTTCCTACATTAAATACAGATTTTCCATTGCAAATTACCACTTTTCTGATTAAAGTGATAATCGAATGATGGCTTATATGCGCATACAGCCGATTGGCAATATGACTGAAGATTTAACATATCTAGTCAGTGTAGTTTGAGGGTACTACGCTTTTGATACATATCACGAAAAAAATTATTTGTTATATCAAGACAACAAAAAAATAAAAAATTTACAAGATTTTTGTCAGTTTTCTTCAAATATATTGAACTTTAATAATCATGCGTGTATATTCTGTAAAATAAAATGTAAATTGTTTTTCTTTCTGATTCATTTGGAAATAGGAAATTCAACAAATTGAAGCTTTAATTTTAAATGATAAAATATTTTAATAAGAGAGAGATTTTGAATGCACATATCAGGCAGGTTAAATCTATATATATAAAAAGCAATTTCTGTGGGTTTGTTTGTTTGTTTGTTTGTTTGTTTGTTTGTTTGTCCTCTATAGGCTTAGCCGTCTTAAGAGCTAGAGAGCTGAAATTTGGCATGGATGCTCATTAGGACCAGGAATGATGAAAAATGTATTCAGAACTTCGGTTGACCCCTTCTGCAGGGGGTCGTCCATAGAAGACAAATATTGTTTTCGCGATATTGACGTTAGTTTTGGTCGGATTTTGTTGAAAATTTGCACATGAATGTTTTGAAAGACGAGCAATCGATTTCAGGTGTCAAATTTTGTGTAAAGGGTCAGCCAAAGTCGTCGTCCATATTCAATATTCGCTGCTTTTGCGATATTGACGTTATTATTCATCGGATTGGGATGAAAATTTGCGCTCGGATGTTTTTAAGGACGGGCAATCGATTGCCGGTGTAAAATTTTGTGTAAGGGGCCAGCCAAAGGGGTCGCCAACTGTTCGCTATTTTCACGATATTGACGTTATTATACATCGGATTCAGATGAAAATTGGTACACGAGAATTTTTAATGACGTGCAAACGATTTTAGGTTTGGAATTCAGTGTAAGGGGTCAGCAAAAGGGGTCATCCATATTACCTTTTCAATTTTTTTGTGATATTGACGTTATTATACATCGGATTGTGGCGAAAATTTGTGCATAGGTATTATCAAGGACGAACAATCATTCCAATTATCCAATTTTGGGTCAGGGGTCGGCCAAAGAAGTCGTCCATATTAACTTTTTACTGCTTTTTGCGATATTGACGTTATTATGTAATGGATTGTTTTGAAAATTTGCACACGGGAGTTCTGAGGGAAGAGCAATAGATTTCAGAAATCAAAGTTCGTAAAAGAGGCCACCGATCTGCAATGATCGAGTCGAAATTTGGGAGTTGGGACGGTCAATTGATTCCTGATTTCAATATACATATCAATGGACAAAAAGGGGATCTTCCATATTAACTGTTAAATTTGTTTCAGCTACAATTACATGAGCTTTTATCGCATTAAGGCGAAAATTCATATACGGGGGATTTTTGGCACGGTCAATTGATTCCTGATTTCAAATTTAGTAGCAAACGACAGAAAGTGATCGAACATATAACGTGTTCCATATTTTTGCAATGATTACTCAATAATGCATTCGAAAATGCGTCTGGAAAATGCCTGACAATTGATATTAATTCAAACTGTTCATGACATATTTTAAATCGAAAGCGAAACGGAGGTCGTATGGGGTCAGCTAGTGCATATAAAAAAAATAGATAAGTCTTTTTTTATATTTTATCATTAAAACATTAAATTTACGCTCAAATCACAATCTTACAGTGAAAATAGCAGAGTTTAATACTGATCCGACAAAAATACGATATGAACAAAATATTACCGCTGCGATCGATCGCCTACTAACTCCGATAAGGTTTCTGGTGGAGGTGTGCTGATTGCCGTTAACAATCGTTTGGTCAGCACTTTGATTAGCGACTCGACCTGTAATGAAGAAATTGCGGTCAAAATAGTTCTCGATGGAAACGAAATTATTGTATGCTGCATCTACTTATCTCCGGATTCTAGCTGCAGCAGATATTCTTCACATACAGCTAGCGTAGGCTCGTTTATTAATAACACGTCGTTTGAAAGCACAACGATTATTGTAGGTAATTTCAACTTAAGAAATACTACATGGTATCGTGATAAAGATTCTGATCTTCATCTTTTACCGAGCAACGTTCGCTTACCAGAAGAAGCTATTCTTGTAGACGATCTGATCTGTTTCGTTTTCTTGATTTGTTATTCACGAATGACGTGGGGTGCTGTCAAATCGAAGAAACTACACCGCTAATACAGAACGAGGCGCATCATAAAGCAATGTCGTTACGAGTCAATGTGGATAAACTCCAGTACGAAGACACACCGCCAGCGCATGGTAATGATCGATATGAAACATTTCAATGAGGTCGCTGTTTCTCAATCACTGTTAGAAGTTGAATGGAGCACGATATTTATACAATCCGAAGATTTTGTATACGACATAGCTAATTCACGTGCACGTTCTATGCTAGAATTTTTGAGCAATCTTGGAGTTTTTGATAACATTAACGAAAGATATCGCTCGGTTGAATGTGCATTGGATTTTAATGTTTTGTTGTTCTACACTGTCGTTAACGATATATTGCTTAACCATTGTTCAAATCAGGCAGCCCCAGATACCCGGAGTGGTTTGACGCTGACACAATACGTCTGTTAAAGGAAAACGAAGGAAACATAATTGATACCGTAGAACTAAAACTCAGTATGATAAAACCGCATATCGAGTTGCGGTGAATGCATTTAAAAGCCTGCATAGAGCCCAGCGATGTTTGTACTTAGTAAATCTTCAACGAAATATTCAAACTGAACCGAAACGATTCTGGAAGTATTGTAATTCCAAACGAGAGTCTAATTTAACACCGAAAAATGTTTCGTACTGCTCTAAAAATGCAAACAATTTAAATGAGGCTTCTGAACTATTTGCAAAATATTTTCAAAGCGTATACTGCTCGAATTCTACTGGAACAGATCTCGAGTATGAGCTTCCGGTGAATGTTATTCCCGAGCTGGTAATATCGATAACAGACGTCAGAAGGAAAATTTTAATGCTTGACGAAGCTAAAAACAGCGGTTCTGACGGCTTAACTAACTCCCTCCTAAAAAGTGCGTTGGTGGGCTTGAAGCAACGAAGGAATTTTCCCGAAGTTTTGGAAGATTTTCCATATTATACCGATACATAAATCTGCTTCTAAGCTTCCTGTTGAAAATTATCGTGGAGTCGCTATTCTTTCTGCCATACCCAAGCTTTTTGAGAGCATTGTCTACGACCATATGTACCCATGGTTGGAAAGGAGAATATCCGACGTACAACCTGGTTTTTTGCGAAGACGATCGACCGTGACAAATCTTAGAGAGTTTGTCTCAAGAACTTCTAAATGGATGATGCAAGGACTACAGGTTGACGCTATATACACAGACATGTCGAAAGCATTTGATGTGATCGAAATCAACGCTTTACTTTCCGTGCTCTGTAAAAATGGAATTGGTGGTACCTGTCTCAAATGGATACGTTCATACCTCGTTCAAAGAGTTCAATATGTGAAGTAAGGAAACGTCAGATCCGGTACTATCTTGATTAACAGCGGTGTACCACAAGGGAGTCACTTGGGACCCCTTCTTTTCATCACTGTTATGAATGAGTTTCCCGAGGTTCTACAGGATTGCTTAATTTTGCAAAATGCGCTATACCGATTTTCAGAATGTTGTAAAAGCCATGGACTGAAAAATAACGTATCCAAGTGCAACATTATATCGTTTCCTTGCAAAATAACGAACATTATGTACGAGTATCGCTTGGAAAACAGCTTGATAATTACTAGGAAGATATCGGTAAAGGATCTTGGAGTCGAATTGGACAAAGAACTAAATTTCACGAAACATATAAAACAAGTGGTAGCCAAAGCAAACTCTATGTTTGGAATGATCAGCAGAATGTGTCATGAGTTGAATGACCCATATACTATCGTGAAAATTTATGCTGGTTTAATTCGTACAACAATTGAGTACGCAAGTATTGTTTGGCAACCGTATTACAACGTCCACATTAAAAGATTAGAAAGAGTCCAAAAGAAATTCCTCAAATACGCACTGAGAAACCTTGGATGGCAAGAGACAATGCCGGATTACCGTGCTTTGTGCATGTTGGTTGGATTAGATTCGCTCGAAAATCGTAGAAAATCAATCGGTGTATTATTTCTGAAGGATTTAGCAAGTGGAAGGTATTATTCGCCGTATAAGCTTTCTCAGATATCGCCCAACGAAGGACGCAGCAGTTTGCGCAGCGTAAGGCCATTTCAGCCTACAAATAGGATCCAGAATTACGCGCGAAACGAACCTATGTATAGAATGATGGAACTCTACAACGCATATGTCGAAGATATCAACTTGAGCATGTCCAGAGACCAAATTAAAACTAGTGTTTTACAACAAATTAAAATAAGAAGTGAGTTTTAACATAAGATTTAACTCAGATGAAAGGCTAAAGCCTAGGATCCAGTGTTCGGCACAAAAACGCTAATCCGCTAATCGCTAGTTAGTCCGATAACTTATTGTTAGCGGTTTAATTTTGCTACTAAATTTTGATCGAGCTAGCGAATTAAAAAGTTCCGCTGTTTTTTGGTTCCACTAACTTCCATTTACATGTTTCAAATTCACGAATTATTGATGATAGAAGAAAACTTTTTGTCGTTTGACAAGTTAAGGAGACATCGGGTATCATTCTTACACCAATATGCGCTCCAAGTGAAAGTGGTCACTTCGAATGGTCTCATGGCAGGAATGCCTCATACAGATTAACTTTTTTTTTCTCTTTAAGTACTTCTTTTCTCAACATTCTTAGAAAAATAATTCAAGAAATATAGTTACACAGTATAAAACTATTTTAAACATCCTTTATGTAATCCATAGCTAAAAGGTCAACTTTTCGATACTGTTTTTTGCCTGCAAAAGTACAGTCCACAGCCTACTTGATCAATATTTTACGTGACTTTAGCATGGTCGCCCGCATGCGGTGATTTGTTGAAATGTGCTTTTTAGGCTAATCGATGGATTTTCAAGGGCTTTTCCAAATTTCCATTCTTTTTTTTTAAATTTTAGCTCTCAACGTTACTATCCCACCGCAAGTCTCGTTTAATACATGTACGAATCGTGCTGGAAAAAATCGACTTTCTACAACTTGTTTGAAGTGGATGAGATATTGACTTTTCACAATACAATTTTTCACTGGTATTTCAAATCGGGTAAAATAAAGATAAGATAAAATCGCCATAGAATGAATTTGGATTTTCATTTCATTTAGTTTTTATAGATCAACGTTTGGCAATGCTACTATCATAAGAATTTTGCATTTCTTTTTGGAAAGTTTGAAAAAAAGTGAAACCTGGTTCAAAAAATTTCATTAGACTGGGCACAATAAAAAATCCACTATATTTGTAAAGCTTTTGCGCAAACGAATTGAGATGCAACAATTATCCATGCTGTTGCCATGCTGTTTACGTTATTGTTGGTCAACAGTTACCGATTAGCGATTAGCGCTTTAAACTTGAAGTGATAACTTTTTCAGCTGATTTAGCGGTTTTAATTAGCGATCGCTAAATTTGAATGAGATAGCGATTTTTTCAATTAGCGATGCCGAACACTGCTAGGATCCAAAAAATAAATAAAAAATATTACCATGAAATATGGCCAAAGGGCATATCTAACTATGTTTCATGCAAAAGAACTAGAGATGTCTGAAATTTTACCAACATTTCAGCCATGGCGTATGCTTAACTACCATTATTTTGCTTGCGAGTACCTAGTTGTTGGGGATTTAAGGATATGGTAAACAGTGGAAGCCGCCGCATTTTCACTTTTAAAATATTTTACTGTATACTTTTTGCCGAGATTTTTGTGCAGTAAACGTAAAAAAAATACAAAAAATACTGGCGAAAAGAGGAGAAGAAAAACTAACACATACACACTCTCATTTATCTCCTATCTCTGAGCAGCAGATGGCGGCAACGTTACACGATTTGAATATGTATCGTGTGACCAACATCTTTTAAATAAGCGGTCGTGACTTTCGTTTTTAAGCTTTTTTTTCCTCAGATTTAAACTTTTTTTGCCTTGAGAGCATAGGAGATGAAAGCTTAAATCTAAGGGTCCGGCGCTTATTGACCGACGCATAGGGCTGAGATAAAAGATTTCCACTGCTGGCGATCCGGAGCCAGCGTCTTCACTTGCTGCCAGCCAAGGTTCTCGTCAACTGTGCGGATTTCAGCGGCTAGACTACGTCGCCACGAGCTTCTGGGCCTGCCTCTTCTTCGATGCCCATCTGGATTCCAGTCAAGCGCCTCTCTGCAAATCTCGCTTTCATCTCTTCGCAGCGTGTGCCCAATTCATCTCCACTTACGTTCCCGAATCTCGATTTCTAGCCCCTTTTGATGACACCGGCGATGAAGTTCAACGTTTGAGATCCAGTTGCCAGGCCACCAAGCGCGGATGATGTTCCGCAGGCAGCGATTCACAAAAACTTGAAGTTTTCGCGTCGTCACCGCATATGTGCACCAAGTTTCACACCCGTACAGCAATACGGATTTCACTTTTGAGTTGAAGATTCGGATCTTAGTTCGTAGAGAGATCTGGCGTTACCACCAGATGTTTCGGAGACTCGCAAACGCAAATCGGGCTTTTCTGATCCGGGTCTCGATGTCCTTCTTGGTCCCACCATCAGGCGTAATCTGGCTACCAAGATACTGGAAGCACTCCACTGTCTCAACCTGTTGTCCAGCTACCACGAAATTGGAACGATTTCTTGTATTGATTTCCATCGACTTGGTCTTTCCGACATTGATTTTGAGACCTGCTGCCTTGGAGCTTTCGGTGAGGTCGTCGAGTTTGCTCTGCATGTCTTGTTGTGTTTGGGCGAGCAAAACAATATCGTCTGCCAGGTCAAGGTCGTTCAGTTGCTCCATTGTTGAAGGATTCAACGGCAATCCTCGGTTCGGTGCACAGTCAATCGATCCAGTCAGAATCTCGCTACGATTAGAAAAAGTAGCGGACAGATGCTCTTTGCTCCAGATTATCCTGAGCATGAAGGATGAGAGATTGTTTTTTTTTAATGTGAATAAACCATGCTAAACATTGTTAGACTCTACAATCAATAACTAAGCTCATAGAATATTATTACTGGTCTTAGTACAATCAGTGATGAGAAATTTAATAAGATTTTTCAAATGAAGTAATTATCACTCTGTTTGTCACATTACAACTCTTTTTACTTGATTTGTAACACTTTGATGTCTTCTACAAAATTGTAGCCAAGGAAATTTCCTATTAAATCATGTTATTGGCAGATGGAGTGCATTATCGCTTAAGGTAAGGCGAGTGTTTTCTCAGTGATTAAGGCTATGATCATTTAGAATCCGAACAATAACAAACGTGAGTATTTTAAAAACTATTCATTTGATCGAAAAACTTTCTATGGAGGAAATGAAGGTGTTAGTATGACATTTAATGTAAAAATATAAAAAAATTATCAAGGATTTCAGGAATAACTCTTACTTCTTCATAAAACCTCTTTTTTTAATTTTTGTACACTTTTTTAACTCATGCATTGATCTATTATTTTTATCCCATAAGCAAAACCTTTGCAAAATCATCATATTTTATACCCAAATGACCCGGGTGGTTAAAAGGTCTCTAATAAATTATAATTATAATCATATTTTACACAAACTCACCAGGAAAAAGCAA
Source organism: Uranotaenia lowii (assembly GCF_029784155.1). Lineage (NCBI taxonomy): Eukaryota > Metazoa > Arthropoda > Insecta > Diptera > Culicidae > Uranotaenia > Uranotaenia lowii. Next base: position 211,134,679 of record NC_073692.1, read on the forward strand.
TTGGAATCTGGTTTAAACCTTTTCATGAGTAGGCATCTCGAAGAATTTTATCTCTAAAATCCGGTTTTAACATAAATATCTTTGTCCATCAGAACACATCTGTCATTTTGCATAAAAACCGGTGGCCAAGACTGCGACCTATTGAACTGCTCACTATTAGTTATTTACATGGTGTCTACTAGTCAGGCATCACTTTATGCCTGCCGGGAAAGAATTAATTGCATTATTTAAGGGGTCTGCAGTCTGCATTCAGTTATACCCAATAACCATAGATTTTTTATCATATTTATGATCAAGGGTTCCACTCTGATGCTTGGTTTGAACTTCGTGTGGATCCTAGAGTGCCTCCTTATACTTCTTAACCATTTGGTTAAAAAAAATCTGAAAAAATAAACAGTTCATGAGTTTTCAAGTCGACAATGAAGATTTTTTGAGGGTGCAAATTTGTGCATTTTACCATGTCTTTTTCCCATCGTAGATATTTCAAACACATCTCTAGTAATATAGCTATCATCGAAATGAAGTGTCCGGGTACTACATGATAATAGCTTGATTTTGTCTTTAAAGAAAAACCATTAGAAAGGTTAAAAAATCTTCAAAAAATAAATAGTTCTAGACCCCTCGGAGGATTATTTCAAATTTGGGCTCAAATGAAAGGGGAAATTCTCAGCTTTAAATAAAGTTTTCTCCCAGAGACACCGTGACCTATTGGTGGTCCACGCTTCTTTTCTCTGTTTTTTTCTGAAGTCTCTGCGTTCTCTGCTCCATAGTAAGCCTGACAAATTAGTGTTTTTTATGATTTCAATGCTTTTATGTTAAAATAATTAAAAACACAAAACAAAGAATAATAACATGCTTTATTATTCTTGGAGATTCAAAAATGAGTTCTGGCTGTCGAAGTTCGATTATCGATTAGTGATTGGTGAGTGGCCTTAGGCTTACCAGACGTCCTACTTTGGTAGAATACTGTGACAAATAAACGAAACAACCTAGATAAGATTCACGTTTTGGGTACATCTTAAGAATTTAAATGGATTACATGAGGTTTAAGCAAAATTTAATGTACGTTATAAGCCATATAACTTTTTTTCAAATCCACTGGCGTTGGTCCGTAATACGAAAAAAAACCTCCGGGAGATCGCAGGAAAAAAGCGTCACTAAAACAGATCATCGTTCTTTGGCTGGCCTGATTTTCATCCCAAAAGACTGTTCAGATGCTAACACAATAACAGAATAATAAAAAAAACCAACCACTATAGGATCTCAGTAACTTCAATTCGGAGCTGTCCAAATATCGGTTCTGGCCGGAAAAGGACAAACTTCGACCCGACTCGTACACGCCATTCCCATCGCCCGATTGATGAATTAATCTGCCAAACCATTGAGTATGATTCTTGTGAGGGTAAGATGGGGTGAAATACTGAATTTGTCATCGATGTTGTGTGTAAATAGAAAAAAAACTGTGATTTAATTTGTGGGTAGCAAACTTACTTACGAAATAATAACATTTTCTGATGAATATTTTCAAATCTGGTGAAATGTTTGGACTATGATGTAAGTTCATTCTTGCCGAAATGTGTGCTCTTCTCTCTGAAAATATGTTCCCATTGTTTCGACAACACTCAGTGATGGGTTCAAAAGATCACAAATGGTCAGTGCTGGACAAGTTGGTCTGTTAATTGATAGTTTGCACTTCCGGGAGAGGTATAGACGTTCTGTTTCCATTCCATCACAGATAACCATCATCATCATCATCATCAACAACAACTCCGAATCAGCTAGTTATGTCCATCCATTCATCCGGGGGGAGTTTTGCCCCCCATCGGATCCTTTCTCTGCGGCAATCCTGAAATTGGTTTGGGACATATTCGTTTTCCCATCACCGACTTCATCATCTGCATCATTAGTCACTCTGTCAACGGGCTCATTTTGGGGTTCTCGCTCCCTTTTCAGTTTGAATCTGGGTCCACCGAAAGATTGGCAATACCTACGTTTAGTTAGAAGTGGTTTGGGGCCCAGTTGCTTGGAAGTGTTTTCGATTGCGTCCCGGAATATTTGATAAATTGTTGTATTTTCAATCTGTCACCGGTTCGATGGAAGAATTCTTTAGGGGCAAATAAATGAACACTTGAGCTTTAAGTCCAAAATTGGTAGGGAATGAAATTTTCGCTTCAAATTTTCTTAACAAATTACGAGATTTTTTACATAAATAGACAGTCTACGCTGATTACTGTTTATTACAAATCAACGTTGTAAGCTATTGCTTTAAACTAAAATTGATCCAATTACACATGTTGGGTACAAAGATTTTTGGGCAAGAAGAAAACTGCCCAGCAAACATTTAAGAAGGTGCTATGTGACAGAAATTGGGATTGAAATTTAATAGAGAAACTCTGTAGGGGAAAGTGTTCCTAAATGCGATTGAAGATATGGCTAGAGATTCATCATATCTAATCATTGCAGTTTGAGGGTAATACGCTTTTAACACATGGCATGAACAAATTAAATAGTTATATGAAGTCGAAAAAAAAAATTTAAAATTCAAACAAGATTTTTGTGAGTTTTGTTAAAACATATTGAACTTTAATTATCGTGCGTACAGATTCTGTGAACAAAAATTTTAATGGTTTTTCATTCTTATTCATCTGGAAATCGGGAATTCAACTAATTGAAGCTGTTGGAAAAGTTGTAAAACAATAAATCTACGCTCAAATCACGATCTCACAGCAAAAAAGAAGAACTTCATACTGATCCCATAAAAATATAATATGAACAAAATATTACCATGAAAAATGCCATATTGTATACCTAACTATGTTTCATGCAGAAGAACTAGTGAGGTAAAGAAATTCACCAAAATTTCAGCCTTGACGTATGTTAAAAATCCGTTTCTACCATTTTCAATCAAATAATACCAAAATATTGCAAGTGTTAATGAAATATAGCTTAAAACATAAATATGCGCACTTAGCCCGCCAGTTTCGGAAATCGGCTATTTAGACTTCTTTAATAATGAAATTATTTTCACAAAAACTGTAAAAGATTTTAACAGAAAAATTGCTCTAACGTATATAAAACAGATGTCTTCTCATAGTTTTCAGACTCCTATCTATTGAAATATGGGAGAAAATAAGTGCTTTCCTTAATATACACATATATCCTGCCTCTCCCCTACTGCCGATTGGTCCAATTAAAGCAGCAAAGGTTTTTTTTAAAGGGTTTATGGTTATGGTTTATGGTTAAATCATTAATAACGATTGAAAAGTGTATAGTTATAATAATACCCGGTATTAGCCCGGATACTTATCATTAAGGCTTTCAGTTTAATTAAGTAAACGTGAATATATTCATATGTGGCATATTTATTTATAAAATTTCTGGCAAACAGTTAAAGTTTAACTCAAGGAACTATAAGCACTAACGGATTGTCAACAATAGCTTTAGAGCTTCTCTTATCCCTCTTAGCGCTATGAGCCAATTTTGGCGAAATAAGCTGCTATTTTAGTGCAGTGACTATGACTTGAAAAGTTTATGTAATAATTAACATTTTTATTGTGCAAGACGTTTGTGTGTAATGAAAATGAGAAGATTTTTTTCTAAATTTTAGCTGTTCTGTACCGAATATCTTGGCTGACATGTTTCGATAAAAAAAAAAAAATTTGAAGTGTTTTGCCTCATATTCTTCTTAATTTTTTGTCGATTTTTTTTTAATTTGTTAAACATAATTTTTGTCTAGATTTTGGATTGAAAATTATGAAATTCAATACTAAGCCCGCAAAATGCGGAAGAACTTCTTCACTGCTTACTGTAGAGGGCCCGTTGAACTGATGTAAGAGAAAAACTACTGTAGATAATATTTCACGGGGGTCCCTGTAGTTGTTATACTTCAAGTTTTCATTCCGATTTTCTAGTTTTGGTTTCTTTGCATGGATTTGTAAAAATTTAAGTAGTGTGATTAAAGTAATGCTAAAACTTTTTTTTCCTAAGGGGGCCCCCCTGAGACGAGGGGCCCTGAGCAATTGGCCCTATTGCCCCCCTCCCTTAATCCAAATCAAACCAATTTTCAACAAAATGTTTAAGAAAACTCTATAACAAAAGAGCTGCAACTGGAGTTTCAAATTTCAGTACAAAAATTATTTAAAAATATTTTCTCAAAATTTATTTCTAGATTTTTTTTCAAGATCTGAAACTTTAAGTCTATTTTTATAACCTTCAAAGAGTATATAATGATTTCAAAATGTAAGTTCAAATGATAGTGACTTATAATCCTTTCTCTCTTGCAATACAAGAAGTGCACACGAACTACTATGAAATCATTTTTTTAAATATTAATGATGTTACATTCTGCTTTATTTGTCTGATCAGTTTTCATGTTATGGCAAATATAATATGAATTAAGAATTGCCTCCTTCTTTCCGACTCCACCCTAAAATAAGTGGGGGTCTCAAATTAATCTCTCTTATAAGATATGGTTCCTTTTGCTCTAAAAATTCTCGATTTATGCTAACAAACATGTATGGAAGCCCTGATTGGCTAAAAAGTGTTCAAGCTATATAACGCAATTTATGTGGAACTTTCTTTGTCCCTCCTTTCTTCACACTGTAATGCAGGCAGGTTTGTAACAATCATAGAAACATATCTCGTGCCCAAATACCTTCCCATGTTAAAATCATGTTAATATTTCTATAGACAGGATACTTTACAACTTTAAGTGATGCCAAACAGCACTTGTCATAGTACGAAATCTGACGACTTTTTATACTGCAAATTTATATATTTTTATTTGTTTAAGCGAAAAGTGCAAATTAAATTCATATGGATAAGCAGAAACCCAGTGAATCGAGAAAAAAAGGGTTTGAAAAGAGAAAAAAAAATGTTTTGATTTTGTTATTCGACTGAATCGCAGCAATTTTCTCTTTTTTGTGCTGAGGGTACTTTTAAAAAATTTTCAACTTACTGATATTGGTAAACAATCAATTGAAAAGCAGATTTTCAAAAATTGAATGGCACGAGGAAAAAAATCTGTTCATGCTTCGACGGTGGTTTGAATATTTTTAAAAGGTCACACAAAACCTTAAAATAATGATATTCACGCCGAGAATTCTATCAGTTATCAATGTTTCTTTTGCTTAGATTTTTTAAATTTCAATCTTAATTCCAATTCAGACACATCGGGGCAAATGCATACAAAATTTATCATTGTTAAACTTTTATAAATCTTATAAAAATAAGTGAATCTTTAAATCAAATCAAATTTTCGTTGATTGCATAAATACATCAGTTCTCAATAAACTTTTGTTGAAAGTAAAACGTGCAACAATGTTGTCAAAAAGATATTTCTAAGCTATCATTTGCCTATTTTATTAAGGCAAGTGAAAACACAATGCTTTTCCTGAACTTATACATAAATGCGAAACATAGTGTAAAAGCTTTGAAATGAATTTAATACGTGTTCCTGTTCGTTTTATGAAATTTCATTGATATATCTGCAATTTTTGTGGCAGTATAAGTTAATGTTTGATACTCCACTTTTACTGAATGCTGATTTAAACAAAAGAACTCCATTTACAAAGACATTTAATAATTTTGAAATTTGCACACTTTCACTCTCTCTGAGCAATGGTTACTCTCAATTGAACTCAACCCTTCTAATTTACTTTTACAAATTGCCACAAATTACCACAAATTCAATCATTGGCAGCACAATTTGTGTGATCATTGACGAATTTTCTCCCTTCATTTGAGTTCCCCGGATTCAACACACAAGGTACCCCTTTCTGACCCTTCTCACATATTATTGAATCATTTTGGAGAGAACATTCTTAAAAATTAGAGGTATCATAACTAATAGGCGCATATGAACTTGTTCTACTGTGTGAAATGCCAGGATTTAAAATTATTTCATCACTCTCAGGTCTTATTAAAAATGCTTCAAAAAAAAATTCTGCTTCTACTTCCAAAAGCATTCGTTAGTGATTCAAGCAGATCTGAGGTTTTCGAATGTTTGAAACCACTTTTGAAAATCGACGAGCACCATCGACCATTTATAGTAAAGATGACAATCGATTTACGTCGTTTCCCTCACACCGAAAATGAAGTAATCTACGATTTCAAACAATGCGACTATAATCTGTTAAATGAATTGATTTCTACGACTAATTGGAGCATACTTGATTCAGCCGACAATGTCAATGATGCAGTTGAACGCTTCTATTCGATGTTGTTTTCAATTATACATCAAAACGTGCCAGTCCGTAGGAGAAGGCATAAGAGTTATGCTCATCAACCTTGGTGGAATGTCGAACTCCGGAATTGTCGGAATCGCCTTCGCAAAGCCAGGAAGCTCTATTTCCGTCACAAGAGCGACAGTTATAAATTACAAGTACTAGAGCTCGAAAGAAACTATGAAGCGCTCAACGCACACCATTTTCAGAAGTATAGGGGAGAATGAGGATACTTGATCCCTGGGGATACTTGATTCCTTAGCTATATCTCGAAACTGGAATGTTTTACAAAGATCAAATGTTCTAGAAAAATGTGCCAAAATGAGCAAAATAACAATGCTTGTAGTTTAAAATTTTTTAACAAAATAATTGCTTGAGTAATTGAACATTGTTTGAAAAATTTCACAAAATGTAACTTGAAGATCTTTTTTCATCATTTTAAAATGTTCTTACATGGGAAAATTATGAAAAAAATATTTGTTCCAATGTATCAATCGTTCGAGCGTAAAATGAACTTCATAATGCCATATTTTCAAAGCAATGGAAAACTCTCAACTTTTTTCAGAAAAAGTTTTCTAAAATGTTGATTATGGGTACAATTGATCCCCTAGAGTTGGGTACAATTGATCCCCCTTCCAAACGGCATATTCTTCTTCTGGATTGATCGTTATGATTGCTGATTACGAAATTACTAATATTTATCCAAAAACTAATATTTATCAAACAATTGTCTGAAGAAAAGAGCAAAAATAATTAATTTTCTCTTAATTATAATAAATAGCGCCTTTAAGTATGCAATGTTTTAAGCGTTGAGACAAAGTTATAGAATTTTCTTCTTATGTCTGCTTTAAATTGTGAAATGAGAACAAACATGACCAAAATAGTCAATTAACATTCTATCATGGGGTTTTGTTTGATTTTCATACAAGAATTAGGGCTTCCTGAATAAAAGATCAAGTCTCCTTCAATAGGGGATCAAGTCTCCCCTAACTTCAGAAAAATCGCAATTTTTTTACTCCCACGAAAATGCTTCTTGTTCATCAACGGGCTCAAGTATCATTCTTATTTTTGGAGCATAGAAACTTGAAGTTACAAGCTGTCAGAAAATGTCGAAGACGGTGAGGTGCTAAATTTTTCCAAAAAGATATTGTGAAAATAAGAAAAGGGGATCAAGTATCCCCACTCTCCCCTACGGAAAACATCGAGAAATGCTTGAAGAACGACCCGAAACTCTTTTGGTCATACATCAACAAACGCTAAAATAGCTCCGACATCCCTGCCAACTTGTTTTGTGAAGATAAAACCGCCACCACCCCGCTGGATGCCGCAAACCTGTTCTCGTCGTTTTTCCAAAGAGTGTTAAGTAATCATTTACCACCCCTGGATGAATCGTACTTGAACGGTTTGCCTGTTTACAACGTAGCTCTTCCTCCCGTATTTTTCACCGATGACAATGTGCTAGCCGAATTCCATGCCGTAGATCCATCTAAAGGTCCCGGATCCGATCAGCTTCCTCCGCTGTTCATCAAAAATTGTGCCAGTAGCCTCGCTCACCCTGCAGGAAAAATTTTCAACCGATCTTTGACAGAAGGAGTTTTTCCCTCGGCTTGGAAAGTAGCTTCGATAACGCCAGTTTACAAATCTGGTAATGTTGGAAACGTTGAAAATTATAAAGGAATTTCCATTCTGAGTTGCATTCCTAAAGTTTTCGAACGGTTGATACACGATGCAGTTTACTCTTCAATCCACAATTTGATCTCTCCTTGTCAACACGGTTTCATACGCAAAAGATCAACTACATCCAATTTGATGTCGTTTATTGCATATCCGTTTGACAACATGCAACAACAAAATCAAACTGATGCTATTTACATTGACTTCAGTAATCCTGTTTTGCTTCCTCGATACGAACATCGTTGTAATTTGATCGACCTACCAACTCTAGAGCAACGAAGAACTCTTCTGCAACGTCTGTTCGTATTTGATCTGCTAGCAAACAACATTGATTGTAATGAACTGCTGAATCGGCTACCATTCAACGCACCTACGCGGACTTTGCGCCATCTACCGATGTTCCGGTTACCATTCACCCGTACTGTCTATTCTCTCAATAGTCCATTTGTTACTTGTTGTAGACGTTTTAACGAAATCAGTAATCACTTCGATTTTAACATCACTAAAGAAAAATTCAAAATTAGAATAAGTAGGTCATAAGAAAAGTCTGTGCGAATATGTTTAATTCGAAGACCAGTAAATAAATAAATAAATAAATAAAATTATTTTCAAACTTAAATCTCTTCTACATAGCTAAAATATGTAAACCATAAACACACTTTTCATGTCAAATACGCATTTGAATTGTGTTTAAACAAATAGTACAGTGTTTTTCGGTGAATGATCTTAAAAAGAGTTGAGGTTAGACAGATTGCTTATTTCAGCCTTCTTAACTGAATATCTTTTCGGAGAATGCATATCCTGAATTTTTATTATGAAAAGTGGTTTATTTTATTGATAACATTCCCTTATGCTTTCAAAAAATCTAAAAGTTCTCTGCATTCGGCCTTCAAATACATCAATCCTCAATTCTAAAGGACAGGTTTTTGTTCAGATTATGTTTCTGTTTTTTTTATCGGATTTTGTTGTTCTAAAAATTAAAAAGCCTTTGATCCCGTTAAGTGCATGTTCAAAAAAGGTTTTCCATCTGTCAAAACATCTTATTATTATTTTTTATTATCGATATGAATCAAAACTCACCTTCCAGGTGTATTGCATCGCATTAAAATCTCAATAGAATATTTGGCCTTAAAAGGTGTTGAAAAATAAGTGTTAACAAGCAATTCTGGTAGCACTGGTTTTTGGTCGCACGTCTTGTTTTCGTAATCTCGCATTAAGTTGATAATTTTATTGAAAATCCTTTCTTTTAAATCTGTGATACATCATAGTGGCGTTATTAAGTGTTTAATGTGCAATCACGTACTAAATTTATGTGCCGTTAACAGCTGATAAGTGTAAAAACTCAATTTTTCTCGACGCCGAAAAAAGAACAACAGAAAAGCTATTGTGAGGTGAGCTGTTGATCAAGTATCACTTGTCTCTAGATTGGTGAGTAAAGTGAATATTTCATTCCTATCCTTAACAAACGTTTCCAAAATTATTCCGCAACAGCAGCAAATCGTTGACGAAGCAGGTACTCCAATCGTATCTGCTGCGATCACCGCTTTGTTTCGGTTAATCAATTAAAAAAACGGCCCATTTGGCCCAAACGGTTGTGTTTCTATCACTTGTTCAGCAGTTAGTGAATCTCGTCGCTGAGCGGTGTAGTTTTAGCCAACCTCGGAACACTCGAGTAGAGCGAAAGTGTGTGACTCTGTTATTAGCGCACTTCAAAGGGTTGTGTTTCTTGCACTTGCTAGCTTGTTAGTGAATCTCGATCGCTAGCGGTGAAGATTAGGCAAACGCAGCCAGCACACACGAGTAGATGACCGAAAGAGTTTTTTGCTTCCGTCAGTAGCACACAACATCAGCGCTTGCTGGTTATTGGTGACTTGTCACTGGTACTTTGATTGATTGCCGTGAAATGTACTGCATAAACTTGGAAATCGTTTCTTTTGGAAAGCAATGTTAAAAATTATCGACAGATTTTTCTCTTTCTTTTCTCAATAAATTTTTTTTATTATTCTTATTCTCTGAAACTGATTTTAATATGTTCCAATTAATTAGTCCTTAATATTTTTATTTGATTCCGCATAATTTTTGTTTCACATATTATATTTTGATACTGAGTTATTTTTTTAAACTGTTTATCTTTTTACGTGTCTTTGTCCTGTGCTGTCCTTAGTATTTTGCAGCTTAAACTATTTTAATTTCGCCACTTATTTATCTTATTTATCTATTTATTCATTTTATCGCATACTTTTTTTCCTTGTAAATAATATAACATTGATAAAAGTCATATCAGTTTTAATTTAAGTTTTGATTGTGAGGTATCCAAACAAGTTTTGTTTCTTTTTTAATCTTTTGTAGCTGTATTTTATTTTGGTCTGACGAACATGGACGGGGATGATGAAGTAATTTGTACTGAATGCAAAAATGTGGAAAACAATCTTGATAAAATCATTACATGTTCGTATTGTTTTAAAAGTGTCCATTTGCGTTGTAAAAATTTGATTGGCAGTGCCGCTCGAAAAATGAAGGCACAACAATACTTTTGCGATTTGAATTGCGCGTGCATTTATGCCAAAATAATATCGTTGCGTAAAGATCATGAAACAATTATAGAAAGCATAAACATGAAAATAGAGCAGACTGTTCACAATGTTGTTTCCAATGAGATGAATTCTATTAAAACGGATATGAGATCAGTTACGTCTGCAATAGAGGCGTCACAGGAGTTTTTATCTTCGAAATTTGACGAAATTCAGACAGGCTTCGAAGATTTAAAATCCCGTAATGATGCTCCAGAAACAGAAGTATCTGGTCTCAAATCTAAACATTCTAAACTTACGGATCAAGTTCAAAAGTTAGAAATTAACCTGGACCGTTTTAACAAAGAAGCTTTTTCGAAAAACATGATGATTTTTGGGGTGCCTTTTAAAAGTGGTGAGAACACCCTAGATTTGGTCCGTAAAATTTGTGGGTCTTTCGGCTATGAATTAAAAATTGAGCACATTGAAAACGCTGTCAGATTGTTTTCTTCTAATAAATCAAACGATTATTTCCCACCAATCAAAGTATTTCTAAAAGATACACTTATTAAGGAAGAAATTTTTAGCAAGAAACGAAGTTTTGGAAAACTTGCTTCTACCTTAGTGGATCCATCATTTTTAGTAAACGGAAAACCTTTAAACGTCACAGTTAGAGATGAGCTTACGCCTTTATCTATGGAAATCTTAAATGAACTACGCGAGTACCAAGATTTACTGGGAGTTAAATATATTTGGCCTGGTAGGGGTGGTGCCATTCTTATTAAACAAACAGACATTTCTAAACCTGAGATTATAAAAACAAAACTAGATTTGAGTCGTTTCATGAGCAAACACGTTATTCAACAGGGAAAGAGCAGTTCCACACTTCCAAAAGAAACTCCGTCACCAAAACGTAAAAGGAACAATGCTGATTCAGGATCAAGTAAATAAAATTCAAAAATAAAATTGTAAGTGTTTAACCTTAGTATAAAGATAATTTTATGGATAGTTTAATTAATAAATACTATGAAAATATAGATGAATTTAATTTAAGTACTTGTGCTAATGATTTGGGTAATTTAAGAATTTTGCAGTGGAATATTTGCAGTATGAATAGTTTATGTAAATTTGATTCTGTGCTACAAACTATTCATCAATTAAATAATTGTATTGATGTTATTGTCATTTGTGAAACTTGGCTCGTCAAAGATAATTGTAATATTTATAACATTCCAGGATACACCTCAATATTTTCATGTCGTGATCAACCATATGGAGGCTTAGTGATGTATATTAAAACGAATTTGAAAATTAAAGAAATTGAAAACAAAGTTGTTGAGGGTTTTCACAGAATAAGTGTTGAAATATGTCTGAGTGGTCAAATTTTCAGTGTTCATGGTATTTATAGACCACCAGCGTTCTCGTTTAACCTGTTTTGTGATGAAATTGAATCCTTATTAGCATCTGTTCCTGTTAACCATTCGAGTCTTATTGTTGGTGACTTTAATATCCCCGTGAATTTAGTTAATTTAAACACTGTGATGAAATATAAGTCAATTTTAGAATCTTTCGGTTATGCTTGCACAAATACTTTTCCAACAAGACCAAAAACAAAAAATATCCTTGACCACGTTATTTCGAAGCAGATTGACATCGACCGACTTAAAAACGATACTATTTTTACAGATGTAAGTGACCATTTACAAATTGTTACATCCCTAAAATTGTTTTGTGATAAGAGGGAAACAATTCTGAAGAAAGAAATTATTGATCATTCCAAACTTAACGATTTGTTTCGAAATTATTTAAATAATATTCAACTACCAGAAAATGTTAATGATGGCCTACAGCACATTACAACAACTTACAACCGTTTTCTCTCAATGTCTACTAAAACACTCAATAAAAAGGTAAAACTAAAAGGCAATTATTGTCCATGGATATCTCTAGACCTTTGGACACTGATTAGAATCAAAAATAACCATTTGAAACGTTGTAAACGACATCCCGATAATGTCCAACTCAAAGAAATGTTGAATCATATAAACAAAAAGTTAAACTTTAAAAAACAAGAATGCAAAAAACAATATTACGAGCGATTGTTAAACAACACTCCACATTCCAAGCTTTGGAGAAACATAAATACACTCCTTGGTAAAAATAAAATCACCGCTCCAATAAATCTTTCTGATGAAGAAGGCTTAACAACAAACAATTCTGAGATTTGTGAAAAATTTAACAAACATTTTTCTACGATTGGGAAAAAACTAGCTAATGAAATCCCATCTGATCCCGGCAGTGATCCTTTGTCGCATATTAATAGTGTACAAAATACAATATTTTTACGTTCAGCTAGTGTCAACGAGGTTCGACTAGTAATTCTATCTCTTAAAAATAAAAAGAGTCGTGGACCTGATGGATTTCCTGTAGATGCGTTAAAAAATAACAACGAAATTTTCTCTGGTATACTCATGCAATATTTTAATCACATGTTAGAGACAGGAGTTTATCCGGATTGTCTTAAAGTTGCAAAAGTTATTCCCATTTTTAAGGCAGGTGATCCACATGACGTAAATAACTACCGTCCAATTTCAACCTTAAGTGTTTTTAGTAAAGTTTTTGAAAAACTTCTAATGAATAGAATTGAAAATTTTTTAAATCAGGAAAATATACTGTACAAATTGCAGTACGGTTTCAGACCTGGATCGAGTACGCTAATTGCTATCACAGAGTTAGTTGATTCTATTATTTCAAAAATTGATTCAAAGAATATCGTTGGTGCTTTGTTCTTGGATCTTAAAAAAGCCTTTGACACACTAAACCACGACATATTATTGTCCTAATTGAATAAATACGGAATAAGAGGTGCTGCTAACAACATCCTTCGCAGTTATTTATCGGAAAGGAAACAATTCGTAGCGATCGAAAATACTAGAAGCGATTTGAGAAACATTGATATTGGTGTACCCCAAGGAAGCAACATTGGTCCGTTACTTTTTCTTTTGTATGTAAACGATCTTTGTAATTTACCACTGAAAGGCACAGCTCGATTATTTGCTGATGATACAGCTATTTTTTATTCAGCTGCATCAACGAATGTTATAACTCAACAAATTGAAAATGATTTGAAGTTACTATCAAAATATTTTAAATGCAACTTGCTTTCTCTAAACTATACAAAAACCAAATATATGTTGTTTCGTTCTTCACATAAAAAAATACTGTCAAATAATGACCCAATTATGGATGGAATTGTTATTGAGAGAGTTCATTACTTCAAGTACCTAGGAATTTTCTTGGATGAAACACTTTCCTGGAGTTGTCACACAGAGAACCTAGTAAAAAAATTTCTCCTCTTTGCGGTGTTTTGTGGAAATTAAGAAACTTAGTACCCCAACATGTTCTTTTAAAGTTTTACTATGCATTTATTCAGTCTCATCTAAACTATCTTATTTTGATATGGGGAAGAGCCTCCTTGTCACATCTTCAAAAACTTCAGACCCTACAGAATAGATGTTTGAAAAACATCTTCAGACTACCCCTGCTTTTTCCTACCCAACAGCTATACTCTCTGGGAACGCACAACATTCTTCCAATAACCGAACTCTGTAATTTGCAAACCGTTATATATGTTCATGATAATATACACTCGAGTAGCAATAACCAAAACCTTAATTTTACTACGGGATTAAGAACCCACAATACCCGTCAAAATAATTACTTGCAACGATGCCGATCCATGACATCTTTAGGGCAAAAAAGAATTTCTTTTATAGGACCTACAATATACAACGCTTTACCTACTGAAATAAAGACCATCAACAACCGTTCCATGTTTAAAGTCAAAGTAGTACAGTTATTAAAAGAAAAATTGAATCGTTAAAAAAGTCGATCAACAACCAGTTTTTTTAAATCAAATTTTGTTTGTTTTTGTAGCATCGTAGTTTTCTTTTGTCGTACTTTTAACTATTAATAAGTAAACTTAAGTAAATGTAGCATAATATTTGATTAGTTAACATTATTAAAAAAAAGAAATGGATCTCTTTAAAGGAAATTTTCTTCCATTGAGATCCTTATCGTAATATTGTTTAATTATAGCATACATTTCCTCGCAGTAAATAATAAACTTTTGTGTTCTCAGCATGATTAAAATTTTGTTCGCGTTGAAATTTCTTTGTTTTTGCTGCCAGACGTGCTGAGAACAGTAGCGTCCATTACCAGGGGGCTCAATTGAGCCTCTTGGTGTGGGGGAGTGTGGTGGGCCGCTACAAAAATAAAAAAAAAATAAAAAAAAAAAAGTTGATATTTGACTTAAGAAGTTTTGTCTTAAATCCCTCCGAAATCCCGTGCAACTATTCTTTTAAACGGGGCAAATTATATCTGTTTCACACTGGGGGAGAAACACCGTGGCTTTCTTTCAGGACAAAAGAGTACCTCTTCGCTTGGTGTCTTACAGTAGAATATATTTATCGTTCATTCATTTGCTTAGGCTAACTCGCTTGCGCTATGTGCTGTGTCAGCACATGATCGTCGTCGTTCGATGCGGTACAGTTCGTTCATGCTTAGGCAGCATAAACAATCTGTGTCGCGCTGAGCACTTTAACCATGGGCGTCCACCACATCCCCTTAGGATTAACACATTTCATTTTACGACGCTATATAACGTTCACGAATTGAAATTGAAATTTATTTCTAATTGTAAATTTCTATTCGCAATTCAATTAACCTTTTGTTTCAAAAGACGAATTTGACATACCTGAATCCTACCTCGTCTTTAGAATGGATTTTATTAAAAAAGTGAACTTAACAAGAACAGAGTTTGATTCGTACCATTTTAACTTCAAAATTAATTCATCGAATACTGATTTTATACATCGACAAGTTTAACACCATGTAACCAAGGTTGCCGAAATCACAGAAAAATCTGTAATTTCTCAGAATTTTGAGCAAATTTTCATCACAGAATCTGTGTCACAGAACACAGAATTTTTTAAAAATTCACAGATTTCACAGAATTTTTGAATTTTGAATCGATTTCCAAAATTATGATTTTTTAGCCAATACAAAATTTAGATTTTTTATACTGTAAAATTAAAAAAGTATAATGGGATATTGTTTTGGAACGTCATAAAGTAGTTGCTATAAAGCAAGAGCCACCCTAGCGACTGATCATAAAAGTGAGTTCTCTCCTGAGAACTCACTCTCCGCGACCGATCGTGTTCGTGGTACAAGTACGATTTGTTTACCCAGCATAACAGAAAATAAAATCAGTTCGCAGCAACCTCCAAACAGACAACATCTCGGTTCAATTATTTTACCCCCGTCGGCTCGGTCAAAGTTGGGAAATAAAAGTTGATATTCCCTAAACGGTTGGTTTTGTTCAATTACGGAAGAAAGTACTCCTGCTGTGATCAAATATCACAGATAATCACCTCAAGTGAAATTTTGAGGTATTTGGGTAGCCTTTATTGCACCCCGGTGGACTTTGTGCTAGTTTGAAGTGTTCCCCAGGTCGTTCCCAAAAAGTGTTTACAGTCCACTTAGAAGAACTTTATTTATTTGGGACGATCCGGAACAGATATGTAATTTTAATTGATTTAGCCAAACTTAAATGTAAAAAAGACTCAATTTATCATGAATTTTTTATGAAAGTAAAGGAAAAAGCATGACAGAAAACCATCACAGAATTTTATTGTAAAATCACAGAAAATCAAATTTTTTTTCTCAAAAACTCAGCATTTTTTTCGGCATCCTTGCATGTAACATGTAACTCTCACTAATATCCACAGAACTAGCAAAAAAAAATCTAAAATCTGAAATCCTCTACTCTTTATGTTACTACAAATGATATGCTTATATGAAATATTTTTCAAGAAAACAATTTTAGACTAAATTTAAGTTTTGCCTTGTTCATCCCCATGCTCTAAATCACATTGAAAAAGGTTTCGAAAAATTACCAAGGCCACATAATTGAAGTTTTTCCTAGGTTCAATGAATTTTAAACATAATTTCACTAATTAGGGTGCCCTGAATTTAAATATGCATTTTTTCAATCAGCTTTTGTTATTAAAATAGCTTCTGAAAAAAGATTGAAATTATTTGAGAAACTTTAAAACAAAAATATAGCGTTTTCTTTAAAAACATTTATAATTGAAAAAAGAACCATTATGTTGCATACATTTAGGGGCAAAAATTAAAATAATTGCTAAACAGTTTCAGCTAGAAAAGTACAAATGACATTTAACCTTAACACATTCCTCTAGGCCCTCCCACTATTTCCAGTTTCATTTTTTCTTCAAAGTTAACCATTTGATAATGTTTCTATCCATTTGTCCAATACTGGCTTACTCTTGGTAAATGTCCTCATTTTTTGTGTATCAAAAATTTATCACTAAAAGACTATAAAAATAGTACTGCAACTAAACGCGAGCGTTTGCGAGCCTTGGAAAAAGTTAATATTTTAAGGTTTTGAAATTAAATTTTAACTAACAGAAAAAAAATTTCAAATACACACCAAATTTTGTCTATTTGATACTCAATTCATAGACTTTCAAACGTAGAAAACAGTTTTCAAAAATTTAAACTATAGACTGAGTTATTGATGATAATGTACAAAAAGTTATTATTGGTCAAAGATACCCCGGTGATCAAAGTTATGCCGTTTTACGGTATTCAGAAATGAATGGCTATCAATGAGTGAGAAAATTTTGAAAAACTGTAGCTGAACTCTGAACCTCGGATTAGTATTCGAGGTTTTGACATCAGTTAAGAGATTCCATCATCAAAATTTGATTAAAAAACAAATTTTTAATGAAGAGAAGAATATCTCGCTTGGTTTTGATGGATCCACATGGGGTGGGGGAGGGGGGGGGGGGTTGAGTGTTAAACCCTCCCTTCCTACGGAAATGCGTGTTTGTATTTATCTTCTTGAAATTAGTGAAATCTAGCACTTGAATTAAAATCATCTAAAAAAAAAGTGAATTTCGAGACTTTTTAAGACTTTTAAACCACCATTCAAAAATTTGAAAACCAAACGAAGATAATCAATCGAAACAACTTAATCACATCCGTAGAAACTTATTGAAAACCACGTTTATCCCTCGCTTTCTCCCTGGATTCACCTTCATTTCATACATGGGAGCGATTAGTTGAACCAGTGAACCCAAACGCTCCAAAACTGCGGAATATCTGCTTGTCTGTTCGTCGTCGTCTTTCTACGTGGCCATTCATGGTTGAAAATTCAATAGTAGGTATGTAACTACGTGACTATTTAAAGTGCGCCAGGAGATCGTTTTAGTTTCACTGAAAGAGGATGCATTTATGTGTTTTGTCCTTTGAGGTTAGGGGGTAGATGGAAATAGGAATAGAGAGATGCTTAAAAATTGCAAAAGCCTCTCCTGCAGCGGAAAATGTTTTTTTTTGCATCTCCCGTAGTGAGTATTCATTTTCCTTAATGGAGGAGATGGTTTGTGTAGCTTTTAAAAAACAAAAACAGAACCTGGAGTTCTGTCGTCGGTATCATGGATCGAAAAACAGAGAGCTTGTGGGGTTTGAAGGGAGGACCACCACAAACTCTGGGCTCACTGGAAGGGGGTGGTAGAAATTTGTTTTTCTTCCATTATTTCCATGAAGAAATGCGGGATCTTTGTTGTGGAGCCTCTGTATTCATTCAGATGGTGGCCATTCAACCGAACCCAGCCGAGATACTACGGTTTGTCTTTTTTTCTACTGTAAAATCAAAGCCTTGTGACGGTAGAAGAAAGAAACAGGAATGAATGGAAGAGGGCCTTGTAGGTTGACCTGTGCGAAACCCGGTGAGTCTTCTGTGAGCCTCGGCTTGACCTAGGAATAATGTTCCCAATAGAAGAATAACCAAAAACAGCATCGACCGGGCAGCCAGCAGAAATGTCTTGGACAGATTTACGTTCTGGTTCGGCTGAGCTGCTGAATTGAAGCTGTTCCTGATTCTCCTTCTGCTGTTTTTCTCTGTGAATGGATGGATGGAACGAAGGCAAATTTCGGGAGCCCAGTTCGAGATGAATGTTGTTCCTGTGCTGTGCCGAGCATGTTGAGGTGGATTGTTGTGTTTTTTTACCGAGAATTCGGAATTTGTGGTTGCCCTGGGAGTACAGCTTTTATTTTCTACACCGGAAAAGGTCAAACCGGGCAGTATTTCTTCAATAGGAAAATTTGGTTTCGGTCTGCCTGGACAAAGTTGAATAAATTTTCAGGCAGCTTTCGTTTATTTAAGAGGCGCACGGATAAATAAACAAGGAACGAATTTCCGGTCGAAATTGAATTGGTACAATCTAGGCGATTTGGACCGGTGACTTTTTTTCCTGGAGAAAGTGATGAGTTGGATTTCTTTCCTCGGAAATACAGAAGCTAATGGTTTATAAATTGATTTTTATCACAAATATTAAATCATACTTTCCAATTCGAAAACATACAGCTTATATACAGTTTTGTTCGTGAACTCACACAAAGTAGTTATTGTGCATAATTCATAGCTTGCAAACGATCAAGACAAGCTTATCCAAATCTTATTCAAATTTTTCCAGGCGGATGATTAAGGTGAGAGATTTTTTAATTTTTTTTTGAATGACCTATAAGAGAGTTTTAATTTGAAAGTTTTTCGAACTTAAAAATTCATGCATCTAGCTCAACAAAATAAAAAAAAAAATTTTCAAAGTTTTCTTTTAGATATGGTTAGCTGAGGAGCTAAAAGTTTGCTAAAGTTGTTCATAAAAACCTAGCTTCCCATTTTCTACAAATAGAAAAGTCTAATAGTTATAATCAGCTTGAAAAATGAGCTTTGGACTTTTAACATTTTTTGGAGGCAATCTGAACACAATAAAAATCTATATATATAAAAATGGATTTCTGCCTGCCTGTCTGTCTGTCTGTCTGTCTGTCTGTCTGTCTGTCTGTCTGTCTGTCTGTTCCCTATAGACTCGGAAACTACTGAACCGATTTGCGTGAAACTTGGCAGATGGGGGTATTGGAGGCCGGGGAAGGTTCCTATTATGGTTTGAGACCCCTCCCTCTCTCATGAAGGGGGGGAGGGGCCTCCCAAACAAAAGACAATTTTTTGCATAACTCGAGAACCAATCAAGTAAATGGTATCACATTTGGCATGGGGTAGTATTTGGAAACGGGGAATATTTCTATGAATATAAGGTACCCCTCCCTCCTCTCAGTCGGGTGATAGAGAGGGGGGAGGGGGGCTACCTTACAATTTTCCATATATCTCGAAAACTAATCAAGATATTGGAACCAAATTTGGCATGGGATGATATTTGGATACGAAAAATATTTCAATGATTTTTTGAGGCCCCTCACTTATTCCAATAGAAAGGGGGAGGGGTCCTTTTTATAATATTTTGCATAAATCAAAAACTAATAAAGCAAATTGATTCAAATTTGGCATGGGCGGGTATTTGGGAACGTGATTTGTTCTAATGATTGTTTGAGGCCCTTTCCTTCTACCAGCGGGGAGATAGGAAAGAGGGAAGGGAGTTTCATACAATTTTTAGTGCATAACTTGAGAACTTCAACAGCAAATGGAACCAAATTTGGCATGGAACGATATTTTGGTACCAGAAATGCTGCTATCAATATTCGGTATCCCTCATTCCTTCAAAGAGGTGGAAGAAAAGGGGGAGGAAAGGTCTCCCTTACAATTTTCATTATAACTGGGGAGCTGATCGAGCAAATGGAACCATATTTAACATGTCTGGATATTTGGATACGAGAAATGTTGGTTTTATAAATTGAAGCCCAACCTTTTTTCAGCAGAAAGATATAAAGGGGGAAACGAGGGCTTCCATACAAATTTTTTGCATAACTCGAGAGTAATTCGAGCAAATGGAACCAAATTTGGCTTAGAGCAGTATCTAAGTACGAGAAAGGGTTCTACGAATATTTCATCTTCTTTGTGTGGAGATATAAAAAAGGGAGGGGGGGCTCTTTTACATTTTCCAGCATAATTGGAAAACTTTTAAAGCATATGGATCTAAATTTGGCATGGGAAGGTATTTGAATACGAGAAATGTCTTTATAATATTTTGAGAACTCTCTGTTCTTCCTGTGAGGAAATTTTAAGGTGGGTGGGTGCACTCATACAATTTTTTACATAACTCGAGAACGTATTCAGCAATTGGAACCAAATTTCGCTTGGTAGGGTATTTGAGTAGTTACGAGGAATGTTTCTATAAGTATTTGGTACTACTACCTCCTTCCAGTAGTATGATTTGAAGGAGAGAAGGGGGCTCCATTACAATTTTTTGCATAACTTGAGAACTAATCGAGCAAAGGGAAACATGTTTGATATGGGAAGGCATTTGGAATCGATAAAATGGTAATATGCTTATTCGAGACTCCTTTTTCCTTCAATTGGGGATAAAGTTAAGGAAAAGGGGAGCTCACATAAAATTGTTTTGCATAAACCAAGAGCTTTTCAAACAAATGGAGTCAAACATAACATGGAAAATCATTTGGGTACGAGAAATGGTTCTATGATTATTTGAAACATCAATTTTTTCCAGTTAGTGCGAAGGGGTCCAATACAATTTTCTTGGTATAGAAGTAATCAAGCAAAAAACATCAAATTTGACCTGGGAAGGTACTTGAGTACAGGACATGTTTCTATAGAATTTAACAGACCCTTCTGGCTTGCAGTATGGAGAGGTGAAGGACGGAGGGGGTTCCATATAAATATTAATGTATCGCTTAAAACTTATCAACCAATATAACCAAATTTGATATGAAAGTTTTTTATTACGAAAAAATTGAATCCCTACCTCCTTCCAGCTTTTGCGGATCGGAAGAGGAAAGGGGGGATTCATATAAGTTTTTTTTTCATGAACCGAGCACTTATGGGCCGTTCAAATATTACGTAACGCAATTTTCAGTCATTTTCGAACCCCCAACCCCCGTTAAACACATTTTTATCAGATTTTCTATCAAAAATTCACAAACCGCAACAAACTGCTATACCCCCTCTCCCCCCCTAAACGCCTTACGTAATATTTTAATGGTCCCTTATAAAACCTAATAAAACAAAAATTTAAATAATTTTTTAAAATTTCAGTTATTTTTGAAGGTGTAGCAACGCACACCGGGTCAGCTAGTCTATATATATAAAAATGAATTTCTGTCTCTTTCTGTCTGTCTGTCTGTCTGTCTGTCTGTCTGTCTGTCTGTTCCCTATAGACTCGGAAACTACTGAACCGATTTGCGTGAAACTTGGCAGATGGGTGTATTAGAGGCCGGGGAAGGTTCCTATAATAGTTTGGGACCCCTCCCTCTTCGTGGAAGGGGGGAGGGGGTCATATAAATAAAAGTGATAAGTCTTCATAACTCGAGAACTGATCATGCAAATGGAACCAAATTTGGCATGGGAGTGTATTTTGGTACGAGGAATGTTTCTATGATGGTTTGGTACCCCTCCCTCTTTCCACTGGTAAGATACGAAGGAGGGAGGGGCCCAACCTTATAATTTTTAATATAACTGGAAAACTAATCAAGCTAATGGAACCAAATTTGGCATGGGAGGTTAGTGGAATACGAGAAATGGTTCTATGATTGTTTCAGACCCCTTCTTCCATCCAGTGGAGATACAGGAAAAGGGGGGGGGGGGGGGTTTAACATCTTTGTCACTGCATAACTTAAAAACTTTTCGAGCAAATGGCACCAAATTTGGCTTGGAAAGGTATTTGGGTACGATAAATAGTTCTATGAATATTTGGTACCCCTCCCTCCTTCCAGTGAGAAGATAGAAAGTGGGGAGGGGGGTTCTTTCCTATTTTCAGCATTACTCGGCGAATAATCAAGCGAATGGAATCATATTTGGCGTGGGCTAATATTTGATAACGAAAAATGTTTCTATGATATTTTTAGAACCCTCCGTTCTTTAAGTAGGAAAATCTTAAGGGAGGAGAGTGCTCCCATACAATTTCTTCTTCTTTTTTCTTGGAAACTTACCCAGCAGATGGAACGAAATTTGGCTTGGGAGAGTATTTAGGCTCAAGGTATATTTCTGTGAATATTTGGTACTACTGCCTTCTTCCATAGGGATGGTAGGAAGGAGATGGAGGCTAACTCGAGAACTAATAGAGCTAATGGAAACAATTTTGGAATGGGAAAGCATTTAGATACGTAAAATGGTTATTTGCTTATTTGAGACTTTTTTTACTTCAATTGGAGATACAGTTAGGGAAGACGGGAGCTCACATTTGATTGTTTTTCACAAACCAAGAAATTATCTTACAAATTAAACCAAATATGACATGGAAACAATCATGCAATCGATCAAATGGAACAGAATTGGGCATGGGAGTGTATTTATATACACGAAATGTTTGACCTTGATCCCCTCCTTCCAGGTAGAAGATAGATAGGAAGTGGGACTCCGATACAAATTTTATAGCATAACTCGACAACTAATGAAGCAAACGAACAACTCATGAAGGTAGTGTCATGAGAGGGTACGTTCTGATGTTACAAGACCCCCCTATCCTTCCATTAAAGATAAAGGAATAGGGGAGGAGGTCACTCTCACAATTTGTATATTGATTCGAGAACGAAAAGGTCAAAAAGGTGTCCCGTGACGTGACAATGAAGATTCCATATATGAAAAATATGTTGGCATAAGTTATAAACTTTCGAAGCAAAGAAACCCAGAGTCATAAAAAAGATTCGAACACGGATTAAAAAAAAAATAATTAAGATTTAAAAATTGAAAAAAAGGTTGCAATTTTATTTTGGAAAAACATTTGAATGGTTCTAAATTGAATTAATTTTTTTTTTTTGCAAATAAAAGAAAATTAAATAACAAGCTAACACAAATTTCAATAATTTTTGGGGGTGTAGCAAAGCACACCGGGTCGGCTAGTGTTACAATTAAAATTGCTGCACATGGCTGCTTCAAGTACAGATTCATCTAAATAAGAAATTTTTGTTCCATGCATTTTTAACGAATTCTTTCAAGCGGTTTAAATCTTTCATTTTTCATTCCATAAATTTCGCCGTCCATTTCCGAAGTTTTTAAGTTTACCGGTTTCCCTGAAAAATTTGTAAGTGTTTCGAATTAAAATGGAAAACATTAAATGGAATGAAATTATTAAAAACATGTTATCGTTCATAAGCTTTCGGCTTTTTAAAATATTTTTCACTTAAAGCACTTATGAGCACGCACCTCCTGAATTTTTTCAAGTTAAATCTCAACATTTACCCTATTTTTGCCCAAAATTAATATTTTTTCTAGGTGTAAAAACTTTAAGAGCTTATTTGTAACTGATATTGGTTTAACGGATATTCTATCATATCCAATTTATATCGACTTAAAGAAACAATTTTTACGATCGTTTACTTACTTGGTAGGAATTGCGATTCGCATTAAGATTATTAACGACATAATCTATCATTTCTAATGCGATTTTATGTTTTCTAGGAACTAATTCTGGCTTATTTCAAGAAAGTTTTTTTTAAAGTATGTGAAATCTCATTTAACAAATTTGTTGAAGACACAAATTGACTTGACTTATGCTTTGAGAAACTTTAAATATTCCATTCTGTTAAAATATTCAAAACCGTTAAAATTCGCGTATTATACAGAATTGAGAAAAATTGACAAAAAAGAAACTTCAACAACTAATTGTTTTCTCAAAAGTCATAACAACTCGCGATTTTGAGAAAACTTGATCATTGAATAAAAGCCTTTATTTGAAAAATCTTTGTTATGTTCACAAGCTTATATAATGGTTTTTACGTATATGTAAAAGTTAACTCGAAACATCAGCTGATAGGGGAAAATGCATATTAATTTGGAATCTTTACCGTGAAATTATTCATAATTTGTTCTTAAATTATTTGTAAAGTACGAAAAATGTGAATTGAATTGCCTCGTGAAATTGATTTCAGATGGGAAATGAAGAAAAAAATCTATTCGTAGAGTTTTTATTGATCAAAGTCAGAGTTGAAATTTCTTTTTATCAAATTCTGCCCGATATCAAAGTGAAGTGCAAAAAGATTTGTTTTCGGGGTTTTTGATAATTCAATTTAATATTCGATTACAGAAACATGTCATATTCGTTAAAATCATTATTATAACTGGGCTTGTGATATAGCTCAGTTGGCAAGTCTGTTGTCTCCTGAGCCGATGTCCGCGAGTTCGAGCCCAAGAGTAAACATCGAACACAGTTGTACCGGATAGTTTTTCAATAACGATTCGCCAACTGCAACGTTGATAAAGTCGCGAATGCCATAAAGATGGTAAAACGACTATAATCGAAACAAAAAAAAAATATTATTATAACTTATATCGAGAAAAAGCTACATTTTTACCATTTTGAATTGGAATTGAATTGCTCGTTCAAAAATCTAGTTAGAAATGAATAATTCGAAATCTGGTTTTAAACCTTTAATGCAAAGTGTTGTTTTGAAACAACACTAATCAAAATCCAAATATCTCGAAATCGCGTGGAAATTTTTGAGTAATGTATTCACATAAAATATTTAAGAGATTAAAAGAATGTAGCCCATGGTAGTTTTTCTACGATTTTTTAATGTATGTGTGAGATATCGAACAAGGAATGCGGATAAAATCCAAAAATCATTTTTTTTTTTGGAAAACTGTAGCTTTTTGAAACACGCTCTTATTTCTTCAGATTTTTAAATGCTTACAATTTTTTCAATCTTAATCAATCACAAACACCTTCTTGCACCCAATTAACTAAGATTTGAAGAAATTAGCAAAATCGTATTGAAATGAACTAAGAATTTCCGAAAATATATTTCAACTTTGATGAGTCGTAACTTTATTATAGTCAAAATTACGACTTCAAACCATGTTGAGCTTGGTTATTCGAATTAAAATGTTATTATTTCATTCTCATTTAAAAAAGTTTTGCATTAACGGGTTAAACATTAATGTATAGTCATAATACATTGAACAGAATACCTACAATTGGAAAACATTACATAAGCTTAAAAGTTGGTATGTTTTTCAACTCATTTATCTTTCTTTTCATAAATCAATTTCAAAATCACGATCAATTCGAAAAAAAGATAAAAAAATAAAATTATTGAAACTAATTTGCAATTTGAATCGAAGGTTCATCATAATTCTGGTAAAATATAAATTTTGTTGAAGTCTGAATGTTTTAAAATTGAAATGTCATTTTGTCTTTTATACATAAAAATTTTATAGTGCAACGCAGATTAATAAATTTAACAAATAAGTTTAAAAATAAATGCTGGATATGCATTCAAAAATAAGAATTCAACCATTATAGAAAGAATTTATAATTTATTCAAACTATTTAAAAACGTGAAACTTGGCTTTAAGAAGAATCTATCAAAAGGTTAAGATTGAAATTGGTTTTTGATGGAGTTTGTGCATCTGCAGAAAATCATGTCATACGTCTTATATTTTCTAGCTCTTCAATTAGTCAAAGTGAATATTGGGGTTTTCCAAAATTTGTTTGTTCTTTCGGTTGACTGTCTCGAGTATATGATGTCTTTCACATAGATACACCGTTGTCGAAACGTTATATTAAGATAGAATTAATTGTAAAGTTGATACGGTTAGTTTCTAGTTCTGAGCTTGAATAAACTTCTTAAGGAAAACACCTTTTAAGGGCAAGGTAGGGGTTTTGAAACACAAGATTTATTGCTTTTTTGTTTTTTTTTTCCACTGGCACAGACAGAAACGTTTCTTCAATCAACAAGCGAAATCGTTGAAATAAAAAGCCCTGAGTTCACAATGTAGGTCTCAGAGTGATATGGGATGAACCTCAGCTGGAGGCTATAAAATTTTCTGATAAATGTGTTAACACCAATTTTCAAACACCTTTCTGGACCCAGGAATTTCCCACTATAGTGGTGATAGTTTAATGTTGCCAGATTGCCCGGTTTTATCCGGGTTTGCCCGGATATTTATCACAAAATTTGACAAAACTCCGGCCCGGCCCGATTGCCTGGATTTCAGTTGAAAATACCCGGATTTTGCCCGGATTTATTCACTTTTTTGCCAAAACAAACAAAAAAAAACAACTCTTGTTGTAATTTTTTTATTTATGCGTCTTAAACGAAATTTTTTGAACAAGTTTGATAAAAATAACCATGGGAAGTTTTTTGAAAGCGTTAAAACTGCTGATGAACGATTTAAAAACTGCTGATGAAAAAAAATCTTTTTTTTTTCTTAATTTGTGTTGAGTAATTTTTGGATTTGGACCAAATTTGCCCGGTTATTGCCCGGATTTTTGGTCGACATTTTGGAGTTAAATGCCCGGATTTTGCCAGGTTTTTTAGATGAAAATAGCCCGGATTGTCTGGCCCGGGTACGGGGCAACTTTATGATAGTTTAATTTCATGAACTGAAAATTTGATTGAAAAAAATCGCCTTGAGGGCGGGTTAACCTCCTTTGGAAATTTTCCACATTGCAAAAGAGACTCTCAACTATCCAACGCACTATTCAGCAGCAAAAAAAAGCCCATCGGAAAATCTAAATTAACGTTTTTAAGAAGATTTGCAAACAATATTCAGGAGCAAATTTTCAAGTTTTCGCTCGTAATTTTTCATTAGAGATTCGAAGTTCACATTTTCAAGCATTGATTTGTTAAGTTTTCTTCAAAAACAAATAATATCATCAAATTATTTTATAAAAAATGGCTTTTACTCGAAAATTTTGACAAAAAAAATTCAAAGAAAATTTTAAAATCATCTAGAATTAGCAGCCTGAAAATAAACAGACAACAAAAGCACAGTAATGAAGGTAAATTTTGAATGATCATTTTTATCAAAGACAGAATGTCAATTTGATTAGAGAGAAAGAAGTAACAATGCAATCAATCTACAATGTATTGGTGCTCCCAGGAAAACCAGAACATAATTTTTCTGACTCGATTTTAAAAGGTTCGAGGAAAAGAGACGAGGCTCAATGTGGTACCAAATAATTTTTTTAAATAAAAAAACAGTGAGTATTCGATAATTCTCACTTTTTTTTACTGAGTGATCTCTCAAATTTTTAGAAATTTGTTTATTCCTACAAAGGTAATCTGGTTTGGCAACTCAAAAATAATATAGAAAAACGGAAGTAAAGAAACGTTGCAATGCTTTAAAAAATTTTTCACAAGAATTGAATGCACGCATTCAATGATTCACAAATCAGATATTTTTTATATTGTTTTCCAAAAACCACACCCACAGGTGTCCAAAATAGAAAAAAAAAAGTCATGAGGTGATGAAGATTTTTTTTCCAAATTTGACGCTTTAGCCAAAATTTTGGATTTAAATTCATTCAAGTCAAATATTCTGAATTTTTGAATTTTTGAACTATTTTAGAAGTAAACTTAACACATCTAAGCTAAAAATGTAAAGCTAAAAA
The DNA here is from genome assembly GCF_029784155.1 of Uranotaenia lowii. Classification (NCBI taxonomy): domain Eukaryota; kingdom Metazoa; phylum Arthropoda; class Insecta; order Diptera; family Culicidae; genus Uranotaenia; species Uranotaenia lowii. Next base: position 211,162,477 of record NC_073692.1, read on the forward strand.
CGTCATAATGACCAATTTATTGAACTTCGATAAAAACTTTATGCTCTGAAATTTTGGTCACCAAAGCCTTTACAAAGCTTTAATAAAACGTGTCATGAGCATCTTTTCAGCTGCCAATTCTTGACTTTTAGGTAAAATGTGTATAAAAAAGTATCTTAAAGTAAATGTGCATCGTTGTATCTAATGGTCAATCATAATATAATTGATGGAACATAGGTCTAAAAAATAATTTCGAATACTTGACATTGTGAATCCATCAACATGGCGTCATTGTGTGCCCTTCGATTCGCAACCAACATGGCGTTAGTCAAGTCAACGATTAATAGCTTTATTGTGGTCAGATAAAGAGCTAATAAGTTGTATAATGGTTTTATGATAGCCATATAAAAAGCTTAAATTTTTACGTTTCTCTCCAAGATGGCGGCTTTCGTTGAACTTTAAAATTTTGCAAATGTCTTTAAATCACATGAACCCCAAAAATATTGGTAATGAGTGAACGGGCTAAACGAGTAGAAGTTGAATTTCACTATCTCACGCCATCTTGAAATCCAAGTTGGCGGCTTTAACTTAACTTTTAATGCTGTAAATGACAAAAAATCGCATCAAATCGTCACAATATACGTATTGGATAAGGTTGCCAAAACTTTGTCAGCTTGTATCCGGGCCGGACAAACCGGGCAGTTTTTTATAAAAAAACGACAAAAAATTCGAGCAATATCTGGGCAAGTTTTGTGAAAACCCGAAAATTACTCAACGAAAATTAAGAAAAAAAATTGAAAAAAAACTTTTTTATCAAAATTAATAAACAGTAGGTATAAGAGGGACTCGGTAGGCGGTGCCTAAGAGTGACAGACGTGTTTTTGAGGATGAAAAATTTTAAGAACTGTATAGTGAAAAAAAAAGATTTAATTGTAAAAAGTGTTTATAATTTAACTTGGTCAATTCCCGGAAGAAAGGATGCTTCCTTTTAGCTGCGTTTCGCACAAGACGTGGAATTGGGAAGCTATCAGAGAAAAATTCCGATGAAAGGAATCTCAAGTATGACGGTATCAACCATACGAGGGAAATACACAACGCGTGCGTGGTTTATGAAGTTCTAGAATGGAGAACGGTAGGATGAAGATTCAGAAGGTCGTCACAAAGTTCTAGGAAATCCAAACAAAATCTAAAAGCTAAGTATTTTTTGTTATTTTCTGAAAATTGATGCAACATTATTCTATTATGAATAACCCGAAAAGTTCCTTCGACATCATGTTTATCTTATTTTATTTATTAATTTTATATATGGTGTTTGAAAAAACTGTATTTCAACTTTTTGAACATATTTCTGGGAAAAATTATCAAACTCCTGAAACAAACTCCTTCAATAAACAGGAATGATGTCAATGATATTCAATAATGAAAAATGATTCGTGAACGGATTTGATTAATTGAAATAAAAAATGTTTTTTTTTTATCAGAAACAATAAAGCTTGACAGAGAACAACTATTTTGTTAAACAGTTTTTTTACAACACCAATCATTTGATTTTAAAACGATTTATTGAAAAAATTGTCAGTTATTGAAATTGGATCATATTGAATTTCTTTGTTCACATTTTTCTACATTATTTTTTACATATGTATGATACTGAAATTTTCTAATGAAAATGTGAGAAAATTCATTACAGAAACTATAGTAAGTTTTTATCACAGAAGCATTTTATAATAGAGAATAATATAAAATGATCCATACATTGTTTAAATAGCAGGTTTTTAGTTAAAATTAGAAACATATCAGAAAACACGATCTTTTACCCCCCTCCCAAACCAGATTATTTGCCAGGATGCAGAGGTAACCTCGGTTCTAGAGCACTAATTCATTTAATTCATTCCTTTCTTTTTTTTCTATTGACGTGGCTGGCGGCGTTATTGATGTTCCAAGAGAGAGCATCAGTTTTGTACATTCAGAATGAGCTGCTAATCCCAAGCGCCTTTCTTTTGACCTCTGTGCGAAATTGGTGGCCTCGGTCAATCACTTAGTAGCAATCATTGGTGACGTGGAGCATATTCTACCGAACCACACCAACAATCGTGGATTTCGAAATGTCTTTTTTTCATTGCAAATCATTAAAAAATTTCAATTTTTTTAATTTTTTAAATCTGTCATTAAAACAGTTTTTTTTTTGCATTTCGAATTCAACGGTTTGAGATGCTGAAAGTTTTCAATAGGAACTAATAGAAGTTAGGAAACAATTTTTAAGGTTCATCGTAACACTAGTCAAAAGTGTCTCCCAATCAATTCCTTCAACCCCTCTCCCAACCAAAATTGTTTTGCTAGGATGCAGAGGTAACCTCGGTCCTAAAGCACAAAATAGATCTTTCATCCTTTTCTCTTTCTTCCAATCTATCTAATGTCTACTAGGACGTGGCCGGCGCCGTTATTGACGTTAAAAGAGAGAGCATCAGTTTTGAGCAGTGTGAATGAGCTGCTAATCCCAAGCACCATTCATTTGACCTCTGATTAAAATTGATGGCCTCGGTCAATCACGGAGTAGCAACCATTGGCAATGTGGAACTTGTTCTACTGAGCCACGCCAGCGATCGTGGACCTCGAAGTGATTGTTATTATAATATGTTTTTGGAACAAGCAATGCATACATTTTCTACAACCATGCACTTCGGGTTTTACGGTTTAAGGTGGATGTGAGTAGTTAATCAAGCTAAGCTAAGCTAAGCTAAAATTAATAAACAGTAGGTATAAATTTGTTTAGGCTTCGAATAAACCATTAATGAATATTTTTGCAAAATCTGCTCAAAAATTTTTGTGTTGGTGGCTAAATATAAAAATTTACAACACAACTTGTTTTGTTTGTTTGCCAAATAAAGTGAAAAAGTGCGGACGAAATCCGGACATTTTTCATTGAAATCCGGGCAACCGGGCCGGGCCGGACTGTTACCAAATTTTGTATCAAATACCTGGGCAAACCCGGATAAAACAGGCTCATATTTTTATATATATTTTTATCATAACTATGTCCAATATATTTTCAAAAACGATTTAAATAAACCTCATGCTTCATTCTAAAATGGAAGCTTTCTAAATTGCAAACAATTCATATTTTCGATTATTGGTGAGTTGTTCAGGAGCTCGAATAACTCGAAAAATAAAACAAAAATATATTTTTCGAGGCTCATAAACCTGACTCAGCACCGAGCTTTCTCGGGGATCAGATTCGAAGAGATAACATTTTACGACCGCCTGACTTAGGCTGCACCAGCTCTTACTCCGAACATGTGAACCGACCAAAATATTAAACCTTAATTCATTAACTCTCGTCTCTCGTAAACCTTTGCCGAAATCCTTTTTTTTGTGGCTCGGTACCAGGCGAATGATGATAAATAATTTTATGATTTATTCGGATCCTCGTCAGCCAGCCGGTAGCTGCGAAAATTTTTCCGAAAAGCCGCGACAAGAATGTTTTCCTTTGTACCTTCCTCTCTTTTTCACTGAAACCCCCTCCATTCTCATCGAGTACCATTGATCCCCAAAATGACCAAATTACACTTTTACAGCACATTTACTCGAGCCGTAAATTATTCAGCTTCGAGCTTTTTTCCCCCTGTCGTTCGAGTTATTACGTTTCGTTATGCTTTCGACACCGCGAGTTGATCCACCGTCAATATACTTAGCAGCAGCGTCATTCGTCAATTGGTAAATTTACGAGTGCGCGCGACAAAAAATGATTACTACATTTGGCACTCACAATGGCACGAGTTCAACTCTCGCACTGTTTTGACCCCAAAAGTCAGGCAGGCAAACTTTTTTTTCCTGTTTTTACGACCCTTCGTATCAGGTCAATGTCAGAGGTTTCCATTCGCGGTAAACACCTTTTATTACAGGCTCTCTCGTTGTTTTCCTCATTCTCACTCTGGATCTGGTTCTGAATGGCGGTGTGTGTGTGTGTGTTTGTATGTATGACCCTACAATCCACCCAAATGTCCCTTGAATGGCTGATATTACGGTGAAGGTACCTCTACTACATATTTGCACCTGCCGAACGTCCAATAAAAGTCACATCCAACCATCAGGAGGTCGTTTGCTTTTTCATTCCCCGGTGGCTTCGAAAATTTGCCAATGGAGCCGGGCCTGGTCGGTCTCATTGCTGTATGACGCATTATGACATTAGCTCCAACTTTTTTTGCTGGATTTGATCCGGATCTTTTTGGACGAGAAAATCGTAACTTCAGATGACGGATTTCGCAAATCTAGTCATACGTTTTACTTATCAATGAACGGAGCTTGATTAGAACGACATATAATGTTGGTAAAGTAATTCACAATAATTAATATGACGTGGCTAGTGGTTAAATGATTGCAACAAAGAAAAAAAAGTCAATCGAGAAGATCTTGATAAATGATAAAAAGCAAGGTTTCATTTTCAGAGAAAAAAAAACTTAGTTTTCTTAATGAAAACAACTTTTGTTAAGCAGATTACCATATGGATTAGTTAAGCTTGGTTCATTCTCGAAAAAATAAAAAGCAGGCGGGATGTAATCGTGTTCGTTAAATTTTTTATTTAAATATCACTACAGATTGTACCAAATTTATCAAACTTTGTTTTTGAGACGTTTATAAAAATGTTTTTTTTTAAATAGACCTTCACAAGTTTTGATGCTTTTCTGAGTCACATGCCACATTACACCTTATTGCCAAATAGGTACCTCTCAAAGTTTTTGATCGATGGAGTTGCATCTTTTCATACGCTTTGAATAAATATTGTAAAAATAAGATAATAAAAAAATAAGAGTACATTAACGAAGTTATAACGTGACCTGCAACATAGTCAACATTGAGTTTATTCATTTCAGTTTTTTAAGTCCTTATTAGCTTCTTAGAGCTAAATCTATTCCAATCTTGTTGCTTTTTCTATAGATTGTTCCAAAAATTATAAGCACACCTAACGTTAAAGGTCATTTTGAATCATTTTTTTTATTCTACTGGCTGCGTTCTTCTGTTTACACATTTCTGTACGCGATGACATAAAAATACATTTAGTTTGTGATTAAATTTCAAAATGCGTGGTCTTACTCCGGAGAAGAGAAAAAGTATCGTACACAAGAGGTGTACTGCAAGTGAAATCTCATTGAAAAAGTTGGTCAAAGAAGAGGATGTGAGCAACGGACAGCTATTGAAAATATGTTGAACATTGTACATTTGAAGGCGAACCAAGGAGTGGTCGAAAATCTGGACCTATAAGTCCAGCTATCGACAAAAAGGTCAGGGATGCCTACAAACAGAAACCATCGGCTTCCGTTCGGGATGTGGCGAGAAAAGTCGGGACCTCGACGTTTAACGTGATACGTGCTAAAGAGCAACTTGCGCTTAAGACGTACCGGAAGCAGAAAAAAACTAAAAAGAACCCAAATCAAGCCTAAGAGCCCAGAAACTGTATGATTCAATGTTTTGCGAATGTTCTGTGTGAATTATTATAGACAATGAAAAATATGTGAAATCTATTATATAAAATTCTCTTGTAACGGTGTTTGTAGTACTACTCCTCCGGAATGACCCAACCGATTCAAATGATATTATTTTTAGAATATTCTGTGGGCATGCGAATCGGTTTATATCGAATAAAAACAACAAAAAGTCGCATCAATTGTCCGTAATCATTAGATTTGTAAGAAATTTAATCAAATTAAAGTCATGGCCTTCAATTTTTTCGAGATTTTCTTTCTTTTGGGCGCCGGGCGGTTTGTTTTTTCGTATCCATGGTCGAGGCGTCGCGAGCAAACGTCGTAGGAGGTTAGTAACTATGGCATAGCATACTGTTTAGTGGGAATATTTGGGCGCGCATTTCTCAACCAAGCATTATTTCAATGCATGTGGTGGCCATATGAAGCCTAGATGTGTTTTTTCTTCTTGATTCCTAGATCATTTGTATTTGAATGACGACTACATTTGATCTAGATGGATATTTTGCCGATCAAATCAAAACCACTCAAACGATTTGAAAAAAATAAACTTTAATTCGTGTTATTTAAAGAAGGAATTATTGTCTGAATAATATGAATTTAGTACTGATGCGTATGAAATAATGGTATGACTCTTTGCGGACATTTGAAAAAAGAAAAGTGGAAAGATTTGGTTTATAATCCAATACGCTAAAATATTTTTCGAACATGTACAAATGTGCTTCACAGAAGTTGTATCAAGCGCCCTTAAACTTATAGAACAACCACAAAATCCGTTGCAAATGAACAGACACATGAACTGAACAAGAGCCTGTCCTTTAAAATGGATTATATAGGATTGATGTTCATTTAAAGGCCGAATGCAAAAAATGTATACATTATAACACGTGCGAGTTCGCGCGTGCGCATCAAGCTTCTTCAATTAATACTTCCGCTTTCAATGAAACAAGTGGTTTACGCGCCACCTCATATGAGGACCACTCGTCGAGGTAGATTGCCCGGCTAGACCCCCGACCTCAGGGCGGGTTGTCCAAACAAGATCCGAAAAGGGATACGAAAGGTAAAGGAGGATGATGATGCTAGGGAAATGTACCAGCAATTGCACCGTCGTGCCCAAAGAATAGCTGGGACGCAAACCGTTATCCTATCCGCTCAAAAGGTACTCACTTGCGCTTATCGTCATGGGTGGAACTTACTTTCCCAAGTTTTTCCATCCCGCGATAGAGGCGTAAGCGAGGGAACTGTTTTCCCGAGCAGTTCACCCGGAGTAAAATAAATTAAAGACAAAAAGTAAACTCTACAAACTAAGCGGACCGGACACGTGAAATACCTTCTCAGAAAAGACGCAACTGTTCGGGGAAAGCGATGCACAAATTAAATTAACATCAAATTGCGGACGAAATAATTAAGTGCATTTATTTTTAGATGGAACGAAAACTATTTACAGCATGCCTTTTTATTTTTAGTTTACATTGGTAGGGGGTTTCTATTGGTGTACATGTTTGGAGATTGGTATCTATTTTTAGATTACATAATTCTACCTAATTGATTGTTCCTTTTATTGTGCTTTCCCTAGTTGTGCGGTTTTTCGATTTGAGAATGAGCTCAATTGGCGGAGCTTCTCAAATGGGAAACTGTATCGGGGTAAAAGTTTCCAAACTGTGTGTGGTTATTAGTTTTTAATCATGGGGCCAAAATTTTATATAATCAAATGCGCATTTAGGTTTTCATATCCGTACTTACGGTACCGTTTCGCTCGATGCCGATAAAGCAGAGCTAGCTTACTCGGTGTCCAAAAATAGACGGTTGGACTGGTGTTGAAGCAGGTAAGGGATCTTCCTTAGATGATGTCCGAACTTTCTGCGACGCTTCCGGCTACGGTAGGGTGATGATGAATACCGTCGGCCCCGTAGGATGTGGCTTGCTACGGGCTGGTGGAGAACGCTTGGTGGCGTGCGTTTCCCTTCCAACGTGCTACGTCGGGCAAACTTCGAAGCCTCCCGTGGCTGGAAATGCGAGGTTCCGTAGGGATCGCTAAAAGCGTTGCGGTGTTGCTTTCCTTTTTTTGTTGAAGGTCGACGCACATAGATTTTGACACACACAACACTACCTAGCTTTTCTAATCTAGTTTTTCGACTTCGCGATACAAATAAAAAAAGAACCTCGCTACGGCCTAAACCACGGTCTGGATCAAAGTCATCAAGATCCGTTCCGTAGATCCTCAGTTGGGTCGCAAGTATGGAAAATCCTTTGACCTTTTTGAGGGGAAATCCGATGACCTACGAATGCGGTCATCGAACTTTCGAACCTTAGTTCGGGTACACCAGCCATGCTCTCGGCATGACATTGGGCAATCTCTTGTGTCTCCCCAAACAAGTCATCTTTCCCTTTCATCCCGGATCCTTCTCGGATCTCTGAGAGTTATCTCGAGCGGTGGCACCCTATCACCATAGTCATGGAAAGCGGATGTTGTATGGAGAAGTTGCATAAAAGATTGAATGAAAGCTCGCATCGGATCAACATGATAACGGTTCGTTTCATTTGGACGGTACATGTGATGAATCTTTTTATTATATTTTCTTTTATTTACAATAACATTGACGAATTAAATAACTAACAATAATATTTACAAAATGTCCTATTAAACTATCTTTACTCTGTGATAATATTGTTTGTATTGGAGAAACAAATAGTAACCATGTTACAACATGATTTCTTAATTAATAAATGGTTGGGCCCAAATGAACAATCTGACTAAATAAACTTAACTTTTTTTTTTAAATCGTTCGCCAAAAAACTGTTTACATGTTCCCTGTTTGTTTACACAGAATTCAAGTACGTACTTAACATAAATGTGTGTTTTTGTTCAACATATTTTGGCTACATAGAAGAGACTTTAGATCCGATTTTTTGTTGAAAATTTTTTTGTGATTGATATTCCAGAAGAACAATTTTTTTATATAAGTTTTTATTATGACCTGAAAGTGTTGAAAATAATATTCACTCGGTGAAACAAGTGGCAACGCGCCTTTTAGTCATTAAAAATATACCAATTTTTCTCAAAAATAGTCAGATAGGGTATCCCGAGTGTTAAATCTGAAGTGGATATTTAAAATTTTAAAATGTCGAGATAAATTTCGAGGTAAATTAACATGAAAATTTCAAAAAAAAAATGTACTCATCAATCATCGTCTCATCATAACTGACAACCCGTGCAGTATATGAGAAGGCAATGCAAATCTTGCCGTGCCTAAAATATCCAAATTTGAGTCCAACTACCGTAAGATGAAAAGATGGGAATAGAAATAGACCAGGAAAAATGATTATGATCACATGGGAGAACTATTCCCTTCATTCCGATAGACATCGACACTCAACCAGTATAATATTCATACGCCAGGTTGGTCTCCTGTAGTAGAATGTTAATACATGGGCCCCGGAGAGGCGCAAGATGTGGGTTCAAGTCTCACCGGGAGACAAGGCGAATTTTTTTCGCATGTTTTTCAACATCAATTTTCCCTTATCTAGTCCCTGAAATTTCATCTAAGTTGGATTCATTTCTCTACAAAAAAAAAATCTTCTCTAATGTTTTTATTTCTTCAGTTTTAAAAAATATACCATCCAAAGCTACTCGGGAGCTAAAAGTGCTGCGCTAGGCAGAATATTGGGCAAACACTCCAAAAATTTTCCCGATATTCAAAATTCTTCTTCCATAAAGTTTCATATGCAATGAATTTACAATAAATGAGAAAACTTTGATTTCGATTTAATCCATAAAGTGAACTCGAACAAAGCGGAGTAAATCAACTAAATGGTATACAATAAATGAAACATAGATATAATCAACATATGTTATTTATGAAGAATGTTGGTTAATCGCCGCGATATATTGTTGTTGAATTTAACTCGCCGAAAAACGTCGATTAAATTCAACAACATATGTTATTTATGGAACAAGTTATGAAGAGTGGATTTTTTTTTAGCATGAGGCTTGCCAAGTTTGATGGTTACGTTGAGTGCTGCAAAAATCGAATTTGCAACGGGAAGCTGATACCTGATACCATTCGGCAATATTCAAAGCATCCGAATCAAAGAAATGTTAATAAAAAGGATTCATGTTAGATGCATGTAAAATTAATTGGAGAGAATTTTTTAATAATTTATGAAGAATTGAGTTAAAATTCCTGGATTTGATTCCGATATAATTAAGCGGGACAATTCGAGCAAACGGAAAAGATGGATATGTTAAAAAAAAACAAGGACATGTTCAAGAAAGCGAGACGATTAACAACTCAAGATTTGATGCTTTTTTTTAAGCCAAACAGCGAAAAGAAAAGTTGAAATAGACGCCAAGTTTAACATGGTAAGACGAAGTTTACCGGGTCTGCTAGTTGCACTATAAAATCCTTCCTGGGACCCAATAAAGTCTGTTTCACATAGAATCTGGTCGGATAAAATAAATCATTTCTCCGCAAAGAAATAACATACAACAAAAGTAAAAATGTCATTTTTTAGGATTTTTATTGCACTTTAAGGAAAAAATACATAAAAATCATTCGTCAGCTTTTCGGATGAATTTTCGAACTTTTTTGTGATACCACCCATCTTTTTCTGCACAGTACTGCTGGTAACCTCATTCGCCATCTTGTTCCACCACTTTTGCATTTGAGCGGGTTTTTTCATGGTTCTGCCACATTTCTTCAGTTTGCCTTAACTATTGTCCAATATTTCTCGATGGGACGAAAATCCAGACAGTTTGGTGGATTCACACTTTTTTCAACAAAATCGATCTTGTTCTTTTTATACCACTTAACGACATCCCGGCTGTAGTAACAGCTTGCCAGGTCCGGCCAAAACTTCATTGCGGGACAGAATGAATGGCAAAACCCTCTTCTGGAGACATTCTTCTTTGTAAACATTTTCATTCATTGTGTCCCCAGTGATGGTAATCTTAGTCTTCTTCCCACAACTACAGATCCCTTGCCAAATCATCAACTTACGAGCAATTTTATCTGTGAAAACAAACTTGAATTTACCCGCAACATTCCCTTTACGCTTCGCAAGGTAAAATTTGTCCAAAATTCATTTTAACGTAAGTTTCGTCGTCCATCAAAATGCATCCGTTGTACTTGGTCAACACTTTCTCGTACAACTTCCTTGCCCTGGTTTTGGCAACCAGGTTTTGTTTCAGCGTCTTGTTGGGGTGTTTGCTTGCATGATACGACCGCAAGCCTTCTCGCAAACAAATTCGTCGAGCTGTACTGTGGTTCGTCTTGAACTTTTTCGCCAAATAACGCAAGGAGATTCCAGGATTATTGTTAACTGATCGAATTACCTTTGCTCGCAGTTTTCGGTCATATGCTCCACTTTTACGCCTGGTTTGTTTTGCTCGATCCACAGTAAGGGTCTCCCGGTAACGTTGCAGTACCGAATTTACAGTCGATTTTGGAATTTCAGGGATTTCGCGATCTTTACCCCTGACCATGTGGGTTTCTCTACGTAAATGTGCAGAATTTTCTCTCGCCTTTCGCGTTCCATCGTCGATAACTTTTGACTGACTGCTTCAATCTTGATGAAATTTTCACCACTAAGTAAACAAACCATCCGGATCAAAACACTGTCAATAGATTTGTGATGTGACAACTAGGGGCGCTTCAATAAATGAAAAGATGCGACCAGATTCTATGATCTATGGATATCCCCGGAACGGATAGGGCCATTTTCACCGAAAAAGTTGGCAAGAAGGTGATGGTGTGGCAGGTAATTTGCAAGTGCGGTAAAAAATCTAGCCACATCGGAAAAATGAACTGTTGCAAGGAATGCCTCCAGAAGGATTTATTGGTCAAGCAGCATGATGGACCCGTCAAATTTTGGCTGAATTTGGCATCATGTTATTACGCCAAAGACACACTAGAGTTTTACAAAAGCCAAAACGTCTGTTTTGCGCCAAAAAACATGAATCCGCCAAATTGCCCTAAGGCACGGCAAATCGAGACTTTTCGGGCTTTTAAAGTGTGTTTGTAATTTCTGAAACAGTCTATAAGTGATTCTCAACTCAGAATTATTGCTTAAATACCATCAGTTTCTGGGTTAACCACCGAGAATAGGGGCTGTTCACTAATTACGTAAGCACATAGGGGGGGTGGGGAGGTTTCACATTTGCTTACGATCTATTACTAGGGGGTTAGGGGGGGTTTCCAAAAATCTTACGTAAGAAATATTACATTAAAAATTCATCACAGCCACAGCCATACGAAACCATATTACTCAGATTTTATATTACTCACTACCTATTTGTTGGTTAACTTTTATGTTATGTTATTTATATTTTAATGTATTTTAATAAATAAAAAAAAATGCAGGTTCTATAAAATTTATAGTGAATCAATTCAAACCAAAAACTCTAAATCACAAAATTAAAAAAGATCGTCGCATTTCGTTTTTCACCATAACAATCTTTTCAATTGAGAAATTTATAGAAACAGCAAGGAAAATGGTGCGTTGTGACAACACGATTTGAATCCATCATATTTCGAAAATGACTTCATTCAGAAGTAATCTTTAAAAATCAATATAAGGCGCTTTAAATTATGAATTTTTAGACAGTTTTTTCAGCGATAGACACTACCAACTCTAAATTTTACAAAAGATTTACCAAAAAAATCCTAAAACTTTATCGCTTACCTCTGAATGAGTCTGAGCTTTTAGGTTAGTTGACAACGTGATTGTCGTTAAACATTTTTGCCCCAATTCCAGTAGTATAGAATGATATTTTTTTTTAAAGATTTTTATTATTTTCAGGTCAAATCATAACAATTTTTTACGGTACATTGTGCTAACCTGGTCTCTCTTTTTGAAATCAGAGTTTAGATTTTATCTCGTTTATTCGATTGTGGAAATGTATGGTCTTGAATAATGTTTTCTTTAATCGTTTATGACGTTTCATCTGTTGTTTTGTATAGATTGTGCATTTTAAATACAGTTTTTAATTTTACCTAAAAAGTGCCATAGTGCTTTTGATTCAGGTTGTGAAATCCCGTTTTCAAGTCCACCGTTACTCAAACCAATGAGCTGATATTTTTTATTGTCATTTAAGGGTTCAGATGATTCTTACCAAAATACATGCTGCGATTCTCATTTTAGAAAAAAAAAACAAACAAATAATTGAAATTAAAAAATTTATAAATCACGTTCAGCGTTTTTCAAATATTTATATCATACGCATAACGTTGGCTGGCAGTTTTACAGGTTCTTTTAACTCTCTGGAGCCACGAGCAGATCCGACTTGTTCAGTTTAAGCGCAAAAGCATTTACAAATGAAATCGCTTAAGTTCTTATTAATTTAGTTTTGTTTAATTTATTTTCATTGTTTTCCGTCTCACGACCTAACTCGATGCACATAATTCCTGAAATTCACTCGGTCCATGGCAACCGTTCTCCAATGTCTAGGAAATCCAACATTCGCCAGATCAGGCCAGGATGCCCCCGTCCTTATCCCGGCACATTTCGGTCTGCGTGCGGCACGAAGCCTTTGCGGGCGTTCTCTTCGTTTATCACCCTCCTACACTCCTCATTGTACCAGTCGTACCGTCGTTGTTCAAGCTCTATAGTTTTTATGAATTGTATGTTTATTATTTAACTATTATTTTTCAATTGAAGCAAGATCATCTTCAACAAATATTTAAAGTAAGTGAAGAGTAAGTAAACTTTTGTGTGGGACCTACATCTAGATTCAGAAAATCAAATTCGAAGAGCAGGTGATAGGGTAACGGACTTTTTTTTTTAACCAGGGGACCTATTTCGAACCACCTTGTCTAGCTCTCTTACATAAAAACTAATAATGAAAAAAATAGTGCATTACAATATGTGCCCGGGCTTCAACAATATTTACTAAAAATTTTCATGATTATTTGTTTTATAAAAGAGCTAGACAAGGTGGTCCAAAATTGGTCCTCTGGTCCAAAATAAGTCCGTTACACTATATGTATGGGAGAGTGGGGAATCATGGGCCACTTTTTTTCGTAGTTCCATAACTTCTTTATTATAAAAGATAAAATTAAAATAAAAAATGGCATAGTTTTCTATATTTTCAAGGTATCATAAGGTATTTTTGAAAATTTTTAATAAGTTATTTTTCCCAAATTCTGACTGCTTGAAAAAAAAGCTATATTTTTTGGATTATGAAAAATGGTGGGGAATCGTGGGCCACCAAATCCAAATTGACCAAATAACATGCAAAGTTTATGAGTGGACCCAAAACTGTGATTTCCTAATTCATTTCGTTATTTAAAAGCAATTTCAGATGATGAAATAAAAAAGAGAGCTGTGTATGATCGAATAGATTCCAAAACCTGGCTCGCGAACGTTTTGGTAAAATTTCTTATATAGGATGGACAAAATACTTTTCATAACTCTTCATTTGGCATAAGAAAACTTTGCAGATAGGTGAAACGTATTTTAAGTTCTGTACATATATAAAAACATAAAAATATGGGTGATTCAAGATGTGTGGCCCATGATTCCCCACAAGCTATGATTTGCAAATTGGTTGCGTTTGTGTGACTTATTGATGTTTCATCAAAAATTCCTTTTCCACTTGAAAGATCATGACAAAACTAAGATCATAAGCGTATGAGCATATTTTTGTTATGCACTTTAGGTTCCCCATCAATGAAATTAGCGGGTGTTTTTTTAATTATGTAAGTAAATTTTTCTAACTTTTTTTAGCTTGATAAATAAAAGAAGCATATGATGCGTATTTCAGTCAACAACATATAGAAATATATGCTCACGCAAAGCGACGACGATGACAGTTGGTTTGAGATTTTTATCTCAACACACATCTGAGATATTAAAAGTGGCCCACGTTTCCCCATGGCCCACGATACCCCACTCTCCCCTACAAAAACCTTAAAGAACAGTTACAACACAAAAATTTGAAGTTTTGCTATAAAACAAATGGTTTTCAATTTCTATACCAACTTGAGCGCCGTTTAACAAATTAGCTAAAATTTTGGATGGGACTTTCTACCAGGCTAGAGAATGATTTCAGCCTTCAAATTACTTGGGTGTTTGTTTGTTTGTCAAATTTAAGATGTCTGTAGATACATATTATTGTCGTCTTAACAACGTTTTAATTTTTCAATTAAATTTTCAAGTTTTTGTAAGAGACTTCAAAAACGTTTTTATTTTGTTATTTTGAATTAAATAAATGGAATTCAATTCAATAGTACCGATGATGGCATCCAAAGGAGCCGCAAATATTCGGACCCATTCCTAGCTCAGGGAACTGTAACGTAATGCGGAATGGCAAATGTTATGAATGTGAATGATGATGATTTCTCAAGTGTCACAACACTTGCCTTATGACACATATTTCTGATGCTGATTTTGGACGTGGCACTGAAGAAGACCCTTGAACTCCATCGCCATTTCACTCTTGGCTCCTGCTCAGCTAGTAGGATATGTAAGTATGACTATAAGTGATGTGTCTGGTTCATGGGGTGAGTAGTTCTCCCCCTTACAAAATGTATGGCCGGACCAGTTGCACTTCTCGAAGTCGATCGTCCTCTTGCCGTAGGGTGGAGGCGTGGAAGTGTTTTCATGAAGTACCACTGTGATGAGCTTTTTTTTGTCTCCTCCGCTTGCTCCTCCACCACTTGGAAACGAATGAAATAACAAACGTGAGCAGGGTCAGAGACACACAGATAGACAGAAACCCAGACAGACAGAAATGAGCAGGGCCTTGTGATCTCGTTAACTTCACTTTAGAAAGCATTTCTCCGCCCCAGACCAGAATGTGAATGATGATGGTCTCACATCGTCTCGGGTTTCCGGGTGACATTTCCATCAAATGAATACATATCAAAGTTTGGAGTTCATTTGCATTCAACTTCGTTTGGAGCTCCTCCGGGGGATGCGATGGCGTAGCGTAGGTGTTGCCTTGAATTCGTACAGAACAGAGGACTTTCTCCCACAATGTGTTTCACTTTATCGTAGTCGGTCCAGATGATTTCGAATGCAGTTTGCTTTTTTCTCCCCCGACAAACTCAGGCCAAACAAATCACAGTAATTGAAATGAACGCCAGCAGAATCGCTTGACGTATTTTTGAGAGTGTTTCGGTATTCCTAGAAGAGAAAAAATTTAGAAATGTCTTTTAGTTCGACACAGATATTTTTTTTTGTCAGCCCCCCCCCCCCCCCTCCTCCCTTAAATTTATAAAAATAATCCTGAGGTGTGAAATAAATAAAATTTAAGGTTTTATTCAAGAAAATTGATAAATTATTCTATAATCAAACAGTTGAAAAAACAAAAATCAAACTGCAGAAGATAATAATTCTGTTATCTTATGTCTTCGATATTTTTTTCAAGTTTTCGATCTTTAAGTCACTCGGTTTCTCGATTTGTGAGGTATAGATTGTATGCAATTTTGTTACATTTACAAGCTTTTTTTGCAAACGAGTTTTTGTTCAATTTATTCCAATTGATAGAAAATTCACATTGTTTGTTAATATCGATTTCGAAGGGTTTCTTTTATTGAGTTTTCAAGAAAAGTATTGTAATTGACAATTAGTTTGAATTGCTTGAAAACTCGTCTTCTTGGCTTCTGCTATGCATTCTATCAATGAACTGATGTGAAGTATAAGTACAAAGAACTAACATTACAATGCGTGGTCGATACTATCATATCTCTTCATTTCCCCCTCTCTTTTAATCTCCGTTGAACGAAATAACACTCCGTTTGATCACCAACTAGCCTGGCGATTTAAGCAACAGTTTTTCCAAGAATTGCGAACAATCTAGAACAATCTAGATTACGCATTTGAAATTTGAGTTGAATTGAGAATATCAATAATTCATATATTTTTTCATTCATTTTCCAGGTTTAGTTGGATATTCACGAAACATCGAAAACTAATTGCAGGTAGTTATTATCAGGATAGTAAGTACCTACTTCATGTTTCAGAATTTGAATGAGCTAGATTCAGTTTCTCTTATTTCCTTCTCTTTTTTTCTTAACGAAATCTCCAACTAGCTTGAAGACATGAGAACAAAGTCTATATAGGTTCACGTTTTTGAAAATGGCACTATAAACATTTCGCAATTTTTTAATACTTTTTACCTACGTTAAACACAAAAAAGTTGAAGCGCAGAAAGAAACGCAGTTTTGAAAAATCATAAAGTTTTCTCAATTCTTTTGTCACTCTGAGTTGGAACATTGCGAGGGTGGGGGATAGTAAAAAAAATAATGCGAAAAACAAATAAATTGGAACTGATTGAACGAAAGCTTGTTTGCAACAATATTGAATGCCCTAGCACTGCACAAAACCTTTTAATTAAGTTTTTTTTATTGAAAAGTTCCATAACATCAAGTATACAACAGGTGAAATAGCTCCTATTTTCCTTAATTTTTTTTTTGTCGTCTTATCTTTCAAATAGGGGAGATGAGGGCATAACGAGCACCCAGGGCATAATAAGCACTCCTTTTTTCTACATAAGTACGTATTTTCTTAAACAAATTTTCATAAGGATTGGTTGCGTACTATCCATAGTATAAATTTTTCACCAAAAAAGAAATATCCTTCTCATCTTTACAGAAATATTAAATAATATCCAGCTAAGTTCTCAAGTGACGAAAATATTATAATTTTTGAGCACCACCAGATAAGCTTTTATGACCTTTAAATCATCTTGATCTGAAACGTACGCACTGCAACATGATCTACACATTGTTACTCAATTTTGAACATCATAAAGTTTTTTATTTTTCACTTTAATCAATTTAAAAACGCTTTTATACTTTAATTTGTTCACTAGAGGCGAAAAGAGCACTTTCAATGAAGGCATAATTGGCATTTTCTGCCGGGGAATCTAGCAGCGAATTCAACTCGATGAAGTCAACATAATAGAGCTACAGCTTGGATTGTTTCGTCTGTCGATTTGGCCTATTGGTAAGATGTCGGAGAGGTAATCAGTAGACACGAGTTCGATTCCTGTTCGAGGGGATTTTTTTTGCACATACCATTCATGATTGATTTTTTTTATTGTTACATTATACGGCTAATAGCATCAAAGCATCATCCGTCAAACAAAACACCAGAAACATAATGTATGAGCATGTGTTAATTCTTTGAATTCCTACAAACAGACTTAGATTACTGTGTTATTGCTTTGTTTGATGAATCTACGCCTCACCGTTTAGTGCAATCATGATCATGAATGATAAATGAAAAAAAAAATCACCTCGACCAGGAATCGAACTCGAGCAACTGATTACCTCTCAGACATCTCAGCCAAATCGTCAGACGATACAAGTTAAGCTGTAGCTCTATTACTCAGTTGACTTCATCGAGTCGAATTTGCTGCTAGAATTCCCGGCAGAAAACGCTCATTATGCCTTCATTAATGGTGCTCTTACTGCCTCGGGGGGTTTCTCATTATGCCTCAACAGTGACTGATTTTCATCTTTCGGCAAAAATTTTTAAAATGCATTTTTAAACGTTTTTATCTACTTTTTCAAATTTCATCCAATTAGGCAATAGACTATTTGAGTGTCTGAACACGAAACAATGATGTAATTCACATATTACAGCTGTTCTCTATGGTTAAATAAGCGTTTTGCTTAAGGTGGCCATTATGCCCCCATTTCCCCTATTTGGTTTTTTCGAAATTCTCAAAAAATACTTCAAACTTTATTTATTTTCCACTTCCAGTTGTTTGAAAATTTCGAAGAGGAGAGGATGACAAAAGAAGAAATGGATATTTGTTCCAGCCCAATTGGAAGATTGGAAGTTTGTACTTGCATCGTGGGCAAAATTGTTATTGCAATCCGAAACTATTGATATATTTGTTTAACCTTCCAAAGTCGTTCGGGTCAATATGACCCGAAGCGCACATTCAAATCATCATAACTCTTCGAGAAAAAATCGCAAAAATTTAATTTTAAAAACCTCCCTAGGGAATCACGAAATACACAATCTGTAGTACCAGGCAACTTCCTGTGACCACCGGAAGTGCTCCCTCAAAAAAATCCGTAATTAGGCTGTTCGGGTCTATATGACCCGAGAGTTTGCGTAAGTTCCCCTGGCCGCAAATATTGACCGATTTCGATGAATTTTAATTCATTGTATAGATAATTTATTCTAGTATGTCAATATTGAAAAATAAAGTCGAAATATTTTACGAAATCACCAGTAACTGATTCCGAATGAAAAAAGTCCCGAAAAAGAGCTCTTTTTAGAATGCCTATAACTTGAGACAGGTTCCAAATATTGCGCTGATTTTATAATATTTGGAATTGTCAAGAATAAATCTGTCCATGGATGCATAAATTTCTGGTGGTCCAAAGGAAGTTTTGGCCGCTATCCCGGAACTTCCGGTAGAAAAAATTCTTACTTCAAAAAAGTCACCCAATTTTGGCTTTGCATTGCTGTATCTCGGTTACCAATGGATCGATTCTCTAAATTCAAATTTTAGTTTTTTTTCGTTAACTTTATTATTATTTTTGTAGAACATAGTTGGTTCCTCAAAAATCTCAGTTGTTAAGTATATGGTAATGAAAGTCACATCTTTTTTGTCATTTTTCAAACTCCCCCTCGTGTCGGTGGGTTTACGCGATTTTGTTAGCGTGATTTCTCTAGAATTTGAACTCAAATTGGTCACTTTTTATATACCTAGAGATTCAATAGAATCTCCTCTTTCGATTGACATACATTTTGTGTGATGTTTTGCAAATTTGTAGCAACGTTTTTCGAATTTACTGAAAGCTGCCAGATTTCAACCAGTTTGGTCCACGTTTTCAACAGCTTGGTGTACAAATCTCGCACCCCTCACGTAGCTGCGGGAGAAACAAATCCTTTAGCTCTCTTTTTGTCGCTCTCCAAATCTACCACCCAACCCAGCAGCAGGAGGAACTGCCGTCTCGCCGCGTTGTTTGTTGATTGATTGTGCTGATGCTGATAACGAAATGAATGCTTTATTGTTGTTGGAATTGCTTGAATCTTTTTTGATATAATATTTTAATGGATGGGCAACATTTCTAAAGTTCACGTCCATGATTTCAGATTCAGATTACAGATTTCAGATTGCAGATTTCAAATTTCAGATTCAGATATCAGATTTGAATTTCAAGATCCGATTTCAGATTCAGATTTCAGATTCAGATTTCAGATTCAGATTTCAGATTCAGATTTTAGATTCAGATTTCAGATTCAGATTTCAGATTCAGATTTCAGATTCAGATTTCAGATTCAGATTTCAGATTCAGATTTCAGATTCAGATTTCAGATTCAGATTTCAGATTCAGATTTCAGATTCAGATTTCAGATTCAGATTTCAGATTCAGATTTCAGATTCAGATTTCAGATTCAGATTTCAGATTCAGATTTCAGATTCAGATTTCAGATTCAGATTTCAGATTCAGATTTCAGATTCAGATTTCAGATTCAGATTTCAGATTCAGATTTCAGATTCAGATTTCAGATTCAGATTTCAGATTCAGATTTCAGATTCAGATTTCAGATTCAGATTTCAGATTCAGATTTCAGATTCAGATTTCAGATTCAGATTTCAGATTCAGATTTCAGATTCAGATTTCAGATTCAGATTTCAGATTCAGATTTCAGATTCAGATTTCAGATTCAGATTTCAGATTCAGATTTCAGATTCAGATTTCAGATTCAGATTTCAGATTCAGATTTCAGATTCAGATTTCAGATTCAGATTTCAGATTCAGATTTCAGATTCAGATTTCAGATTCAGATTTCAGATTCAGATTTCAGATTCAGATTTCAGATTCAGATTTCAGATTCAGATTTCAGATTCAGATTTCAGATTCAGATTTCAGATTCAGATTTCAGATTCAGATTTCAGATTCAGATTTCAGATTCAGATTTCAGATTCAGATTTCAGATTCAGATTTCAGATTCAGATTTCAGATTCAGATTTCAGATTCAGATTTCAGAATCAGATTTGGATTTCAGATTCAGATTCAATTTCAAATTTCAGATTCTAATTTCAGATTCCGATTCAAATTCCGATTTCTGATTAAAGTTTCTGATTGAAATTTCAGAATATTTGTTACTTGAATCATAGATTTTGTGTCTCCTGCAGTAGACACTGCTTGAAATAAAAGAAAAGAATCATGATAATATTCAAAACAAATGTGTCACTGAAGAATTCTAAAATTCAGAAAATTCAGAAAAGAATCATGATAACTTTCAAAACAAATGTATCACTGAAGAATTCCAATGATAAAATATCTAAAAAGATTCAAGAAGCTTATTTCAATTTGGAAAAATAATCTTTCTCTATTAATCAAAACATTTACTACGCAAGGAGGCATCAGCATCAGCACAATCAATCAACAAACCACGCGGCGAGACGGCAGTTCCTCCTGCTGCTGGGTTGGGTGGTAGATTTGGTGAGCGACAAAAAGAAAGCTAAAGGATTTGTTTCTCCCGCGGCTACGTGAGGGGTGCGAGATTTGTACACCAACCTGCTGAAAACGTGGGCCAAACTGTTTGGAATCTGACAGCTTTCAGTAATTTCGAAAAACGTTGCTACAAATTTTTAAAAAACCACACAAAATGTATGGCAATCGAAAGAGGAGATTCTAATGAATCTCTAGGTATATAAAAAGTGACCAATTTGAGTTCAAATTTTAGAGAAACCACGCTAACAAAATCGCGTAAACCCACCGACATGAGGGGGAGTTTGAAAAATGACAAAAAAGATGTAACTTTCATTACCATATACTTAACAACTGAGATTTTTGAGGAACCAACTATGTTCTACAAAAATAATTATAAAGTTAACGAAAAAAAACTAAAATTTGAATTTAGAGAATCGATCCATTGGTAACCGAGATACAGCAATGCAAAGCCAAAATTGGGTGACTTTTTTGAAGTAAGAATTTTTTCTACCGGAAGTTCCGGGATAGCGGCCAAAACTTCCTTTGGACCACCAAAAATTTATACATCCATGGATAGATTTATTCTTGACAATTCCAAATATTATAAAATCAGCGCAATATTTGGAACCTGTCTCAAGTTATAGGCATACTAAAAAGAGCTCTTTTTCGGGATTTTTTTCATTCGGAATCAGCTACTAGTGATTTCGTAAAATATTTCGACTTTATTTTTCAATATTGACAAACTAGAATAAATTATCTACACAATGAATTAAAATTCATCGAAATCGGTCAATATTTGCGGCCAGGAGAACGTACGTAAACTGCAGGTCAAATTTATCAAAAATAGATTTGTACGGAAATTTTGCGAACGGCTTTGGAAGGTTAAGAAACCAGGAATTATCTTAACTTCTCAAAATAATTGAAGTG
Organism: Uranotaenia lowii; assembly: GCF_029784155.1. NCBI lineage: Eukaryota > Metazoa > Arthropoda > Insecta > Diptera > Culicidae > Uranotaenia > Uranotaenia lowii. The sequence continues at coordinate 211,184,273 of NC_073692.1, forward strand.
CTCAGGATTAAAACATTTATTTGCTCACATATCATCGGATCACATGTTGATCTCAATGACTTAACGAAAATGATACAAACGAACGAACGAAAGTACGAACTGGCCATAATTTTGTTCAAATCGCTGTATCTTTTGACACATAAGAAATATTAGCTATATATATTTTGGTAAATATATTGACTAGGATTGAGAACAACCATTTGGAAACAATCAGACATACGAAATCTTCAATTAGAGTTTCCAATAAATAATCAAGAAAAAATGACAACCTTTTCTAGACGTTTCATAATACGATTATTTTTTCTTATTTCCGCATTTCTAAAGCATTTGAAATGTTGTATTCAGGTTTACAGCAAAGTTGTGAATCTAGATAAAATACAAATTTTTTTGAACAAACGATATCATATGAACTTCATTTTTGGTTCGAACTTAATGAAATTTCAAAAAATTTACTGCAATTTATAAATTTTCAAGCTATTTTATGAGACCCGCATGAAGTTTTTTCCATTGGGTTTATTCTACAAACTAGAAAAAAATATGCGATTTCTAAACCATTTAAGAACATATTCTCAGAACATCTGAAATTTTGACATTTTTGGGTAAAACTTCCGAAGAAGCAAAAAGAACCTTTTCATGAGATTGTAAAAAAAATCTCTGGTGAGATTATAAGTATTCATGAGTACTTCAAATCTATCCAAAAGTGACAAGTTTTCCAATTTTAGAGTTGCATTGTGTAATCATTTCATTTGATATTCTATAGCCAGGGATATATTCCAAACTTACGAATTCTTTTTTAAACGATTTTCGAACATTTTAAACATTTAGCATCCAGCGGTCCAGTCTTACCTGAAAAAAGAAAAAGAGAAAACATCATTTCAATAAAACTTTCTGAAATGTTTTAAGAACACGGTAATATCAGTTTCATGTTTACAAGCGAATTTGCAGTTTCATAAATTTTCTAAGCATTCTTACGGCAACCAACTAACTTTCTATAATCAGAGAAAATTTGTAACTTGTTTACCAACCATAAAATCGATAGCCATTTTATGATGACCTCAACATTTTCCACAAATTGCCAACTGGCTAATGACAACTTAAATCCAGGAGAGCCAGGCCAAAGTCTCAAACGACGTTTACGATGGTCGGTCGGTTTCAAATGAAGCTTGCTAAAGACAATAAATGGTGATGTTACGGTTTTAATCTTCCACCTTGAAACGAAAGGAGCGCGCAAGAAGGACACCATTCCGAGTCGTTAATACCTGAAAGCTGCTGCTCCGGCTCAATGGCTGCCTGGCTGGCTGTTAGTTTGCACAGATCCCAACAAACCGCGAGGATATTGTTCTCGAGAAGCTCAACCTAGTTTTTCGCACCACCTCAGCCATGAAACAGGTGGAATGGATAAAGAAGAAACGCTTCTCTTTGCACCTTTAGCCTTCGGCGGCCGTGATAGTTTACGAGCAAAATACAGTGCGCTACTTTTCCGTTTCCAAAACAAGAGAGACAAAAAATCGGACAAATTCACTAGATGAAGAAGCGGAAGAAACATTCAACTCAAGGATACAGCAAAATGCACTAGCAAGAAAAGCGAAAAAAAGCTACCCCGGCAACGAAAGCGCCAAAGATAAATTATAAGATGACTCAAGTAAACTAAAACAATGGGTACGTGACGAAAGCACGAGTGCTATCGTGATAAACGGATAAGCTGGGGTTTTAACAAAAAAAACGGAGCCAACCGAAGAGCGAACGAGGGAAAATTGCACCGGCACCATTTTGTTTTCCACCCAGGGTCGGATTTGAGGCCGGAAATTGTTTGTCCAGAATCTATAAAACAAGTTTTCTTAAAAAAAACTATGGAATGATGTTCCCTTAACTCCTTAAGCTGCAAACAGTGCTCTAAACTGTTGGCATGCTAAGTTAAAAGTGAACTTATTTTCCATTCAATGTCTACATTTCACATTTCTATCATTGCCTCCTATCGGTCAAAATAGCAATTTGTGACTGACTGTCGAAAAAAGTCACTTGAATTTCGCACCCATTAATGCGAACTTTTGAAAAACTCAGACATCTAAATTCGAAGATCATGATAGAGTTGCAGTTTTGCAAACAATGCATAACGAGGGAAACTCCAACTACAACGAAGTTTCTCACTACTTTTCTTCCAGGTCATATATTATTTTTGTTCAAGGGCAACTAGCTATTGAGAAACGATCAAATTTAAAAATTTTAAGAAAAAATTTAACTTTCCTCCGAACTCCTAATGAAACAGGAAAAAGAAAGTCATGTTAAGTATAATTAGCCAACGTCCAGACGCCATACATTGCTAGGAATCTCGAACAAAAACTTCTTCAGCTGTAAGTGAGAATGCAATCCGATTATGAAAAATTCGATCGAATTGATTGAGTTTATTTACTGTCACGAATTTGTGGATTGAATGAATGTGAAGCAAAAGGCAATACATAAAAATGTATTTACTGTCTGTAGGAAGTTCGTCTAGCCTAACATGATTTTATTTTCTCGTCTTTCGAACTACGTGGGATAAGATTTTTTTTTTCTCTCATTCAAGCCTTACTGTGGTCAATGAATATGGGTTATTCGAGCTCTGGCTGCAAATCCTAGAGTTATAATACACTCAGACGAAAAAAGATCGTGGTTTTTCACGAAGCAACTTATTACGTTAAATCACTTAATTTTACGTGAAATTTTCAAAGCTGGTTGCTCTTAAATACAAGACACATTCAATTTACGTGAAAATCCAGCAGTATGTCAAGTTTTATAGAATTTGTAGGTTTCAAAGATTTGTTGTTACTTTTTATCCAGATCAATTCACCTAAAAGTGAAATGATTGCTCAAGAAATTCGAAATGTTTAGAATTTAAATGCATTTTTTTTTGTTTCGAATGTTTGTAACCTTCAAAGATATTGAAGATTACCTACCTACCTAAGGGTCCAGCGCTGATTGACCGGCGCATAGGGCTGAGATAAAAGATCTCCACTGCTGGCGATCCGGAGCCAGCGTCTTCACTTGCTGCCAGCCAAGGTTCTCGTCAACTGTGCGGATTTCAGCGGCTAGACTTCGCCGCCACGAGCTTTGGGGCCTGCCTCTTCTTCGATGCCCATCTGGATTCCAGTCAAGCGCCTCTCTGCAAATCTCGTTTTCATCTCTTCGCAGCGTGTGCCCAATCCATCTCCACTTACGTTCCCGAATCTCGATTTCTAGCCCCTTTTGATGACACCGGCGATGAAGTTCAACGTTTGAGATCCAGTTGCCAGGCCACCAAGCGCGGATGATGTTCCGCAGGCAGCCATTCACAAAAACTTGAAGTTTTCGCAACGTCACCGCATATGTGCACCAAGTTTCACACCCGTACAGCAATACGGATTTAACGTTTGAGTTGAAGATTCGGATCTTAGTTCGTAGAGAGATCTGGCGTGACCGCCAGATGTTTCGGAGACTCGCAAACGCAAATCGAGCTTTTCTGATCCGGGTTTCGATGTCCTTCTTGGTACCACCATCAGGCGTAATCTGGCTACCAAGATACTGGAAGCACTCCACTGTCTCAACCTGTTGTCCAGCTACCACGAAATTGGAACGATTTTCTGTGTTGATTTCCATCGACTTGGTCTTTCCGACATTGATTTTGAGACCTGCTGCCTTAGAGCTTTCGGTGAGGTCGTCGAGTTTGCTCTGCATGTCTTGTTGTGTTTGGGCAAGCAAAACAATATCGTCTGCCAGGTCAAGGTCGTTCAGTTGCTCCATGGTTGAAGGATTCCAAGGCAATTCTCGGTTTGGTCTACATTCAATCGATCCAGTCAAGATCTCATCCATTACGATGAGAAAAAGCAGCCGGTGACAAAATACATCCTTGTCTCACTCCAGCAGTTACCGGGATGGGTTCGGACAAGACACCGTCGTGCAAGACCTTGCACGAAAATGCCTCGTACTGTGCTTCGATGAGATGGACTAGTTTCTCTGGGACCCCTCGTCGTCTAAGAGCAGCCCAGATGTTTTCGTGGTTCAGTCGGTCAAATGCTTTTTCGAAATCAACGAACACCAGCAGAAGAGAGTCCTGGAATTCGTTGATTTATTCCAGTATTATTCGTAGCGTTGTGATGTGGTCCACACATGATCTTCCGGATCGGAATCCAGCTTGTTGCCGTTGGAGTGTATCGTCGATTTTCTCCTGGATCCTGTTCAGGATCACTTTGCAGAGTACTTTAAGGGTTGTACAGATCAAAGTTATGCCACGCCAGTTACCGCACTCTGTTAGGTCTCCTTTCTTTGGGACCTTTACGAGGATACCCTGCATCCAGTCGGCCGGGAATGTTGCAGTATCCCAAATGTCAGCGAAAAGACGGTGCAACATTTGTGGTGACAAGGCAGGGTCGGCTTTGAGCATTTCAGCAGGAATGCAATCGATTCCAGGCGCTGTGTTGGATTTCATGTCCTTGATTGCCGCTTCTATTTCAGCCAGCGAGGGCGCTTCCGAGTTGACGTCATTATTGCGACTTACTGTGGGCGCCTCGAGCTGCGGGTTCTGTTGGCCATCGCTATTCGTGACTCGGAAAAGTTGATCAAAATGCTCAGTCCAACGCTTGAGCTGATCTGTTCGATCTGTCAGCAGCTGACCTGCTCGGTTTTTCAGCGGCATTCTTGCATTAGTCTTTGCACCACTAAGGCGGCGAGAAATATCATATAATAATCGGATATCTCCAATGGCGGCGGCTCTTTCTCCCTCTTCGGCTAGGGAGTTTGTCCAGGCTCTCTTGTCTCGTCTACAAGCTCGTTTAACTGCCTTTTCCAGCTCCGCATATCGTAAGCGGGCGGCTGCTTTGGCTGACCCGGTACATGCCTGCTCAATTCCGACTTTCGCCTTTCTTCGATCATCGATCATCCTCCAAGTTTCATTCGACATCCATTCACTTCGTTTTCCACAAACTTTACCGAGATTACCATGGCTCGTCGTGATAAAGGCATTCTTGATTACACACCATTGTTCTTCGACTGTTCCGTCTGTCGGCAGCTCCGAGGCTCAGGATTCTAGCTGTTCAACGTATGCCCTTTTCACCTCTGGATTCTCCAACCGGCGGACGTCGTATCGACACCAGACTTTCTCCTAGTGCCGTTGGACACGCGCAACTCTCAGTCGTATCTCGCCAAGGACGAGGTGATGGTCAGATGCAATGTCTGCGCTTCGTTTGTTGCGGACATCAAGAAGGCTCCTTCTCCGTTTTCGGCTGATGCAGATGTGGTCAATTTGATTTTCTGTTCGGCCATCTCGGGATATCCAAATGACCTTATGTGCTGGTCGATGGGGGAAGAGCGATCCACCGATCACCATGTTGTTGTTGCCACAAAATTCTACAAACAGCTCTCCGTTTTCGCTCATCTGTCCTACACCATGGCGCCCCATGATGCGCTCAAAGTCCTGATTATCGGAGCCAATTTTGCGTTGAAGTCGCCTAAGTGGATTTGAATGTAACCCTTCGGAATTCTCTCAACCACGCTGTTCAATTGACTGTAAAACTGCTCTTTCTCTCTGCTCTAGCAAGTTGAGCCAGCTTTCCTGGCTGGGCAAGGGTCAGAACATTCCAAGTTCCAATTCTAGTCCGTGTTTTCATGCTAAAAGTCGTTGCCAAAGTTCCAATTCGGTTATTTCTTCTCTCAGTTTCTGTAACAATACAAGGTATCAGGAGCAGTAGGTTGTTAGCCTAAAGGAGCAGTAGGTTGTTAGCGATGGAGCTGCCATCTTGGACTTAGCTGGCGGGAGCCGCATTTCATAAATTCAGCCGCTTGCTGCAAGACAGACGCTGTTTGAGCCGCCCCTGACCTGGGGAACAGACGCTCGGTTGTTGTTGCACGCCGCCCCTGATCTGGAGGCTGCATGGGACCAAAGCATCCACCGGGGTTGGGTACCCGATCTCCGCTTAGGTTACTCGCATCCCAGCCGGTACCACGGGGAGGTAGAGATAGGAGTTGTGAATAAGAGGTAATTTGACCACTATGGGGTATTGAAGATTGCGAAGCACTATTTTAAAATAAAATCACTCGAAAAATACCATAAAAATTAAAAAGAATCTTGACATCTTCAATGAAGTTGTGCGGTTTTACAGTTGTCACTTCTCTCTCATACAAAAGAGGCCTGAAAAGACGCTACGAAAAAGTAAATCAAATTTTTCGTTTTTTGGGTTAGTTTCAAAAAAATGTCTTTAAAACATGTTATTTAAAAAAATAAAGCTTTGATGTTTTCAACAAAGTTTTAATATTGAATGATCAAAATATTAATGCATAGAAAAATTACCTCACTTTTAGGTGAGTCGATCAGGTAAAAAAATACAACAAAATATGCGCATTTCAAATTCATGAAACATTGCAGAACACCATCAATCTATTTTTACATTTAAGCCTTCAAAAAACCCAGTTTTCTAGTTTAAAAATACTGCATCAAGATAGAAAATCTTGAGTGTTGGAGAAGCTGACTTTTCGTAAGTAATAAACTTTTATGTGTGGTTGCGATTTACTTCTTTATTGTTATTTTAACACGATTGAAAACTGTGACAGCTGAGACGATCAAACAACCGCAAAAACGATAAATCAAATGCCTTTTTTGCCAAGAATTTGTGGTGAATTAATTGAGTAAAATTTTGAAAATGTCGGTTTAAAGTGGATTCAAAAATTGAATGGATCATTTATGTTTATTCTTACTTATTCGACTTTATAAAGTTGGAACTCACTTACAATTCATAGGAAAATTACATGAATTTTGCTTGCTTCGCTCAGTTCGCTTTCTGAAATTCAAGTAGATTTCACATCTTTTTCAGGGCGGCGAAAATGTATGAAAATTTTTAGAGTGTGGGATGATTTTTTTGCAAAAAGGTACTGTATTAAATATGTTCCGTAAATTAGGAGAACTTTGATAACTATTTCACTATTTTTTTGGATGGAGTTGGTTTTTCGTAACACCTAAATTTTTATAATATGTAGGGGAAAGGTTTTGAAATTTTTAAATACAGTAAAATTTAACTATTTAAGATCATTTTTCATTATCGACATCACAATATTATTCCTTAATTGAATAAAGTAAAATCAACAAATTCAGAATAAAAAAAGTTTTGTTAGTTCATCGGTTGTAAATAATTGATTTCACATAAACTTAACACTTCTTCATTATATAATTCATGACATGGCCGTATGAACGGGCGGTTGGGAGGGGGGGTTTGGGGGTTACCCCCCCCATGAAGGTCCAAAAAAAGCAAGTGAGGTACTCTACTCTACCATCATAATTTTAAATTCTCAATCAAATTTTGATGATTGAGTAAGTTTATTCAAGAGTAACAATCATGACTCAGAATTTATGCCAGAACCTCAAATAGTAATCCCAGGATCAGAATTATGCTACAGTTTATCAAAATTTTTTCACTTGTTGATAGAACTTCATTTCTGAATATTAAATTTTCAATAAGATTAAAAATACTTCAGAAGTTCTGATTCCCTATTATCAAAGTCGAATGTTGTAAATTGTTTTCATATTTTTAATTCTGTATCCAGTTAATGAATCTTGGTTATCAGTTAGAGTCCTCATTAGAAAATAGATTTAAAAAGGTAATTAAAATTTCATACTGTCATTATTCAAGTTTGATCCATGGTTATGAAAAAAAAAAATAAAACTAAAATTCATTCAGAGTTTTTTTTTGAGATTCAGGTTTAAGTTTTTAAATTCAATTCTAATAAAGAATTCGAAGACAACAAAGCTTCAAAATGGCGATCCAGAATTGAAAACTTAAAATCAAATTCATCACTCACATTTAATATTTTAATTAAAATTTGAAAGTCTAATAAAAACTAAATATTTGAAATTCAGATTTAACTCCAAAACAATTGATTTAATATTAAAAATTATGATTGAGGGCCCTGGCACAAATTTCAATTCTGGGCGTATATACGAAATTCTTATCTGGAATATTCAGAATTGGTATTCGGATGGTGGTTCAAGGTAAAATTATCAAGATGATTATTTTGTTGAGGAGCTCAAATTTCAAGAGATCACAGTCTTAAAAATTTGAATGTTAGTTCTATTTCGAAATTCCCAATTTTCAACCAAAGTCAGTTTGTATACAAACTTTGTATACATAATTCAGATGAAAATCACAAATTAAAGGTAGAACTTGAGGTCTTTTATCAAGTTTTGTTTGATAAAAAAAAATCTTTTTTTTATTGAAAAAAAAAAACATCCACATGATTACATTTATCAAATTGATATTTGATGGAATGAATGTTTTTTATTATAAAAACGTTTATTTCAGACCTTTTACTCATGATTAACATGTATTTTTCCCGTTTAAACATTCAGGGAATTCCATATGAAAGACCCGAATCAACACTCAGAGTTCAAAGGATCTCTTATAAAATCATTAAAAAAAACAATTTCTTAGCCTATTCTTCGACATGATTAATATTTCAGTTTTTATCCAGAGCCAAATTTCAAACTTAAACCTTAAATTCGGATCAAGTTTGTAAGAACCAGATTTGATTTTCAATTTTATAATTCTGATGATGATTCTTAAAAATTTGTTTATTTTCATTGCTAATTGATATCTTTTGATTTGCGCAAGTTGATAGATTTCAGAGTTCGGCAAAATAGCGCTAATCCGCTAATCGCTAGATCGTCTGCTATCTTTTCGTTAGCGGTTTAATTTTGCCGCTAAGTTTTGATTGATCTAGCGAATTAAAAAGTTCCGCTATTTTTGGTTCCGCTAATCGAGGACCGCTAACTCATATATTACTTGTATCAATCTCTCGAATTATAAGTGATGAAATAAACTTTTTATCATTAATCAAGTAAAGGTGACATTATTGGGCATCATTCTGATTGCTTAATAGGATTCATTGGAGGAATGCGAACTGGAGTTCAGTTTATATAAATATAAGATAAAATCACCATAGAATGAATTGATATTGTTGAGTTGTTAATAATTCGTTGTAACTTTCATTTTAAGATCAAATAGAAATTGTATAGATGTTCACGTTTGACAATGATCATGCAAGTTTGAAAAAGGATGGTTAAAGATTTTAAATGAAGATAATGTAAAATAATGCAAAAATTAAAAAAAAAATGAAATGAATTGCACAAAAGACTGTTTGCAACGAAATTGCAAACTATCTACTTTGCATAAAGCCGATAAATCGGATAAATATTTTACCAAAAAACAGAGATGTACATACCTAGCTACCATTTTCCACATTCTGTTCTTTTGCTCTTGTAAGTGTTCAGAATTTTTTTTTAATTTGTAGAACACAGAGAGGTGATTAAATTCTCATCTTTGCAAGTTCTGTTGATACATTCAATTGTATAAAAATTCGAACAATTTTTCGTTTTTAAATGAAATACTTACTACAACTTTATTCATTCCCCCATGGAGAGTTGAAAAAATCGAAGGGGGGAAGGTCGTGACAAAAAAAGAACTTTACATATGTTCCGGCCTTAATGTTGGTCAACACTTAGCGATTAGCGATTAGCGCTTTAAACATAAAGCGATAACTTTTTCGGCAAGTTTAGCGTATTTAATTAGCGAACGCTATCTTTGAATGAGTTAGCGATTTAATTAGCGGCGCTAATTTTTCAGTTAGCAATGTCGAACACTGATAGATTTAGCTTAAACGATTTGAGCATTGAAAAGTTTTATTTTTAAAAAGGGAAGACTTTCTTTTAAACTTATTCTGTGTTTACCTTTCGCAAAAAAAGTTAAACTTCTTAAATGTGTTTAAATTACCACAACTTCTCCATGATCCTCGGTGACCAACTTGAAATGCTGTTTGATGTGGAACCACACTTTTACTTTGCAATGAATTTCAATCAAAGTTAATAGAAGGTAAGGTAAGTTCACGTAAGGTGTATAGAAACATCAGGACGAATACTTTTACCGAACCTTTTTGTATTAGTTAGGATTTCCTTTAACTGATGACTTTTTATTTTTGTTAAAATTGTAGATATAATCTTTATCATACCTTCAAATGCATGAACTAAACTATTTCGGGGGTATAGTTGCGTACATCTATAAAGAATTTTCCTGTTTTAAGTGTTTCATTTTAAAAATAAGCATCGGATGTATTTTGTGTTCATGGCAATGCTATAAAATAATGATTCACATTAAAAAAAGGAAGACCTATCCAGGCAAATAATTTCTTGAATATTTATTAAGATATTTTTTTTTTATTTAAAACAATCAACCCCCAACAATCTCAAACAGAAAATTTTTGGTTTACTAAAGAAAATTATTTTTTCTCATAAACTTCTATCAAAATAGGCCAACATCAAATTCTACTATATTTTAAATTGGAAAAATGAAATTAGAAGTTTTGAAATAATAAGCTGAACAATTGTTTTTTTTTCGGGACATCTCCTCAATTCGTCCCTGTTCCCTCCCCATTATCCCGCTTTTCGAATAGACTGGCAAGAAAATAGTTTGTTGATTTAGCAGCCTCGCGTGCTCTGGTGAATGCTGCTGTTTTCTCGAGCACCCCGTCAGCTATCACCTTCACACTTCCAACAGTGATTGGATGCAGTTTTGAACCAAGGTTGAAAGATTCAAATATTTTAAGATATCAAAAAAATTTAAACACCTCAACACAATCACAAAGAATAAATTTAAATAGACAAAAATTTTAAAAAATGAAACAGGGAAAAAACGTTAAAACGATTGCATCTTTTGGTTTCCATGGACATTAAAATTCACTAAATGAAATTTACGACTTAAAATTTGCTAAACTCAAGTCCACCGTTGGCTGAGAGCAATAAGCAACATCCTCCAACGTTCAAGTGGCAAAAATTTGAACTACCCTCAGTAGAGAACATTAGAGACACACTCCCAGTCTCTCGAAAGGAGCTCGATCCAGTCCTATAGCCTCGGGAAACAAAACGAAGCGCAAAAGAAAACAACAAATAAAATAAACGGAGCAGTATCAAGGGACCGTAATAAAATATAGAATGGATTTCTGTTTATTTGAACGAGAGCGAACAGAAATGAAAAAAACTCGGCACACCGCAGATGCATCTACAGAGCCGAGCCGTGATCCCCTGAAGGCCTCAGTTTTCAGAATCCGGAGGAAGGACATCCTTTGCAGCAGCAGCAGTGCAGTGGGGATGGTATAAAAGGGGGAGGGACTCCGGATGGTTTCTGCAGTCTGTCCGCCGAGAGCGGAGGAAAGTGCATCTGGTATTGTTGTCTTGTTAACTTGGCCTGTCCCTCAAACGGGATCTGGAACTAACTGAGCACAGTAAATCTAGCAACTTATTGAAGGCTTTCGGAGTTCTTTAGATACCGGAAAATCAGTGCCGGTGGGTGGCAGGGCTGCTAGTTTTTATGTTAGTAAATTATAGAAAAAAATCCTGAAGAAAAAATTTACGGCTCCTAAATTGACAAAGGATTCTTTCAAACTATAATAAATAAAATATTTCTGCAACACAGAAGAAGACCCAGTTTGATAATTTATTTAACCAACCATTTGTTTACCACACTTTCAATGTTTGATCGGTTGATCCCCGTGCCGGCAATATAGTTTCAAGTTTTCCATTCCAACTCCATTCTCATCTCTTTCCCATCAAGGACGAAGGAGGATGCAGAAAAAAACACCTTCCAAACGGCAGACGACGTACAGTGCGTTTTTTTGGTAATTGGCAGTGGCAGAAATACTATGACAATAAACCTTCATTTGCTAACCGACTTTGATGGTAAATTGGATAAGATATCGGTTTGGCGAGCCGAGATGAGAATGTTGCAGTGAGTTCGATTCGCACTATATATAGTTATGTACACAGCCCATTCCCGATAGCCCATTCACGCGAATCAGCGACCGAGACAAATTCTCAGATTGCGAAACATCAACATTACTGCATCTTCACGAGAACTACATCGATGCAGTAATTGGAAACCTGTGACGCGGCAATCTGATGGGAGATGTTACCAAACAGTGTAACAAATGGTTTTTTGTTGTTGTTAATTGACGTGTTTGGTAGTTTTAGTTTTTAGTTTTTTTCAGTGTATTCTCCAATCCCTTCCATTATCCCTTTTTGTTTCCCTTTTGCGGCATGGGTCAGTATTGAAGGCTGTTGTTGTGAAAACGCATCTAGCAACACTGGGCAGAAAAGAGGGAAAAGAAGACGGAAGAAGGAATTCGGGGCAGAAAGTTTGAGACCGTCAGCCAAATCGGTCGGAAACAAGAACGCGCGCATCCGGGTGTCGTGAACCATCATCACGCACACCTCGTGGTCCGGCAGATCGATCAGGAGGCCAGGGACACCGGTCCTCAAGATCCGGAGTTTACCAGCCGTGAGGGCTCAGGTGTCGTTGCTCCGTTGCGGGGTAACCCAGGAGTCTCCTCGAGAACAGCCGACCACGTGTCAGGCATTCCTCCGTCACCATAGGAATCGCCACGTCAAATAACCACTGGTCATCAAATCCAGGAAGGTCGATCGCTGCAGCTCAATTCCCGGTCATACAAATCGAGGGTCCGCCAGTCACCCGTCGCCGGAAGTCCCTGTGTTGTTTTGGTGTCTGTCATTACCACCGGAAGCAACAGGAAGGCCCACGTGTTCCGAAGTCACTACCAGGTATGATCAACTCAGCACCCATCCGTACCCTAACGCCGTATGTTGACCCTTATCCTTCTACACTGAAAACTCCAATATATGTATAAAATGTAAATTTTTCCCCTTTATGCACGTCAATCCGAAATCCCAGTCTATTTCCGTTCTACCAAAGTCCGCTGTTGAGTGACCTTATCGTGGTCGAGAGTCCGCCCCAGACAAGTGTAGCCGATCCTGAGAAGGAACAGTCCGGTTGAGCTAGTCGGCTGTTACAGAGAACACATCGGTTCCAGCGAAGGTTGTTAGATGGTCGGAAGACCAGAGTCAGTTCGAGTCGCGTAGTTGGATCAACCAGATCGTTAATTGTTACCTATTAGTGATCCACCAATAAAAGTGAATAAATGTATTTTTTTTTTAAATCAACTGAACTCAATAAAACCATAAGTATATAGGTAAATGTTTTTTATGGGTTGAATTATCCAGAAGGATGAAAATCTCATAAAATGTTTTTCTTGTTTCGCTTACATGTAGTGGACATGCATCATTTTGCTTCGGAGCTCGAGTCTTTATGCCAGAAGTGTTTTTCCAACCACATCATCTTGGGCACAGTACACTTTTCAGCACATTTTCGACATAGAGATTAACTAAATAGGCATTGGATTTTTGCAACCTCTTCTATGGTTGAAACTTGTACGATGAATTTTAAGTTATTTTACTAATAAGTAATCCAGCGTTCACCTTTTTATTTGTAAATTTTATTATGTTCGGAGGTTCGGATGTTGTTTAGAATCTTGGAAGCGTACCTTTTAATATTCGCAGCTCAAAGCTAAAAATAAAGTTTACTTATAAGATAAGGAAGGAATAAGATAAGGAATACAAATTTTCTTACATTTGTGTTACACCGAACTTTCAGCGCCTTTCCGATTTCTCTTATAGATATGATGGTTAAGAACCTGTGGTCTATTTGGAAGCAATTTAAGTTAAAATTCAATTCTTGAGCACACTTATGTGAAATCTAACCTGTATCCTACGAAGAGCTATATTGAGCTATATCTTGGTGTACAGGTGGCGATATTAACTGCGTACTATCTATATTTGTATAAGTATAAATCAAATAATCTGTGCTAAATTTTGTAAGTAATACCTACTTTTTAAGAAGAGATACTATAGATGTAATGTAACAAATTTAACTAAACGTTATTATAGGATTTTCCTCGTGGCACTTTATACTTTCTGTTTAACAATGGTTCGTTCGTTCGTCTTCGATTCCGTTTTCGTTCTGCCCAGCTGTCATCGAATTATGTGTCGTTTCCAACGATGACAGGGATGCCAGAACATCCTCCTCCCCGTGAAGCAGGTTCTGCCGCATCGCAACCTGATTCACCAGATACTTCCATTACAGTCAGGTTGGCCACAGCGCGTTTTAATAGCCCTGAAGCGGTTTGGACTACTACCCGCCTAATTCTGCCATCTTTATTAGGAAGAAGTTCGACAATCCTTCCTCTAATCCATGATCGCCGACCTCCTTCTGCTAGGTAGACAAGGTCACCAACTTTCACAGGATTCGTTTCTTCGAACCACTTTGGACGTTTATTTAATGAAGGGAAATATTCTTTGAGCCAACGATCCCAAACTGTTCCTGCTAAGTACTGGGATCGCAAATAGCTACTTCGCAAAGCTTCGCCTAGTGATACCATATTACCTTGAGCAGCATCCGGATCAGTAGAAGAGATTGCCATCAAAAAATGGTTTGGAGTGAGCGCCTCGGGCTCCGAAATTCCTTGTGGCATATACGTCAAAGGTCTCGAGTTGATAAGCGCTTCCGTTTCAGCCAGAACAGTTAGGAGAATCTCATCATTCAGCTTTCTTCCGTCGTCTAAAGCCTCCATTGACACTTTAACACTTCTTACCAAGCGTTCCCACACACCACCCATGTGGGGAGCTGCGGGTGGATTAAATAGCCAGTTAGTGTGTGCGTTGGTAAAGGTATCGGCACAGGCAAGATGGATTTCGTTTAGTTGTTTTTTCAGTTCTCGGTTGGCCCCGACAAAGTTGGTTCCATTGTCGGAGAATATTTCGTGTGGGGACCCTCTTTTGCGAACAAATCTCCTGATCGCCATGATACAGGAGTCCGATGACAAACTATACGCCAACTCGAGATGAACAGCTCTCACTACGAGGCAAGTAAAAACTGCCACGTATCTCTTCTCCTTCCTTCTGCCAACCGTTACTTCTACTGGGCCTAGATAGTCCAATCCTGTGTACTTGAACGGTCTAACATAGGGCGTCACGCGTTCTTCCGGTAGCGGAGCCATCCTAGGCACTTTGGGCACACATTTCCGGATTCTGCACCGTTGACAATTCTTCGCTGTTTTGTTGATCGCAGGACGTAGTTTCGCTATTTCGAAGCGTTGTCGAAGCTCGTTAAATACGGTTTCTCGATTCCCATGCCCGAAAGTTTGATGATAAAAATCTATAAGTCGTTGAGTTATCACGTGATTCTTGTCCAATATTATGGGGAATCGTACATCGAATGTGGCGTGTTGAGCATTGGCTGTTCTTCCTTCTACTCTTATAACACCAAACTCATTAGCAAACGGGGTTGATCTATAAATAACACTAGTCTTCTCAATACTTTTCTGCTCGGTTATCGGTTTGGAGCGGTTGCTCAACAGGACTTGGACTTCCTCTGGAAAACAGTCAGCTTGGACTATTCTCCACAAAATCATTTCCGCTTCTCGATATTCGGGTTGTCGAAGAGGTTGGTTTATCGATGGAATACACTTTTTCACTAATGCTTTTATCTTTTCAGTGGCTTGCACGGCTTCGATGGGTAGGCCTTTAACTCGCCGACGACAATTCGAAAGAAAACGGAGTACTGTAGCCATGGTGCGCACCAAGATAGGCCACTTCGAAATTCTAGAAGCATCCACTAACGAGTTCGGAACAGATATGTGGTGCAACAAATGGATAGTTTTAAGCTCGTCGGTCGTGTTTGGAATGGGTTTCTGTTTCGGCCAATACTCCAAGTCCCGGTAGAGGAAGGATGGCCCATTAAACCATTTTCCATCTGAGTCTGGTACGGTTTCCTTTCCCCATTTAGTGAGGCAATCTGCTATGTTGTCCTTAGTCGGTACCCAGTGCCAAATATGGGGCTCAGTGAGCGATAGTATGCTTCCTATTCTAGCAGCAACGTATTGCTTATATTGTCTATGGTCGGCTCTTATCCAGGATAAAACTGTTGTTGAATCTGTCCAGATATAAGTCTCGCTGATTGGTTTTGTGTGATCTGTACAGATATTTGCGAACATATTCGCCCCAAGAACTGCCGCTTGTAACTCTTTTCGTGGAATAGATTGATACTTGAGTGGCGCAACTTTGGCCACCGACCTGACTAGGCTCACCACAATACGGTTGTCGTCGACTAATCGAAAATACGCTGCGCTTCCGTACCCATACTCACTTGCATCAGTGAATATGTGAAGTTGGACCGATCGATTTAGCACAAGTCCAGCAAAGTAATGTCGAGGGATTTGTAAACCATCAATTTTCTGAAGCAGAGATGTCCAACGAAGCCATTTCTCCCACTCCGCATCCTGTATCTTTTGATCCCAATTAATTCCACTGCGCCAGAGATCTTGGACTATCATTTTGCCGTGAATGACATAAGGGGACAACAGTCCGATAGGGTCAAACAGGCTCATGACACATTGGAGTACCTCTCTTTTCGTTGGCCTTTCTCGCCCGCTCATGTATTGGTTCAAATTTCCATAAAAACTCATGGAAAAAGTGAAAACATCCTTCTGTGGCTCCCAGTGTATACCCAGGACTCTTTCAAGGCTTTCACTTTTGTTTCCTGTCATTGCGACGTCTTTCTCCATTCTCGGCTCACCAAGCTCGCGAAGGACTGAATCGTCGTTGCTCACCCAGTTCCGCATATCATGGATGGCTCGCTGTACTGCCATTTCCGACGAGTCTACACTGTCGAAGTAGTCGTCCATGTAGGTCTTTCCTCTTAACGCTTCGCTCACATCGGGAAATTCTTTTTCGCACTCATCTGCAATTCGCTGGATAACGTACAGGGCGGTGCATGGAGAGCAAGCTGCTCCAAAGGTAGCAACGTCCATGATGTAAACGTCCGGTGGTAAGTCGTTGTCAAACCGAAATAAGAAACGCTTTTTTTTTTTATTAGTTGTTAACCCAGGTGGTAAATCCATTTTACGGATTGCATTCCAAGGCACGGCGAGCCACCGCGTCCCCCCAGTTTGCTACTCTGGGTCCATGGGTGCAATTGGACGACTCATGATACAATGCTAAGGAACACTGTACCCCCTACGCCATAAAGTCCACCTGGGGCCACTGACCTTTGTTCCCACCTCGAACTGTTTGACACACTTTGCTTCAATAGTGGGAGGTCATTTCGCGCTAGTGCGCTCCAAGGCAATACTCGTTTCCGAACCCTCTGATAGCATAGCCTCATTCTAACACAACTCGATGCGCGACCCCTCCTCTGACGAGTTAGGACCCGACATCTCATCGTGTGAATGAGGTCCCCACGTAGCGCAACTACTAACTTTGTGAATCCAGTCCAAGATCCAGAAACACAAAGCGAGTTGTCGACGGCACTTTCTCTGTTCAAACACGCGGGTAGGGGGGGTAAGCCCCCTAGGCCACGTGTAGGACTCAGACTCCTCCGAACTCACAAATAGTGTTGACTTAAGTCACCACTCAGCGCAACTACCCGATCTTCAAGTCGGGCGCTTGACCACCCGAAGCGCAGATCGAGCTATAGAACGCCCTCATCAGGTCACACTCGCGGTTCGGGTGCAACATTTCCCGAAACGCGTGTCGAACCCTGACACCTCCGGCAGAACGTGCCTCTCGGACACTGACGTGTAAACACGTCCCTAAGTGATCGGCCCACCATTGGCCACCACTTTGCGCATCTACTCATTTTGCGAGACGGGTCTATACCCACCGAAGCGCAAAACAAGTTGGCGATCGCTCTCCCTCCGGTCGCATCCGCATATCAGGGTCATGACCCCCCGAAAGCGTGTTGGACCATCACGCTCACACCCAAGTACTGGTACCAAAGTACCCGGGTGCACCACTTCTTCCGCGCGGGTTTGGCGGGACCCGTCGACGGCCTCTAGTGGGTTTGGTGTAGTTCTCTTGGCCGTACATCTGCAATACGCCGGACTTGCAGACACGTTTCCACTCTGCACCACGGGGAGGTGGAACTACGTCGCAGAGCAAATAAGAAACGCTGGGCGTGTTTATCAGCAGACCTTATGCGGATTTGGTGGAACATTTCCCGCACGTCGCCACCAAACCCGATTCGTCCTTCACGAAATTTGCAAATGACTGATGGTAGGTTAACCAACAGATCAGGCCCTTTTAAGAGGAGCGAGTTCAACGATACTCCATTCACGGTTGCCGCTGCGTCCCAAACGAGTCTTTTCTTCTGTGGTTTCTTAGGGTTGGAAACAACATTCAAAGGAAGATACCACGTTCGATTTGGTAATGCTTGCATGAGCTCCTGATCTTCTGCTTTGTGGGCATAGCCTTTCTTCACGTAGTCGCGGATCTGTTGGTGAACATTTAAACGAAGTTCGGGGTCTTTCAGTAGTTTCGATTCCAAACATCTCATCCTGCTTACGGCCATCAGACGACTATTGGGAAAAGAGATAGAATCCGAAGCCCACAGAAGTCCTGTTTCAAAATGCCCGTCCTTGAATACGGTTATGTTCTTCAAAATATCGAGGGCGCGCTGATCGTTCAAAGACTGAGGCAGTGGAGCATCGTACACCAGAGCCTCTTCAAGGATCATGTGCTTACGGACTAACTCATTCAACTCTTCATCGGTTTTACTTTGACAAGAATGAATGTTCACCCTATCGGAAGGATATTTCGAGGGTCCTTGTGGTCCATAGACTGCCCAACCAAGAAGGGACCTAACTGCGATTGGTTCACCATATTGTCCGACTCTACTTTCTAAAGGCGCAAATAACTCTAAGTTATCCAATCCTATTAATATACTCGGTTCCGCCCCAGTGTAAGACGACACTGGAAGATTCTTCAAATGTTCGTATTTGTTCGCTAAGTGCGTGTACGATAGGGATTGTTTGGGCAAATTTAAACTACTTATTGTGTAGGCTACAATGGGATGGGAACAACTTGGGTCCGCTTTCCCGGAGATAGCAATCTGTATCTTTTCCGAATCTTCATTGCGAGCAATATTCGACGTCCATTGTAACTCCAGTGATTCTGGAGTTCCGGTGATTCCAAGAGATTTGGCTATACTAGTCTCGACCATAGTCAAGGAAGATCCCTCGTCCAGGAAACCAAACGTATCTAACCAACGATCGCCATTTCTCAACCTGATTGGGACAACTCTAAAATATACTGGCGGTTTACTACCGTTGTGTGCGTTGCATCGAGAAGGATTAGTTTTAAAAGATTTTCCAGGGTGGAGCAAAGGGTGATGTCTGTCCTTACAGTTTTCGATGGTACAGTAGATTCTTGAACGGCATCTCCAATTTCCATGGTCATGCAGACATATGGAACATAATTTCCAATCGTGAACCAACTTTAAACGGGCTTCGAGCTCTAACAGTTTGAATTTCTCGCAATTTCGAACACGGTGATCCACACCTCCGCATACGGGACATGGTTGCTTTTCCAAGGATTGTTGTACCGGTTTGCCGATTTCCGAGTGTGCATTCAGATGAACCCTTTCTCTCATCTTAGGCTTATCCTGCTTTTGATGGTCCAATCTGGGTGGTTTCAAGGTAGCCACTTCACTGGCATCAATGACGAGCATCTCCATGTATTCCCCAAAATGTTCCAGGGTTGGTTCATTAAATCTCCTGCGGTACCTTATCCACTCCATCTGGTACGTGGCAGGAAGTTTTTCCATCAGCTCTCTTAGCAGCTCGGGATTAGACAGGTGGGTTCTGAGATTAGCTGCTTCTAGGTGATCACACAGTTGGGAGACAGCCATACCAAAATTAATCAAACTGTCTAAACGCTCAGCCTTTGGAGCTTCCAGACGTCGAGCCTTCGAGATCATATTTTTGACTATCAATTCCGGTCTTCCGAAAAAGCGTTTAAGCGTTTCAATGATACCAGGAACGCTTTCCGGAAACATTAACTTTGTTACCACCACGTCTCTTGCCGTCCCATGAAGGCTCTCCCTTAATCTAACCAGGTTATCAATGTTGGAAAATCCACAAGCAGCATTTGCTGAGAGATAGCTGGAATATTGGCCATTCTTCTGGTTCACCCGAAAAAGAAGGAAGTTTCTTGGGCCAGAATTGCCGCGCGTTAAGTTGCTCTACAGTTGGCGTAACTACCACATTGAGGGGTACCTGGGAGTTCCGGCTTAACGATAGCTTTCGCTGATGTGCCGACTGCTGTGGCTCGTTCACAAAATCTCGCAGTCCTGATGGCAACTGTGTTGAATTGTATCCGACAATTTCGTTTACTCCAACCTCGTCCTGTTCAGCCTCGAACGTAACAGGTCCTATAGCGGGTTCGCGGTAGGTTGTCGCGTTTCGCTCCCTTTGATTTTGGAGCCACGCCGCTGCTTTTTCGCTTCCCGTGATTTGGGAGATGTTGGTAAAACCTGACCCAAGTTCATCTGCTAGTCCTTCAAGCTCTCTTTTCTTTAGAAGGTATGAATGTTCCAGCTCTAATTGTTTAGCTCGCAAGTTTTGTTCCTTTTTGCACAGCTCTTTTTCTTCCTGCAACAAGCGTTCTTCTTCTTTCAGTTTCCGCTCTTCCAGCTCTTTTTCTTTATCTAGCAATTCCATTTCGAGATGTAACCGAGAGCGAGAAGACTTCATGGATCTAACCGAACTAGCTACCTTTTCCGAAAGCGTTCCAGATATTTCACGCCCACTCCGTAGCTCCTTCGAGTTACTCGAAATTTCCTTGCCTGGCTTAACCGTTTCATTAGTACACGTAGTGCCTCCGGATATTTGAGCTGTTTTCCTTATCGATGGATGTTTAATTGGTGTAGCAACAGGGAGAGAGCTTTGCTTAGCCATACTTGCAACACCTGTCACAGACTCCACTTTACGTGCGCTCGTTCCACCTACGTCAATCACAACAGGCTTATTCGCTCTTGAGCTCTTTTTCGCCTCTTTCCTGTTCGTACCTGTGTTTACGGCTGTTGACGGAAGCGTTACGCTCGTTCCAGTTGCCGATAACGCTGGAGGTGGTTGTTGGCAGCATTTGGCACATTTCCACGGTCGTTCAGTAACTCCAGGGGAGACACCAGCACAAGAGAAGTGCCACCATCCTGTACATCCTTCGCACTCAACCATCCGCTCGTGGGAGTTTAGTCGTTTGCATCCTTTACAGTCGAACCCGTCGCTCTTGTCGATAATGGTGGCCATCAAAAATCTTTGAGAATGTTCGGAGGTTCGGATGGTTTTTAAAATCTCAGAAGCAGCCTTTTAGTGTTTGCAGCTCAAAGCTAAAAATAGATTTTAATAATTAGTTCCGTTCGATAGGCAAACTAACTGGGCTTACATTTGTGTTACATACGAACAAACAGTGTCATCCGATTCACCCTATTTCTGCCGGTTAGCGACAGGCCCTGACTGTGGAATATATTTAGCTAATTGTAAAGATCTGGTAAAGCTTATTTATTACAATATGTATTTCTAACCTGTATTTCTGCGCAAAGGTTTTCTGTATTCCTGTGTACAGATGGTGGTGCTTTCAAAGCGAAAGATCTAAATAGTTAGCATGAATGTTAGTTCATCCAATTTACTTGGTAATAATGTGAAAAATACCTCTTCGATTAATGAAAATTAATAAAAATCTGCCAAAAAGTTCACAACACGTTTTAACTTTGCCTCTGCTGTTTCACGTGACGTATTCTAACTTCCGATTTTCGGTAAACAATATAATCTCGTTTTCGATCCTATCATCTGTCACTGACAAAGCACGACTTCAAAGTTTATCGTTACCAGGGGTGCCAGAACACCCGGAGATATCGCATTTTGAAAATTTGAAAAAAGATGGAGGGTCAAGAGACGAGAAGTGAGCTTATCATCCCCAACATTTGGGAATTGGGAGTCTTTCAGCCAAATTTTGCAAATTTTACAATGGGACTTTGTTTTCATCATGCACACTTGAGTTGGAATGACTCACGGAAATTAATAAAAGGGTAAAACTTACCGAGATAGCCTAAGGAATGCTCCTGAAAACCAAAAAGGTAATTTCTAACTCCTCGAGGTGAAAGTCTTCTAGAATCGAGCTCAAAAAGGTAAACATGGAAAAGGTTCTTTCTACCTTTTAGAGAGGTGAAATGTACCTGAATAGATATTATTGAACAGACCAAATTCACTTAGCGAAAACCTTCCCCCCATGGAATTTTTTTTCAAGTAGAATTTTCATATAAAGGAATAAATTTACTTTAGTAACCGGAAATTTATTTATCCTTAAAGGTGTTTCAAAAATAAATTTAGAAAAACTAAAGGTTGCCTCGCCTCCGGTGTAATTTAGTCTAGGCCAAAGAGATATCATTTAACGACAATAAATATATTATCTTCATAAATTTAAATTTATTTTAAATTGAAAGCTAAGAATTGAAATTTAATAAACCTTTTGTATTTTAACCAAATCTTGACATACAAACACTCTACCTTAAGAATGAGTAGGGGAGAGTGAGGATACTTGATCCCTGGGGATACTTGATTCCTTAGCTATATCTCCAAACTGGAATGTCGTACAAAGATCAAATGTTCTAGGAAAATGTGCCAAATGGAACAAAACAGCAATGGTTGAAGCTAAAAAAAATTTAACAAAATAAGTTTTTGGGTTATTGAACTTTGTTTGAAAAATTTCACAAAATGTGACTTGAAGATCTTTTTTCATCATTTTAAAATGTTCCTAACATGGAAATATTATAACAAAAATATTTATTCCAATACGTCAATCTTTCGAGTGTAAAATGAACTTCAAAATACAATATTTTCAAAGCGATGGAAAACTCCCAATTTTTTTCAGAAAAAGTTTTCTAAAATGTTGATTATGGGTATAAATGATCCCGGTGTTTTCTTCTTTTCAATGAATTGTGGTCATTGCTGATTACGAGATTACTAATATTTATCCAATAGCTAATATTCATCCATCAATTATCTGAAGAAATAATTGATTTTCTCTAGTTTATAAAAAATGGCGCCCGTAAGTATGCAATGTCATAAGGGTTGAGAATAAGCTATAGATTTTTTTTCTGACAATTATAGATTGTGAAATGACAAACATGACCAAAATAGTCAATTAACATTCAATCTTGGGGTTTTGTTTGATTTTGTCCATGGATTAGGGCTTCCTGATTAAAGGATCAAGTCTCCCCTAACTTCAACAATATCGTTTTTTTTTTACTCCCACGAAAATGCTTCTAGTTCTTCTTCAGGTTCAAGTATCGTTCTAATTTTAGAAGCATAGAAACTTGAAGTTACACGCTGTCAGAAAATGTAAAAGAGTGCGAGTTGCTAAATTTTTCCAAAAAGATATGGTACAAATAAGGAAAGGGGATCAAGTATTCCCAGTGGATTCCCCACTCTCCCCTATTTTATGAAGTGTAACTTAATAGGCTCGAAATTTGATACCAACCATTTAAACTTCAAAACCCATCCATTAAATACTTATTTTAAACATCAACAAGTTTGAAGCCATGTGAATGGTGTTCAATACTCACAACAGTCAATAGAGTTGGCAAATCGTCTATTTAGTTACTAATTGAATGGCAGTATGGAATACACAATTAACACACGACGTATTACAGGACAACCTGTAATACGTCGTGTGTTAATTGTGCAGTTAAGTTCTTACGTTGGCACAAATCCGCTTAAAATGAGTCAGTATGGAATATTCTTCAAGAAAACAATTTCAACCTTAATCTAAAAGTTTACTTGGTCTCCTCAATGTTAAAACTCGCATTTAAAATGATTTTAATAAATTACACAAGGCCACAAAATTCACATTTTACGAAAGTGCAAAAAATTTATGAACTTATTATGATTGATTTGGAATTCTCAATCCAAACTTCCAATAATTTTTTCTCTATCAGCTTTTATTTTTTGAATAACATTTGAAATTACACAAATCATTTTAGAAATTTCAGCATTTTTTGACAAAACTTTTAATAAATTTAATTCAGGATTTAAACCAACTATCAAATTTTCTAAAGACCTCAAGTACTTTCAATTTCAGCGAAGAAAGTTGTAGAAGCTTTCTATTTGTTCCCTTTACCTCATTTTGTAAGATACATGAATTTTTAACGAGTTTTTTCGAAAGTTTTTAACCAAATTGAGTTTTCGATATTTTTGGAAGCCAACTTGAAATCATTTTTAAAAATTTAACCAATTTGTCCAATGATATAGACACATTTTTTTAAACTATCATCTGTACTGTGAGTAAAACAAGTTATGATATGTTTTCAAATTTTTAAAAACTTATTCTACAGCTACAAACTTTTTAAGATCATTTTTAATTATCTTCATCAAAATATTAGTACGTAATTGGATGAAATATAGTAAATAAATTGAGATTCCTTTTTTTTTAATTTCATAAAGTTTTGTTAGTTCGCCATTATTCACTAAAAACACAACTCAACTTCATTTTAAAACTCATAAACATCATCTCAGACAGACAAAATATGACATAAAATAAGAGTTCAGGACGCCAAAATCCAAAAATATTATTGAATATTTGAAATTATTCAAATCTATGTATATAAAAATGAATTTCTGAGTGTGTGTCTGTCTGTCTGTTCCCTATAGACTCGAAAACTGCTGAACCGATTTGCGTGAAACTTGGCAGATGAGGGTATTGGAGGCCGGGGAAGGTTCCAATAATTTGGGACCCCTCTCTATTCCTGGAAGGGGGGCAAGAGCGGGTCTCTCATATAAACGTAATAAGTTTTCATAACTCGTGAACTTATCGTGCAAATGGAACCAAATTTGGCATGGGAGTGTGTTTCGGTACGAGGAATGTTTCTATGATTGTTTGCACCCCTCCCTTTTTTCAAGGGGAAAAAAGGAAGCGTGGAGGGGGGCTTCCATACAATTTTTTGCACAATTCGAAAAATAATTAAGCAAACGGAGAAAAATTTAGCATGCGAGTTTATATGGGTAGGAAGAATATTTTGAAGATGAATTGAGACACGTTCCTCTTTCCACTGTGAAGATTGATAAATGGGAGAAGCCTCCCATACATTTTTTTTGCAAATTCTAGAATTCATGAGGCAAATGGAATTAAATTTAAATGTGTGGTTATTTGGATACGAGAAAGGTTTCTACGATTATTTGGGACTCCACTCTCTTTGATTTAAGAAATACAAAAGGGGGAGGGGATTTTCCAATTTAATGCATCATTCGGTATTTTAAACCATTATTAAAAAACAATTTCAGATCCAGTTTAAAAAAAAATCATTTCAGAGATTCTTATCTTTTTATTATCCTAATAAAAATTTGATGTGAAAACACTCATTTTACAACATAAAAAATTAATTTGTAATAAAATTATTTTCACGCAATTTATTGATTTTTGGAAGGTGTAGCAAAGTACACCCGGTCAGCAAGTAATAAAGTAAAATTTTTTTAAATAATGAAAAAGCTTTTTATTATGTCCATATTTTGTTTTAATTTTCAAATAAATTCACCGAATATTAAAAAAATTTTTTGGTAGTGTTCCAAATTTTGAATTCAAAGTTTTAATTTTTTTTTTGTAATATTTTTAATAAGTTTGTCATTGTTTTTCAATTCTGAATTTACGATAAGAAAAACACAGTTTTTACATAATGGGCGACACTATTTTCAAAGCTTAAAACTTTAAATTACAAACCTACGTTCGAAAATAAAAAATGTTTTTTTTATATTATATTTAATCATCATAAATTAGAAATTAATCTATTGAAAGTTCGAAAATTGAATCGAAGTAACAGCGGAAAAGCTAAATTTTGATGGGCAATGTTAATTTAATTAGTATATGTATGCATCTTGATTTCAATATTTACAACAATATTTGGAGCTCCTTCATTTTATATCTTTCAGCTCCTTATTGATCATTCAAGAAATCATTCTCTACCCAACATTTCCAGTTCAAGCTTTCAATGATGAATTAAGCATGCTGTTTTATAAACCCTTCAATTGAATCTGTGGAAATTGATTTTAAATTAAGTTGATCAATTATCAACAACTTTTATGATTTTGGTGAACAATTTTTAATCATGGTTAAAATATAACTTTGTCTGAAATTAATTTGTTTTATTCCGGTTTGATTTCTTTTCAAATCTGGTGTTACATTTTATATACTCTATTCATGTGCACAGATTCTTTTGTCCGAAGCCTTAAATTTTTCTCTTCCTGCGGATACACAGCTTTCAAATAAGCAGTCAAAAACGCAAAAATTTAAATAAATAATTTAGAAAAAAAAGTTGTAAAACATCGAGAATTTTTTTCTGGGGTACAAGTTAGGTTTGTGCTTTTTTCACATGAATTGTACTGCTCAGAAATGTTTTTCACCCATAGTAATATTTTTTGGAACCATCAATACATCTCTGGCGATTTTTGAATGAAAAATTTCGTATTTCCATACATATTTCCACACATAATTAAAACTCGTTGCGCTAATTCAAGACTTGATGATCGCTTCCAAAATTGTTATTGCTATTTCTGGCAGCAAAAACAACCAAAAAAAGCTATTAAAGGTGTAAAAATTTGAGAATTTGAAATTTCTATACAAAGCTTGCAGTGGTCTAGTTATCATACATGAGTGAGAAAATGGTTTTTGAGCTAAGTTTGCTTAATTGTTGTGCATTTTTGTTGAAAAAGCTACACAACGTTGAGTTGAGTTGTTCTGATGCATTTATATTCGGCGAATCAGTCCAGTTTATTATAAAATTTTATTTTAATCCTACGTTTCGGTGTCGTATAACACCTTCATCAGGAATCAAAATGGTCAATCTTATTGTGCTTTAGTAAAAGCGTATTGTCCGGTCTATTTAATGTTGGGTTCCAATAATTAAATTTAAAATTTCAAATTTTGCACACATTTGTTGTGTAGAAAAATTTGAAATTTGAAATTTATTTATTGGAATCCAACATAAAATAGACCGGACAGTACGCTTTTACTAAAGCACAATAATAAGATTGACAATTTTGATCCCTGATGAAGGTGTTATACGACACCGAAACGTAGGATTAAAATGAAATTTTATAAGAAACTGGACTGATTTGCCGAATATAAATGCAAGCTACACAACTTCGAGCGCTATGAGGTACCCCAAAATCAAGTCCGAGTGAGCTGAAATTTTACTCAGGTCAGTTTTTTTGGGCTAATCTTCAAAATATACATGGTTGGTTTGCAAAATTCGACATAACCCATCTGACCACCCTACTTTACATATTGTTAACGAGCAGTGTGATTTTTGTAACGAATATTTTCACTTTTACTATAGATCTGGCTTCCCGGCCAACGCTGCAGCAAATGCACCGCTCAATGTTCTAAAAGGTGCCCATCAGTTGTAAAGTAGATAGAAAAAAAAAATCTCCAAAAGGTGTCAAACAAGGGCGGACAGTTCTGAAAGACGACGACGATAACTCGGCGACGAGGCGAAGCTTCTGGCTTCTGGCAAAAGATCAGGACGATGGGCGAATAAAAAGTGCCACGTGAGATCAGTTCGAGGAAATTTATTGATTTTTCACTCGGTCTGAGGAAAATGTGCACCGAATGCTGCTCCGGTTTTGAGTGCGATGTGATGTGCTGCGATTATGTGTGTTGTTGGTTGGGTTCTGTTTTTAGTAGCTGTTCTGGTCGGGCTGCTGTTGATGTTGAAATATGTTGTTGGTCCGGTTGGCGGGTAATCAGCTGAGAGTGGGTGGAAAACAGGAAAGGGCTTTTGTAGCGAGAGGAAAACCTTTTGAAAAATAAAGTAATTGGTTTCCCTTCTGGAGGCTGCAGCTTAACTCCACTTTAATTCTGTGTGGCGAGTCGTTGGGCGTGTTATTTTTGTCTCTTTTCTACCTTCCCAGCAGGTGCTGGTGCACCAGTCTCTCGAAAACAACTTAATCCAATAAAATCCTATATTTTAATCCAAATGGTGGAGCTTCAAGGAAGATTAAATATGCATTATCAAAATTAGTGGTATATTTAATTTCTATTTGTTAAGTCCGTTAAAGAATGTTCATACAAAAGTGATTTTCAAACTAATTAAATTAAGTTACAATTTCCACAAGGTCCAGCAGACCATTTTCATCAAATAATTTCTGTATCTTTTCGATTTTGAGGAAATGGAATAGAGCTTCTTGTTTTCATTCATCTTCACCGTCCTCCGTAAGTGCTTTTCACAGTTCCACAAATCAATCCGTTCGGGCAGAAAACGAAAACCCAAGATGCTAGAAACGAATCCTCAGAACAATTATGTGGCTGTGGTTGTGGAAGCGTTCCTGTAGCTTGTTTTCAACCAGAAAAAGAACCCTCTTCCAACTGTTGGAACAATCTTCATTGAAGAAACCCCCAGATTTCATCCTTCCAGTTGAGTGCTTTCAAGTGTGTTAATTTGAGCTGATGAATTTGAACTAGATTGGCAGCTGGAAAAGAACTTCAGCCAAGAGGTCGGTTGGATGAAACTTGTTTGTTTCTTTTTTATTTTTAACCATTTCGGTCTTCTGGGCTGCCGTTTCTAATGTTCACTAATTGATACGATTAGCAAAATTGGCTTCATTTTTCGACAAAAAGTTGGTAGTGGGATTTTGAAGTTTCTTTTCTTGAGTATTGAATAATTTCGTATAATCTTTAAATGATATAGAAGGTGGAGATTTTTCTAATCTCAGGGATTTTAAACCTGGAAGGTTTATTTATCCTGAATGAATAGAAAAAAATACCTAATATCTTCAAACTCAAACCATTTAAGAACTAAAATTACAGCTTTTAAAGCGGACAATGTATGGCATTTGTACAAATGCCATGTAACTCGATAAAATTCTGTCACTGCGAATACGATCTGCATTGTGTGTGGTATTGCTTCATTGAGAGCGCATACGGTTTGAGTCAAATCGGTTGGGACCGGAATTTTTGTTCAAACAGCCCTCTGTGCTGCCTGCGCAATTTTCAGGCCAATTAGTAAGCCGGGGTCATGTGCGATTTTAGGGGAGGAGGGGGTAATCTGTGTGATTACCCCCTGCCCCCTCCCTCTTCCCCTCAAGCAGGAAAAAACCGTTAAATACGCAAAAACACTCAAACTTCTATAAAAAATTACAAACTTTTCATAGTCGATATCTCTTCGAATTTTAAAAATTTTCCACTCCATGGGAATGTTTATCAAATTGAAGAGGTTATTTGAATTGCCGTTGAAGTTAGGAAAATATATTGAAGTCAAATTTTTCATTGGGGTCATCAATTTTCCAATAGACGCTTCAAAAGCGTAGGACATCTACTGGCAGCCTCACTTTCTGTTCTTTTTAAATGTAATGCTTAATTTTATTTCTCAAAAACCCATTTGACTATACTACAGTGAGCGAAATAAGAATAGCACCACTATGTGTTTTGCTTGTTAAAATATGAATGATTGAAAATTACGAAAATTTTCTTCCACAGTTTGTTCTGAATTCCTTAACGGATAAATCAAGCATGAGTTTAATTTTTTTTTTGACGCAGCAATTGGCGTCGAGGACCAAAAATGTGGAAAAGGGGTGCGAAATAAGAATAGCACCACTTGAGTTTTTCTACAAACACAAGATTATTTGAAAAAAAATTACTGTATAAAAGTGAATAATAATGCTTCTACAAATTATTTGAATAGATAATTGCATTTTAAGGAGTTTTCCACAATTCCAAAGGTTTTCAAAGGTATTAAAAGGGGGTATTAAGAGATGCTCCTCTAGCGTTAAGGAGTTTGAAATTTGATTGTTTTCCAAACGACTTACTTTCTTTAATTAAAATGACGTGAAATGATGAAACAAACATTCGCGATTAACTTTGAATCAGAAAAAATTTGTTGGAAATAAAAAAACATTGATTTTGGTAAGTAAACCACACTTTTTTCCAGTTTCAAGTCGTAGATGGCAGCACTATCTTGCAGTAAAAACCAAATTTAGTCTCAATATTGATTTTCCAGGTTTATTTAGACCCATATTCATCATTTTGAGGTATTTTCGCATCACAGTTTTTTGGAAGTTCACGCTGCAGAAAGCTTTTCCGGATTTGCAAAAGAATCACCAGCACGAAAATGTACAACCATCGAAATTCCTGCTCATCTCAACTTCCGATTCAATTGCAAATAATACCAAGAATACTGCTAGCCGTCTGGACCATCAAGTTCCATCGCAAAGTATAACTTTATTCTGATAATCGGTCCAAAAAATTCACTTTTAGTGACATTTATGCAATTTTTATTTTTTTGGATTTAGTGATCTTATAATTTCCAAAGCGTTCACAAGCTACATGTATTTATTTCTTGACCAAAATCATCCAGCACTCCTTAATTAATCCTGGATATTCGAAAATGGGCATGAATTTGGTTAAATGGCAAGATAGTGCTGCCATCTATGACTTTAAACTAGAGAAATAGTTTTTGGCTATTAAAAACATTAGTATTTTTGAATTCCAAGCTTCTTTTTGGATTTAAGCTCAGCCTTAAATTTGTGTTTCATCATTTTGCATCATAGTTATGAATGTTAATGAAGAAATCAAGCAGTTTGATAAAGTTTTATAGCTCAAATATTAAATTCCTTAACGCTAAAGGAGCATCTTTTAAAACCCCCTTTTAATACCTTTGAAAACCTTTGGAATTCTGGAAAGCTCCTTAAAATGCAGTTATCTATTCAATAGTTCGTAGAAGTACTATTCACTTTTACACAGAAAATTTTTATAAATAATTTTGATTTTGTTGAAAAACTCAAGTGGTACTATTCTTATTTCGCACCCCTTTTCCACATTTTTTGTACTCAACGCCAATTTCAACGTCCAAAAAAAGTAAACTCATGCTTGATTTATGCGTTAAGCAATTCAGAACAAACCGTGGAAGAAAATTTTCGTAATTTTCAATCATTCATATTTTAACAAGCAAAACACATAGTGGTGCTATTCTTATTTCGCTCACTGTAGCAGGCCGGTGTGCTTTGCGACTCCCAGGCAACCAGAAGGCGTATTTTATTTTACAGATTATATCGTATAGAATGTTATTTAAACTCATTTTCGTATATCTGCACCTACAATGTGCGGCCCATGCATATTCTTTATCGTATTTAAATGCATTGCATGATTTTATCACGACAACAAGAGAGACTCGTATTTATATACATATGAAGTTGACTTTTGTGAACGACAATTCGCAAAAAATCCGTGAAACGACCGATATACGATGATCAGCCGTGATTGACAGATTTTATCGTGCTATGCATAAACTAATTCGAAATTAAGATATTTTTTTATCATAACAACCAGGTGTTAGATCTTAGCAGAAAGTACATTTTTCTATCAAACAAGATTGCTGAAATGAGAGATTATATCTTAAAAAGAAAAAATACAAAATGTTGGAAGAGTGGTACTTACACTCTATTAGTTCAGCGATACAAAAGTACTAAGGTATCTACGGGTAATCAAAGTTCTTCCCAGAGTGTTCAGTGAACACTGTTCACATTGAGCGCGGCGGCAAAGCATTTCTACCCGAAATCCAGGCCGATGATGTATCCAATATCGTACCTGTTGATGAAAATAAAAATTCACAGGAAATTTCCGAAGGGGATCAGGAAGCCTCCGAAAACTGAAAGATACTGTTGTTATACACCTATATTAGACTGCCACCTATTACAAGGTCTCGTTCCAAATTTGGGCCAGATCGGATCACGGGAAGGGGTCGCTCAAAGAGCCTAAAGTTTGTTTGGGATTTTGAGAGATCTTTTTCGGGAAGAACATGAAAATCCAGTTTTTCATGAATAATTTTAGTCCCATACGGTCGATTTTTTTAAACAATTTTTCTTAGATTCTAAACTATGAAAAATATTTCATCCGAAGACTGCATTTCAATTCGACTTATGATAAAAAAGTTATTAGACTTCAAAAATGGGGTAATTTTTTCAGGGTGATATTTATCACTGTTAACGCTGCGTCAAAATGTTCGAAGCAGTGTCTCTCATTAATAGTGATGAATGTCACCTTTAAAAACATTGCTTTTTTTAAGCTTAGTTACTTTTTTTTATCTTTATACAAATCGAAATGCAGTCTTAGGATGAAATATTTGTCATAGTTGAGGCTTTAGGAAAACCCGTTTTTAAAAGAAATCGATCGATAGGGACCAAAGTTATTCATGAAAAACTGGATTTTCATGTTCCTCCCGAACAAAATGTCTCGAAATCTCATACAAACTTTAGGCTCGTTGAGCGACCCCTTCCCGTGATCCGATCTTGCCCGAATTTGGCATGAGACCTTGTATTAGGCCTAGGATCAATTTAAGCCGCATAACTTTTTCAAATTTCGAGTTATTTAAGGCACTCCAACCTATATGCTTAAATTACAGTTTTATTTTTTCAGCTTGCAGCACAAGATAAGATGATAGAATTCGATACTGATCTACTGAATTCCATATTACTCACGCTTTGAACTCCCTTGTAGGAATTTTGAACTCTGACTTACATCTTAATCTTCCGAGCGATGCCCGCACTATTTAGAGGGCGCCCAGAAATCTGAGCATAATCAGTATGGGGAATGGTGGAAAGTATTGGCATCATCATCAATATCGCTCAACATCAACGTAGACGACCTGCCAATCCATAAGAGCAGTTCAAAGAAATTTTGGACGATACTTTGCAACATCTATGAACTGCCGCAAGTTGCCCCAATGGCAATCGGAATATACTATGGGATCAGTAAACCAAAAAGTGTTTTTGAATTCCTTAACCCGTTCATTGACGAGCTATTGCCAATTCTAGAGGGAGTCGTGATGATAAATGGTTACCAAGTTGCAGTCAGCATAAGGTGTTTCGTGTGCGATTCACCCGCGCATTCATTTATTAAGGGAGCACTGAATAACAATTCAACTGCCGGAAAATTAGAGCTCTGCAGTCAAGACGCAGAAGACGACCAAATAAGTCGTCAAACTTTGCATATTGTTACGAAAAATGTCGTTTATAATGATATTTCCATATTAAGCGAAGATCTACAAGATTACAAGCTCAATCGTCCATATGATGATGTAAAATGTCTAAGAATATTCCAAAAAGAATCAGGGTTGTCGTAAATGATTCGCATGACAAATCGTGCAAATCGTAATTCAATTCAATCTAAATCAAGAATATGTGTGCTAATGTACCTATATGGCTTTCAAAATGATACGTACATACTGGTTTTGATGCATTATTTGCAAGTATATTTGCACGTATATTTGTGTTGCAAATTCGAAATACCGGTTGTCTGAGCACCTTTTAAACATTGATTGATGCGGACACACTAACTCCAAATTTTCGGGTGAGTTTTCTGTTTCACTTTTGCCAATTTTCTTTGGTCGAATGACTCGCGGGCTTCAGATAACCATAAAGTTTAAATGTTTCACGCGCCTCACGCGCCATCGGGTATAGCGCCATATCGATATCACCCTCGCTGATGTGGAGAATCGATTTCCTTGCGTGAATATCATTGATATATCAGCAATTTTTCTGCAGTATAAGTTCATGTTTGATACTCCACTTTTACTGAATGCTGTATTAAGCAAAAGACCTTCATATACAAAGACATTTAATAATTTCGAATATCTACTTCAGATTCAACCCTCCTTTTTGACCTTGCTGATCATATTACAGACGAAATTCATTTCTAAAAAGCAACCTGTCCTGACGTGTGAAATGACCAAATTAATATTATTTTCAACAGAATAAGTTCTGTTTCCACTGGAATATCAATCACAAAAGAATATCAACAAAAAAAACGGATCAAATGTCATTTCTATGTAGTCTACATATTCAAAACAAAAACACACTGTTCATGTAATGGTTTTTTTACGCGGTTATACGTTTGCTTTAAAAAATGGTGTAAATTCCCGAAACCTGCGTAAAAAATCCGCGTTAATTTCTGAAAACTGCGTAAAAAACCGTGCTTATAGCGGAAAACCGTATAAAAAAAACTTGAATGAAATGCCATGCGACTGTTACGAGTTTTAATGTCATTTCAATGACATTCTCAAGCCTGAGTCTCAGGTCTCAGGTCTCAGATCTCAGGTCTCAGATCTCATGTTTCATGTCTCATGTCTCAGGTCTCAAGTCTCAGGTCTCAGGTCTCAGGTCTCAGGTCTTAGGTCTCAGGTCTCAGGTCTCAGGTCTCAGGTCTCAGGTCTCAGGTCTCAGGTCTCAGGTCTCAGGTCTCAGGTCTCAGGTCTCAGGTCTCAAGTCTCAGGTCTCAGGTCTCAGGTCTCAGGTCTCAGGTCTCAGGTCTCAGGTCTCAGGTCTCAGGTCTCAGGTCTCAGGTCTCAGGTCTCAGGTCTCATGTCTCATGTCTCATGTCTTTTGTCTCAAGTCTCAGATCTCAGGTCTCGAAAAGATTCTAAGTGTTTTCCTTTGGAAAGGACTTCTCTCAAATACCGCGTAAATTTTGAAAACCGCGTAAAAAAAACGCGTTGATTCTCGAAAACCACGTTAAAATGTCGTGTAAAAAACCGCTCAAAACCACGTTAAAATCCTTACTGTACTTGAATTGTGAGTGTTGGAGTCTATTTGTGTCACTCCACCCTGACTACTAAGCCACCAAATGGTTTGAGAATTGTTCCACCAAGGTAGCAAACTGTCCTTAGTAGGTTAGCGATGGCACTGATTGGAGCCGTCAGGTTCCACCGTATAATGGGAGCATGCAGTGGGAGCAGTACTTCTCACCGTAATAGTGGATGCAAGGAGAGTATCATTGTGGTCATCGTCAGCAATGATTACTAATTAGAGCCAGAGCCATCAATGATGCTGTAGGCTCTCAAGGCTCTTGAAACGGGAGCACATCAGAATACGGGAGCTATCATCGATTTCGATGGGAGTTGAGTGGTCATATGGGGGAAGCTAGCGTAGGCTTAGTTTTCGAGTCAGTCCTCGTTTGCATGCGCAACGGTTAAAACCAAATTGTATTAAGGCTAGGTTGAATTTATGTACGAAATAGATGTTAAGTTATAATACAAGTGTTTCTTTTCATTAAAAACCTGTGTTTGAACCAAGTATATCGTGTTCTTCATTTAACAAGTGAGAAGGAAAAGTGGATAACATCTAGAAGGACATCGTATCCAGAATAAATTGACGCCCATCTATTCCCGCCAAAACTTGTGTTGGGATCGTGTAAGCACTCAAAGGGTTATCGAAGGAAGAAATTTCGGATTCACAAGACCACATCCCAACAGTGAGTAAGCAAACAGTAGGAGAGAGTGGGGTAACGTTGGCCATGGGGAAAAGTTGGCCACTTCAAATATCTCAGCTGTGTGTTGAGATAAAAATGCCAATCCCACTGTCATCGCCGTCGCTTTGTGTAAGCATGTTTTTCTATATGTTGTTGACTTATGTACGTACCATATGCTTCTTTTATGAAACAAGCCTAGAAAAATGTACTTACATAATTAAACAAGCACCCGCAAAATTGCATCCGTAAGAGACCTGAAGAACATAACAAAAATATTCTCATACGCTTATAATCTTAGTTTTGTCATGATCTTTCACGTTGAAAAGGAATTTTTGATGAAACATAATTAGGTCACACAAACGCAACCAATTTCCAAATCATTGCTTGTGGGGAATCTTGGGCCACATTTTGTGGGGTATTTTGGGCCACCTATATTTTGGTGTTTTTATACACATTCAGAACTTAATATACGTTATTACTACTTGTAAAGTTTTCTTATGCTAGATAAAGAATTATGAAAAATGTTTTGTCCATCTTTTCTAATGCGATAGAGACGAACAAAAATCCTTTATACGGAATTTTGCCGAAACGTTAGCGAGCCAAGTTTTAGGATCTATTCTTTTTTTTTTTTTTAAATATATCTTTATTCGTACCAATTCATCATTACATTTATATTACATTAATACATTAAATTAGGTGTTCAGTTCAATAATGAACTTTCAGAGCCCTATAGTTAAATAATCACTAACATTTATTTATTTGACTTAAATTTGCTGAGCGCAATCAAGCATTTTTATAAAGGAGAACATCCTGTCGTGTAAAAAATATTTTAAACTTAAAACTAAAAACTAAAGCTATCCTAAAATTAAACTAATTGTAGAGAGAGCGAATCTCTGCGATGGAAGACTGCATCGATTTGCCTCTGAAGTTGGAGATTATTTTGTTGGCCATCTCTTCGATAGTTTCAATGCCTGCAATCCGATGAAGATCTTCGGTGCTGTGCCAAGGTGGAAGCCGCAAAATCATTTTCAGAACCTTGTTCTGAATCCTCTGGATGGCCTTCTTCCTCGTCGCGCAGCAGCTAGACCAAATCGGAACTGCATACATGATCGCTGGTCGGAAGACTTGCTTGTAAATGAGTATCTTATTCTTCAGGCACAGTCGGGATTTCCTGTTGATGAGAGAATAAAGAGATTTAGTGTATTTATTACATTTTGATTGAATATCTTCAATGTGATTTTTAAAAGTAAGATTCCGATCAAGTGTTAGTCCCAAGTACTTCACGTTATCAGACCATTCTAATGAAACCCCATTAAAAGTTATGGAATGATTTTCATTAGGTTTTAAAAAATTTGCTCTTGGCTTATGGGGAAATAAAATAAGTTGAGTTTTGGAAGCGTTAGGAGAAATTTTCCACATTTTCAAGTAATTCAAAAAGGAATTTAAATTTTGTTGCAATCTACTGCGTACCACCCGTAAATTTCGACCTTTGGCTGAAAGCAAAGTATCATCAGCAAATAGTCTTCTACCTTTTCCTTCTGGTACATCAGGAAGATCAGAAGTAAAAATATTGTATAAAATTGGCCCAAGTATACTGCCCTGAGGGACACCAGCTCAAATGGGTGTCCTTTCAGAGCATGCATTTTGATAGCTTACTTGTAAGGTTCGGCTAGTCAAATAATTTTGAATAATTTTGGTGAGATATACAGGAAAATCAAATCGAGCTAATTTAGCTACTAAACCTTTGTGCCAAACACTGTCAAAAGCTTTTTCAATATCAAGAAGAGCAACACCAGTTGAATAACCTTCAGATTTGCTAGCGTTAATCATATTAGTTACACTCAAAAGTTGATGTGTAGTAGAATGTCCATGACGAAAACCAAATTGTTCATCAGGGAAAATAGAATTCTGATTAATGTGAATCATCATTCTATTCAAAATAACTCTCTCAAATAGTTTACTTAAAGAAGGAAGCAAACTAATTGGTCGATAACTTGAAGGCTCTGAAGCACTTTTTCCAGGTTTCAAAATTGGAGTTACTTTGGCATTTTTCCATTTATTGGGAAAATAAGCCAAATGAAAACATTTATTGAAGATTTTAACTAAAAAATTTAAAGTGCTTTCAGGCAACTTTTTAATAAGAATATAGAAAATCCCATCTTCCCCTGGAGCTTTCATATTTTTAAATTTTTTGAAAATCAATTTAAGTTCATCAATATTTGTCTCACAAGAATTTTCAAATACATTTTGTTTAGAAAGAATATCATCAAATTCAAGGGAAATTTGAGCATCAATTGGACTTACAACGTTTAAATTAAAATCATGAGCAGATTCAAATTGTTGGGCTAATTTTCGAGCTTTTTCTGCATTAGTTAAAAGAAGTTTATCCCCATCTTTCAAAGTAGGAATTGGCTTCTGGGGCTTTTTCAGAATTTTAGTTAATTTCCAAAATGGCTTTGAGTAGGGTTTTATGTCCTCTACTGCTTTAGCAAAATTTTCATTACGAATGAAATTTAAACGACGTTTGATCTCTTTTTGAAGGTCGCAATGAATTAATTTCAAATAAGGATCCCTAGTACGTTGATATTGGCGTCGACGAATGTTTTTCAGTCGTATCAAAAACTGAAGATCATCATCGATCAAAGGTTGATTAAATTTATGTTTAACTTTGGGTATTGAAGCGGCTTTAGCATTGACTATTGAAGTTGTCAAATTTTCTACTGCCAAATCAATATCTTCTATTGAATTCAGTGGAACGTTTACATCTAAATTACGTTCAATATAATTCATATATCGCTCCCAGTTAGCCTTTTGAAAGTTAAAAGCTGATTTTAAAGGGTTTTCAATGGGACTTTGGGATAAAGAAAATGTTACTGGAAGGTGGTCTGAATCGAGGTCCGCATGAGTAACTAATTGACTACAATGCTCGCCTAAATCCGTTAGAACCAAATCAATTGTGGAGGGATTTCTAATTGAAGAAAAACAAGTATGCCCATTAGGATATTCAACAGTATAATAACCTGCAGAGCAGTCGTTAAATAAAATATTCCCATTTGAATTTGATGAAATATTATTCCAAGATCGGTGTTTTGCATTAAAGTCACCAATAATAAAAAATTTAGATTTATTTCTGGTGAGTTTTTGTAAATCTCCCTTCAAAAAATTTTTCTGTTCACCGCTACATTGAAAAGGCAAATATGCGGCAACAATTATAATTTTCCCCATAGAAGTTTCTAATTCAATTCCAATTGTTTCTAAGACTTTTGTATTGAAAGAAGGAAGAAGTCTAAATTTGAGACGACTATTGATGACAATAGCTACACCCCCACCTTGTCGATCAAGTCGATCATTTCGTAAAATTTTAAAGAAAGCATTGCTTTTCAAGTTATTGTCTGGCTTTAAAAAAGTTTCAGTGATGGCAGCAATATGTATGTTTTGAGTTTTCAAAAATAAAAAGAATTCATCTTGGTTAGCCAGCAAAGATCTAGCGTTCCAATTCATAATATTTAAACATCTATTTGGATCCATGAGGGAATCGTAAAGTCATAATAATTTTGTTAGCATAATTAAAAGAAGTTTGGAAAGCTTCAAACATTGAATTTGCTTTCAACATAAGTTGCATCATTTCCATTAAATTTTGATGCAAAAATTTTAATTTTTCCTCAGTAATCTCACCCAAATCAACAAAATTGTTAGAATCAGAAGAGGAAGGAGAAGAAAAAGTATTTGAATTTCGGGGATTTTCCCAAGCCTTCGCATGAACGTTGAGACTTGGTTTTTTCCCATTTTTATTAGTTAAACCTGAAGAGGGCAACCCATTTTCAACCACCTCTGAGAACGATAAACAACGAGTCTGTGGCGCAGAATCAGCCCAGGTAACATTAAAATCACTTCGGGTATTACCCAGCCGTGATTCCAATGTAGGCCGAGGCTGACTGCGAACAGGCAGGTTGTTTGCCGGTCTGACGTGTGTAGACGAAAAAGAGGAAGGAGGAGAAGAAACTTTTCTGGAAACTTTGGGATTTTTCCAAGAAGCAACAATTTTTGCCCTAACGGGACAGTCTAGAGAATTCGAGGAATGATTACCTGCGCAATTCGCACACTTAAAAAATTCTGTTTTTGGCTTATCACCACCAAAAAGGCATTTAGATTTTTCATGATCGAATGAGCCGCAAAACATGCATCTGGCATTCATTCTACAATTTTTAGTGCCATGACAAAAAGCTTGACAACGACGACATTGCGTAATATTTTGAAGAAAATTGGTAGAAGATTTACGAAAAGGTTCGAATTTGACTCGACAATGAAACATAAGACGAGCCTTTTCAAGAATTTGCAAATTATTAACCTGATCCTTTTTAAAATGGATCAAATAAAGTTCAGGAGCAAAACCAACACTACTGGTATTATTCGTGTTGGTTCTTTTCCTCATTTGAATTACTTGAATTGGAGAAAAACCTAACAAAGAATTTAATTCAGCTGTTATCTCATCCGGTGTCTGATCGCCAGTGAGACCGCGAAGTACAACTTTAAATGGACGATCACTTCTAGTGTCGTACGTAAAAAACTGGTGTTTTTTATTATTCAAATAATTTAAAACCTTTTGAAAATCTTTAAAAGATTCCGCCAATATACGAGCAGTTCCCCTTCGACCGATCTGAAAAGAAATCTTCACATCCTTGACGGAAGTGACGATTTCTTTTCGAATGGCATTGAAGTCAGGAATCGAGACCGTTATTGGTGGAATCTTTTCGTTTTTAAGAGTATAAGAAGAAGAAGATTTCTTAGTACTCTTATCAGAATTAAATATGAATATTTCCTCATCACCGATGTTATGAAGGACATCGAATGAATTGGAAATTTCAACTTTTTTGGGCGATGGACCTGAATTAGGTTCGGCAATCCGTTTTCTCCCGGCCCTTGAGCCGGCCGATGACTTCCCCATGCTGGAAAGAAAAGAGAAAATATGAATAAAAGAAAATGAAAATAATTTAATTTTAGCACTGAAAAGTGCTGTTTGAAAAACAGGTAAGGAAAAAATAAATAATGAAAAATGTTCCTGCAGGTACACAGCAACGATACGATGCTCCGGCGTACGTGTTGACGGCTCAACGGTACAGATGGAAGTGATTAGGATCTATTCGATCATACAGAACTCTCTTTTTAGTTTCCTCATCTGAAATCGCTTTAAAATAACTAAATCTATATATATATATATATATATATATAGTCCTCTATAGACTCAGCCGTCTTAAGTGCTAGAGAGCTGAAATTTGGCATGTATGTTCATTAGGACCAGGAATGATGAAAAATGTTTTCGGATTTCCGGATGACCCCTTCTGAAGGGGGTCATCCATACAAGACAAATATTGTTTTCGCGATATTGACGTTATTTTTCGTCGGATTGTGATGAAAATATGCACATGAGGGGTTTGAGAGATTGCCAATCGATTTCAGGCATTGTATTTCGGGTCAGGGGTCGGCAAAAGGAGTTGTCCATATCAAATGTTTATTGTTTTTGCGATATTGGCGTTATTATACATCAGATTGAGATGAAACTTTGTACATAGTAGTTTTGGATGACGAGCAATCAATTCGAGATGCTAAATGCGGAGTCAGGGGTCGTCCATTTTAACTTTCAATATCTTAGTGATATTGACGTTTTCATACATCGGATTGGGATGAAAATTTGCACATAGGAGTTATTAGGCACAAACTATAGATTTCACTTATTCAAATTAAAGTCAGGGGTCGGCAAAGGGGTCGTCCATATTAACAATTCACTGTTAATGCGATATTGTAGTTATTATACAACGGATTCAGATGAAAATTGGCACACGAGAGTTTTGAGGGAAGGGTAATCGATTCCAGATATCAAAGATTGTACAAGAGGTCACCAAAAGGGGTTTATTTTTTTGGCAATAATCGCGTTGATATGCAACGATCGAGTCAAAATTTTTACACGGAGTTTTCGCCACGGTCAATTGATTCATGATTTCAAATTTATCAGCAGACGTCAGAAAAGTGATCGTCTACTATTTTTGCGATTATTATTTAACAATGTATTCGGAAGTGCATCTGGAAAATGCTTGGCAAATGACTTTCATATAAACTGTTCATAACATATTCCAAGTTTAAAGCGAAACGGAGTTCGTATGGGATCAGCTAGTGAATTATGAAATTTCAGTTTTGGGTCAACTCATAAACTTTGCACGTTATCTAATTCATTTGGATTAAGTGGCCCACGTTTCCCCACAGTTTTTCAAATAAAAAAAAATGTTTGGCTGTTTAACCAAAACTCGGAAATCTAATGTATTTAAAAAATAACAAAAAATGCCTAATGATACCTCAAAAATGTAGAAAACCTCTCCATTTATTTTTTTTCATTTTATCTTCTCTAATAAAGAAGTTTTGAAACAAAGTAAAAAAGTGGCCCATGATACCCCACTCTCCCTTACAGTATTTTTTTCGGTGATTTTTTTAAATTGAGTTTATTTTGTCATATTGTTTATTTGGACCCAACAATTTATAGTTGAAGAAATTTTGTATACATTTTTTGTAAATGTTGAACGTTTGTTATTGCTCTTGTGAACCTTCTTATTTGAAAATTCTTTTGCAAAATACATAACCTCACCTTTTGTTCTTAAAAATTGGTTTATTTTATTGATAATTTCACTTATACTTGCAAAAAATTGAAACGTTCTCTGCTTTCGGCCTTTCAATACATCAATTCAATATAATCTATTTTAAAGGTCAGGCTCTTGTTCAGTTTATGTGTCTGTTCATTTTCGTTCGATTTTGTTGTTGTTCCAAAAATTTAAAGGCGCTTGGTACATCTTCAGTTAAGTACATTTGTATATAATCAAAAAATGTTTTCGATCTATTTCTGTTGAAAGCATCTTATTCTATTTTATTTTCTGTTAAAGATTTTAATCAAAACTAACGTTTTAGGCGTTTTGGATTAAATTAACTTTTATGCAAATCTTCCCCCTTTTTTCAAACGTTCGCAAAGAGTCATATCATTATTTCATATGCATCAGTACCTGCAAAGGATGTTTTATGGTACAGGTAACAGGAAGGTTAGTATACTTCAAAATTGAGTTCATGCCTTAGCTGCCAATGTCGGATACATTTACCTTAGACGCTAAACAGATGGCATTGTTTGTCATTAATATCTCTGGCTCGCGATGATAAAAAAAATCGACTCGAAAATTAAAAGTTATAATTGACTTTCTTTTAGGATAAACAATCAATTAACTAAATCCAGTAAGGTCAAATCAGTCATGGAAAATCGGTTGAAATGGTTGGTGGTAAATATAGTTCATTGAACATGACGGACCAGTTATCAACGATGAATTCTTTTGGTTTTATAGACCATCCCTTGTGGATTTCTACCGCATTTCTACCAGCTTCGATTCAGACAACCATGTTTTTTTGCAAGAAGCCACTTAGAACAAGTTTGAATTATTGATACGATAACGCAACTCGGTTAGTCTTCTTTAAGAAACCTAATCTCAAATGGATCCATTTGTATGTCGGTTGTATTTTGAGAGGACACCAAAATGAAATTCCTGGTTCTGATAACAGACTTAAAAGTGGTTAAAAAAATGGCATCTTCGGAAAACATGGACCAGTATATTGGCTTCTTAAACTTCAGATATACTACTGAAGCTTAAATAGTTAATAAATATGTAATTTTTATTTAAACTTTTTCATCAGCTACCGCAAACAGCATTACATTTTACAAAGACGCGTATTGTACCTCTTGAAAATGCTTCAAAATTTCATAACCAGCTTTCGCAACCGAAGAATGGCAAGCAACAATAAACAGAATAAGAGATCGACGGAGGAAGGAAAGCTACATACGACTTCAAAATCACAGCATCAAATCACAAATGAAATGTCATCATAACCAACCCCGGCTCAAGCTCTGAAGCTGCTTTCGGAAAAGTAAATCAACCTTTCATGAGCAGCTCTCGCTTTTTCGAATTCTTTGAGCTGCCAAATGGAAAAACCACATTCTATGCGACGACTCCTCGCTGTGTGTGGGGAGTGTTATTTATTTTGTCATTTTTCTTTTTTCATTTTGGAAACAGCTCATTTTAAAAGCTTACAAGAAAACAAGCAAGCAACCGAAAGCTCGTTCGTTCACATATGTGATTGTGAGTGGAATTTTTCCGCAAAATTTTCCAAATTAAAACATACGGACTCCGGTGTCCTGCTGTGAGTGCATTTGACATTTTACTTTGCCTTTAGTTTAAATCAGTGGCTAGGAATAACAGTTTGAAGAACTTATTAAAACGTGTCTTGATTTATTGATCAAAAATATCATTAAGTAGGTCATCCTACGTTGTATGATGTCTTGGCATAAATTCTTCTTTCAGGCTCAATGGCATTTGCGGATTTGCTTATACCACACTGTTGGAATTTATTCAGTTTATTTCAACGCTTCAAGAAGCTCCAGAAGTAGCTTATCGTCACAGCATTATCGTAGCTCTCCAGTAGTTTGTCTTAAATTTAAGCATATCAAAATTTCACGACCATCACAAGATAAAACGTTGCACTACTCAGTGACAAACACGATAACACTCAGCGCTCCTCGAGCTGTCAATTACCTACTGGGAGAAAAGCTGCCACGATACACCTCCTCAGAACGTGGGCGATGCTAGTTCTACCAACCTAGATTCGTCCACTTCGCGGCAGGTGAAAATGCGCGTCAAAAGAGACGCTGCAAAGAGACATTTGAATATGTATGAATGCGCGACGACTGTTCCGGAAGTTGAGAGGAAGAAGAGTACATATTGTTGTTATATCCCAGGACAAGGTTTTGTACTGAAGACAAGTTTTGGCTGGAACCTGATGGTTGCAGGGATCTTCACCGAGTGTCAGATGTTTGTGCTGCATTTTGGTTTGGCCATTCGTCTTCCGAGAGCAAATGGCCGCAGCAGAGTGGCCCGTTTGACTTGGCCAGAAGGCCAAACCACCCCAAACGCGATCCGCCATGAGGAGACTAAATCACAATGACAGGAAAAATGAAGCAAATGTCTTGTAGTATCATCTTTCTTCGTTTCGGAACCCGGTTCTGGTAAAAGCTTTTGTATTGTAAAAATTCAAAGCAATGAAGCGACGGAATGAAATGTAACACAAGACATGAAAATAGTATACATACTTAACTGTGTAAAAAATAATGTAAATTTCTACGGAGTGTAAAGGTTGTATAGGTTTACTCTACTGAGATAAACAGAATACGTCGATCATATAGTCCAGTAACTAGAGCATTACAGGAGCCAGCCGATAAAGTGGTTCCAAGTCGTGCTCAATTTTCCTATAAAGTAGGGTAACGGACTTATTTTGGACCGGGTACATATTTTGGACCACCTTTCAGCATTTTTCCAATATCTCCCTCATAAAACATTTCAATCATGATTTTTTTTTACTAAAAGAGTTCAAGCTACTTCTTATGATCCTAATCGTATATAACATTCAATATAAATAAGATGATAAGGGAGAGAAAATTGAAAATAAAGTTTTGAATTTTCATAGTTGAGCCGAATCAAATCCATTTCAAGAAGACGTGCCATCATTGAAGACAACTTTCAAGAAGTTTTCTGCATAGCTGTGATGAATTTAACACTTTTGACAAGTTTGCAAGCCTGAAGAACCGAAAAAACTTGTTTTGATAGAAAATTTACCCATGTCGAAAATAGGTCCTACTAAATTCCTTAGGGACTTATTTTGGACCACTCAACATAACCTGGGTATTATACTTGCTGTCAAATGTTAATGAACGTACGTACGTTGTGCGACGATATGAAAAGAGTTTTGCAGACTATTTCAAACGCTTATTAAAAATAAAATTTGGAATTTTGGCATTATTTCATTTTAAACACGCTATTAAACGGGATTTACTCCAATCGGCATAAAACCAAGCCAACGATTGTTTTAACTTACTTTTTGAGGTTTAAACCTTGTTAATTTAACAATCCGCATTAATGGCAACTGTTTGATAAGCATTTGTCAAAAGCTACAGCT
Source organism: Uranotaenia lowii (assembly GCF_029784155.1). Classification (NCBI taxonomy): domain Eukaryota; kingdom Metazoa; phylum Arthropoda; class Insecta; order Diptera; family Culicidae; genus Uranotaenia; species Uranotaenia lowii. The sequence continues at coordinate 211,229,265 of NC_073692.1, forward strand.
TAAAGAAGCTTAAAAACATGAAAAAAGTTAACATGCATGGTTTTTTAATTAAGTCATTATTTTTTATGCTTCATGAAAAACTATTGACAGTTCGGTCTAAAGGTTACAACCAAAAATATACTTGGTTAGGTAGAAGAGACGAAATATATACCCCGTCTAAAGGAGGGGAAAAAAACCAAAGAGAAACCAAAAACAAATCGGCAAATATGTAACGTGTTTAATGTTTGTAACAGTTGAAATATCTTAATCAATAGAAGAACAATTTTAAAAAAATATATACATTCAATAGCTATGAGATCAGCATTAATATGTTTAAAAACTTAAAATATTGTTAAAATGTGTAAAAATTACAAGCAAAAATGTACTTTTATGAAGTTTTCAGCGGGAAAAAAATATAACTTTCAAATGATTAAAAAGATCGAATAATACTCGCATATTTTTATCATTTTTGAATCTATGTATTTTACAAAACTGAAGCCAAACCAAATCCACTAACGTTTTGGAAGTCAAAATGTATCAATTGATGTCACGGAGTTAATTATGTTAGACATTAATAACTTATCATAGGGTCGCCTGAAGGAGATTGCGATCTAAAAATTGATCCTAAAGATAAGCCAATTGGCCAGTATTTACCACTGCAGATCAAATTTCTTTGAGATTGCAGTGTGCTATCGGAATTTTCAAAACATTTGAAACACACAATATAACAGAGGAGTTTTTTTTTCGTTTTTATTCTAATCTTTTCGAAAATTATTGTTTTAAAGCATTTAAAGTTTTGGAAAAAAGGTTGTAGTAAAAATATTCAACAAACAAGTGTATTTAAATAGAGGCTGGAGAAAAATTGAAGAAAGTTAGTTCAGGAATAAATTAAGTGAACAAACCAAACTTGTCTACAAGAATAACAAAAGAAAAGCATTACTGAATTATTCGCATAAGTTCGCATCAATCGCTTAAATATAGTAACATTTAGATTAAGTATAAGGGTGGTGGTCCAAAATAGAAACCTGGTGGTCCAAAATGCCGACCAGAGTAATGATCGAAAAAACGAATTTTTAGGTGAATCAAAGCAATCGAAAGATTCCTTTTAATTCAACCACGGCCTCAATTTTTGTAATGATTGGATAAAGCAGTCAAAAATTGTAACATGAACTTTTTTTTATTCAGAAAATAGCATAGCCACTTCCCAAAGCGGTCCAAAATAGGTCCGTTACCCTAGTTCCAAGTCGTGCTAAATTTTCCTATAAAGTGTTGTTTTTTTAAGAACAACAGTTAGGAATCAGATCTTTTTAATTTAAATATGGAAGAGTGGGGAATCAAGTGGCTGAAGAGAATGCTAATCAGCCTCTAGGAGAATTTGAAAAAACTTCTACGCTCCAAAAAACGCGGTTTATCACATTGATTTTACCACGAAAGGGGGGGGGGGGGGTTTATTTTCAGTACAAAAAATGAATTTACCGGGAAATCACTGTATTCAAAAAGGTGTTTGAAAAAAAGTGTTAACAAACATGTCAAAAAATTGGAAACGCCTCCGTCGGAATTCAGTCTTAAATCACTCTAAGCCTAAGCCATTTCATTTTTCGACTCTATATGATGTTCACGAATTGAAACTAATTTTAAATTGTAGATTTTGATTTGCAATTCAGTTTTGTATAGAAACTCAAATCTTGACATACAAAAACCCCATGCACCCACCATGGCTTTTTAATAAGAAGTGCAACTTAACAAGTTCAAAATTTGAACTTCCAAAACTCATTCATCGATTACTTATTCTAAACATCACAAGTTGGTGACAGGTGTAGAATACTTCGGATTGTCAACAAAATAATTGAAATTAAAACAAAAACCAAGTATCCATTTAATCACATTGGTTTATTGCTTGCCTTTTCATATTTTATGCTGAAATGAAACATTCCTTAAAAAAAATTCAGCCTCAAATATATATATTGTGTTTCCTATTCTTCTACATGCTAAACTCCATATTCAAAAGGGTTTTGATAAATTTCTCAAGGCCACAAAATTCACATTTCACAAACGTACATGTAAGAACTGGTTTTAATTATATTGGTGCACTGAATCTAAATAAAATTTGATTTTTGTATAACAGCTTTTGTATTTGAAATCGTTTTCAAAAATATGAAAAAACTAGCTGATTTACCCGGCCTTGCTCGGGTTTGCATAAAATATTAATCAAAATTAGTCGTTTGAATTTACGAAATTTTGGTAACTTTATAGCTTTATATATTTATTATGAGAAAATTTTACCCATGCTGTGCCATGTATGTAAGCTTTGAAAGTTTTGTTAGTGTTTTTCAAGTTTTGAATGAGAATATTCACTGTGTTTCCCTTTTTCATATTTATGAAACACTTATAGTTATGAGGTTCGTATTCATAGCAATTAAAAAATAATTTCCCATAAATGCTTTTTTATTTCATCACGAAAAACATTTTATACCCACCTTTCTTAAAGAAGCTTTAATAGCTTTGGCCTTCTATTTTTTTATCTTCAAATGATTAAACTATATTTTTATCTTTCCCACCCCCCATCTAATGAAATCTCTTTTGGAGATGATCTCCTCAGACGCTATATGCCAAATGCTCCCCCGTATGCTATATTCAAGTTTTATTTGCCCAGAAAATTCTAAGAAGGCTTCCGAAACTTGCCGCAGCTCGTGGTCTTCAAGTCTTTCAAGCCATGAGTTCGAACACATTGATGATCAACATTTATACAAAAGTCATGCATTGACCGATAAATTTGAATTGTATAAAACTTATAACTCATACCTAATTTCAAATAAAGTTTCTTGCGTTGGATTTGGTTTTTTTACTGATAATGCACGTTAAATTTTGAATCCTTCATTTAGATTTCTCGGCGGCTTTGAAAGCGTTGAAATCACAGCTCTCAACTTATAACTCTGAATTTAATTATTTTATCTTTCTCTATGAGGAATTTTAAAAATACGAAAATAGTTGGTTCTAAAAAGCTTGATTTTAAGGAAATAGCTTAATATGTTTTCAGCCCTGAATCCAAATTCATAATGAAGATGAATCATTGCATCCATACTTCACACACTGCATATTCTTATAGACTCCAAAGCCCTGCAGCAGTGCAGTGGTAGGGAGTACTTTGTAAACCACTACAATTCAAGCCAATACATACTTTACAGGTTAGTTGTATTTTTCAATCCGAAATGTTAGCTCATTATTACATCCAAAATTCTCGTACTACCGGTACCACGTGCTTTCAGCAGTAGAAGGTACAAAAAACTCTCGCCAAAATTTCCCCTTTCAAATTATTAACGCTCAGCAAGCTTTGATTTGCTTTCCAGCACACGTGAACTCTGAATAGTCGTTTCTTACGCCCTGCTCATGGTGATGGTGAAAACAACCCGCCAAAGGAAACGAAAATCGGCTGCCAAATGGGTGCCATGACTTTTGATTTGTGGGAATAAAATCGAAAGTTGTATGGGAGGGTCCCTTTTCTTAGGTGGGAGGGTCTCAGAACTATCACTAAAACCTTACCCTGGTCCAAATACATCTCTGTACAAAATTTCAGGCTGATCGGTTAAGCGGTGTCGATTTGTATAAGGTGCATACAAACAAACATATATAGTCCAACTCATCTTTATATATTAGAATAACTGAAAATTGCATTTATAACTTTTGACAAAACTTTAAAAAATTAAAAAAATATTAAAATAAAGGTTTTAAATCAATTATGAACTTTCATCAGTAATATTGATTTCAGCAAAAAGGTTAAAGAAGTCTTCTGCTTGTTCACTTTTCTCCATTTGAACCTAACTGAATTTCAGATATTTAAAGCAAAACTCAAATTTGTAAGTGCATGTAACGATATCATTCCAATTTCTAAGCTAAATTTCTCCAATTGTTTATTTTTATTTTTATCAATTGCTAATCTGGTTTTCTAGAAATTACCCATTTCCTAACTTGCATTTTGTTGGAATTTGCTTTCAATAATAAATTGAACATGTTGTTTAACAAATATTTTAAGTTGTTATGGTAAAATGATTTTTTTAGTCTTTTATTTCGATTACATGGAGAATTTAAATATAAAAATTGATTTACTTCTGAATCTGGTTACTGGCACTCTCGATATAAAATAGATTTCCTTCATTGTATCAAATTAAATTTAATCTTCAAGTATGTGTTTTGAATAAATCTCTCAAGTTTGAACAAGATTGTTTTTAAATCCTATCCTATTACTAATCCTTGTCAAGAACTCAATGAAATTTTGCATCTTTTTTTTTAGATATTTTTTGTCATTTCTGTTCTTTTGTTTGTATTTGTTTTTCAGTTCTTTACTATAAAATTTCAATATTTTTCATCCTTTTTGAGTGCTTTATAATGTTAAATTAAAAGTTTTATTGTTGATATATGTTATTAACATTCAAGAACGTGTTAATGTATTTATGTTGTTTGTCTTCATTATATTGGCTCTGTAAAAGCGAAAAATATATGGCAATGTCGTTCCAAAAAACCGTTTGTTGCCGAAATTGAATCTTGTCAAAAACGAACGGAGTCTGTAGAAACAAAATGATTTATAACTTTTTTAGTTTAGTCTAAAACTGATAATTGTCTTCAAAAAAGTAGTTCTTAAGCTTAAAATTTTAATTTATATTGAGTTTTTAAGACTTTAACAGTGTAACCAGAATTAATCATAGTTTTATAATGCAATTTTAGTTTAGTTTGGATCAATTTTAGGAGAAGGAGCAGTGAAATTTTGGCTTTTGAAAACATTCATTTTACTGGAAGCCTCCCTAGTCATCAGTCACACTTCAAGGTGAAGGAAGTGACAAATCTACGACTAAAGCAATTGGCTACAAATAATCGCAACAATCTCAAAGTAAGCTATTTTGCGTCTCCTTTTCAATCTTCCGTCAGCCCTTTCAAATTCCACTCGAGCTCCATTCGAGTAACTTCTTGTCACTGAAAAATATCTAACGTTCCACCCGATCGAGCATCCTAATTAATCACTGGAGCGTACCACGATTTTTCCCCATCTTGGCCCATCTTGGTTGATGTTCGACATCACCTTTACAACTGTTTTGTGGGTGTGTTGTGTGCTCGGCGTTTTAAAAATAGCGACAGTGATGAAGCGAACCCAAATTTGGAGGCGTAGAGGAAATTCCGAACAAATGCCAAGCCACGTTTTGCCAGTCAAGATGATAAAATGTAGTCGATGCGATTCCGTGGCAAAGTCGCACTGGTAAAAAAAGTTTTTATGGCGACAACATCCGGGGATCGGCCGTTGAGGAACCCTTCCGGTAATCGACCGATGACGAATCAGAAAAAATACACGAATCTTGCACCTTTTTTCGCATCCCTAGGGCGCGAACAAAATAAAGAAACAAAAAGTTCGCTCCGCTCTTTTAAGACTTCCTCCATCATCCTCATCAATCACGAGCCTCACATTAAACAAACAAACAAACCTTTGCCCGATTGTGTTCCTGATCATCATCACTCTCTCGCCTCATCTTCTGTCTCGCGTGTTTTCCGTCCTCCCACGCTTCAATTGCTGTTGTACAGTTTTATTGCTTTATCTTATTTGTTGTTAGTTCACCTTCGTTCACAGAGTTGCCATGTTGGACTGAGTCAATTTAGAGTCATTTTTTAATTTCTCAAACCCCCAAACTCATCTATGATTTTTTGAAAATTTTTTATGTAGCGTTTACATGAGTAAATTTGAATTTTTTTTTCTGTGGAACCAAGCCTGTCTATGGTTTGTGTGCCAATTTGTGGATTATATAAAGAAAATTTCCGTTGATCAACATTGTCGAAGACCATAACTTCATTGATTATAGGGCAAAAAAGTTGATAGCAGTTTAACAGGGGTATGTCTATTGAATTTATTGATTTTCAATGCAATTGCCCTTCTTTTACTATAACAGCTGAATTTCTCTTCTTAGTGTTTGCAAAATGTTCAAAACTCATTGAATGAAGAGTTAATAAGTTTATCTAGCTTAAGGTTGCCAGATTGCCAGATTTTATCCGGGTTTGCCCGGATATTTGATACAAAATTTGGGAACAGTCCGGTCCGTCCCGGTTGCCGGATTTCATTGAAAATTTTTTAACTTTGGAAAATCAAACAAAAAAAACAATAAATTGTGGTGTAAGTCCTGCCACCATAACAAAAAAAATTTGAGCAGATTTTTCAAAAATATTCATGAAAGGATTTTTCGCAACCTAAAATACGATCCAAAATTTGTTTTTGAATTTTGATGAAAAAAATACTTTTTTCAATTTTTTCATCTTGATTTTTGTTGAGTAATTTATGAGTTTTGGCAAAATTTGCCCGGATATTGCCCAGATTTTTGGTCGTCTTGTTAGAAATAAAATGCCCGGAATTTGCCAGGTTTTTTTTTATAGAAAATTGACCGGATTGTCCGGCTGAAAATGTGCTGAAAAATTCTGGCAACTTTAATCTCGCTTGTGTGAAAGTTTATGAAAAAAACATTAACTGTTTTCAATTTTTCGAACTTTTTATCTTAAAAGTTGTGTTTTTCCGGAACGACGCATATTGTTTTAAATTGACAATCGCATTATATTATCATAGTTATTATCGCATTACAAAAAATACAAAAATGTTGGGTCTGGCAACACTGTATAAAAAAAATTACAAAAAAGCAAAATTTTTAAAGAATAGAGGTGCTCTTTTTCGAAAGGCCCGATTTACTCAAAGGATTGGATTTTTCTGATTTACATATCAATAAGCAAGTTTCAGAAGGTCGATTCATTTTCTTGGTCACTTGGTATGGAATGACTCAAATTTTTCTTCTAAATAGATCTTGATCATTGCTTAAACACAAAATTAGTAATATTCATCTAATAACTTATATTTATCCAACTATTTACTTACAAAAAAGGGTAAAAATAGCTTTTTATCTAAAACTAGCAGACCCGGTAAACTTTGTCTTACCATTTTAAACTTGGCGTCGATTTCAAGTTTTTTTTTCGCTGTTTGACTTAAAAAAAGCATCAAATCTTGAGTTGTTAATCGTCTCGCTTTCTTGAACATGTCCTAGTTTTTAAACATACCCATCTTTTCCGTTTTCTCGAATTGGCCCGCTCAATTATATCGGGATCAAATCTAGGAATTTTAACTCAATTGTACGGGTCTTTTAACAGATTATTCAAAAAATATCTCCAATAAATTTCACATACATCTCACATGAATCCTTTTCATTTACATTTCTTTGATTCGGATGCTTTGAATATTGCCGAATGATATCAGGTATCAGCTTCCCGTTGCAAATTCGATTTTTTCAGCACTCAACGTTACCATCAAACTTGGCAAACCTCATGCTAAAAAAAATCCACTCTTTATTACTTGTTCCATAAATAACATATGTTGATTATATCTATGTTTCATTTATTGTATACAATTTAGTTGATTGACTCCGCTTTGCTCGAGTTCACTTTAAGGTTTAAATCGAAATCAAAAATTTCTCATTTATTGGAATTTATTGCATATGAAACTTTATGGAAGAAGAATTTAGAATATCGGGACAATTTTTGGAGTGTTTGCTCAATATTCTGCCTAGCGCAGCACTTTTAGCTCCCTAGTAGCTTTTGATGGTATATTTTTTAGAACTGAAGAAATAAAAACATTAGAGATGATTTTTTTCAAACCATTTTCAAGCAGCTTCACTTTCCTCACATTTGGAAGCAGTGGTTATTTATATCCATATTTTCATCAAAATCATGTCCAAAAAAAAAGGTTCGCCCTTTTTTTAGCAAAAAATGCTAGTTAAATCAAGAAGTCTTGATTTATTGGGTTATTATTCAAAGATTTTAATTTGAAGAAATTTAATTTGCTTTTGAAAGGAGAAAAGATATGATTAATTTTTTTATTATTCAACCGAATTAAAGCATTTTTATCTTCTTTTTTATCCTTAAATACATACCTGCCAATTGAAACCATTGTTGTCTGATTTAAAATTTTCCTGAACAGTGTTGAAGGTGATTTGCGATTCTGTTTAAGATTATGTGATATTTTCAAGAATCAATTAGATTTAATTGGAATGCAGGTTTTAAAAAATTAAATACATAAAAAAAACTTATCTTTAGAGGCTACGATGATTTCATGAGTTCATTCTTTTTTCTGGATATTTTCATGTAAATTTACCTCAACATTTAAAAATTTTAATTATCCGTTCAGATTTAACACTCGGGATACCTACCCTATCTGACTATTTTAGAGAAAAAATGGAATATGTTTCATGACTTAAAGGCGCATTGCCACTTGTTTCACCGTGTGAAATGACAGGAGTTAATATTATTTTCAACACTTTCAGGTCATAACAAAAACTTATCAATAAAAAAATTCAGCTACTGCTACTTAATAAAATTATGCTTCTGGAATATCAATCACAAAAAAAAATATGTCAACAAAAAATCGGATTTAAAGTCTCACCTACGTAACCAAAATATGTTAAACAAAAACACACATTTATGTTAAGTACGTACTTGAACTCTGTATAAACAAACAGGGAACCTGTAAACAGTTTTTTGGTGAACGATTTAAAAAAAAGTTAAGTTTATTTAGTCAGATTGTTTCTTTGGGCCCAACCATTTATAAATTTAGAAATCATGTATACATTTTTTGTAAATGTTGAACGTTTGCACTTCTTTGCATTCGGCCTTCAAATGAACATCAATCTCATATAACCCATTTTAAAGTACAGGCTTTTGTTCAGTTCATGTGTCTGTTCATTTGCAACGGATTTTGTGGTTGTTCTATAAATTTAATGGCGCATGATACAACTTCTGTGAAGCACATTTGTACATGTTTGAAAAATATTTCTAGCGTTTTGGATTATAAACCAAGTCTTTCCACTTTTCTTTTTTCAAAAGTCCGCAAAGAGTCATACCATTATTTCATACGCATCAGTACTAAATTCATATTATTTAGACAACAATTCCTTCTTGAAATAACACGAATTGAAGTTTTAATTTTTTCAAATCGTTTGAATGGTTTTGATTTGATCGGCAAAATATTAATCTGGGTCACATCTGGGCGTCATTCATTACTACATATGTGCTGTACAAATGATCTAGGAATCAAGAAGAAAAAACACATCTAGGCTTCATGTGGTCACCACATGCATCGAAATTATGCTTGGTTGAGAAATGCGCGCCCAAATATTCCCACTAAACAGTATGCTATGCCATAGTTACTAACCTCCTACGACGTTTGCTTGCGACGCCTGGACCTTGGAGACGAAAAACAAACTGCCCGCCCGGCGCCCAAAGTAAAGAAAATCTCGAAAAAATTGAAGGCCATGACTTTAATTTAATTCAATTTATTACAAATTTAATGATAACGGACAATTGATGCGACTTTTTGTTGTTTTTATTCGATATAAACCGATTCGCATGCCCACAGAATATTCTAAAAATAATTTCATTTGAATCGGTTGGGTCATTTCGGAGGAGTAGTACTACAAACACCGTTACAAGAGAATTTTATATAATAGACTAGCAGACCCGGTAAACTTCGTTTTACCATGTTAAACTTGGCGTCCATTTTTCATTTTTTTCTTCGCTGTTTGACTTTAAAAAAGCATCAAATCTTGATTGTTAATCGTCTCGCTTTCGTGAACATGTCCTAGTTTTTTTTACATATCCTTCTTTTCCGTTTACTAAAATTCTCCCGCTTAATTCTATCGAAATCAAACCTAAGAATTTTAACTCAATTCTACGGGTCTTTACATAAATTATCAAAACAATACCTTCAGTCAATCTTACGTGCATCTTACATGAGTACTTTTCATTTACTTTTCTTTGATTCGTATGCTTTGAATATTCCCGAATGGTATTAGGTATCAGCTTCCCGTTGCAAATTTGATTTTTTCAGCACTCAACGTAACCATCAAACTTGGCAAGACTCATGCTAAAAAAATCCACTCTTTGTAACTTGCTCCATTTGTAACTATATGTTGATAATATCTATGTTTCGTTTATTGAATACCATTTAGATGATTTACTCCGCTTTGCTCGAGTTCACTTTAAGGTTGAAATCGAAATCAAAAGTTTCTCAATAATTGAAATTTATTGTATATGATACTTTATGGAAAAAGAATTTAGAATATCGGGACCATTTTTGGAGTATATGCCCAATATTCTACCTATCGCACCACTTTCAGCTCCCGAGTAACTTTGGATGGTATATTTTTTAAAACTGCAGAAATAAAAAAAAAACATTAGAGATTATTCTTTACTGACCATTTCCAAGCAGCAGTGGAAATTAATATCCATATGTTCATCAAAACCATGTCCATAAAAAAGTTCGCCGTTTTATTATTTGTTCAAGCATAAAATTTCTTTGAGCATTTACCCATTTAATCAAGAAAACGATCAGTTTTGAATGGGGGAAAATGTGTTTAGATTTTTTACTTCAACCGAATTACAGCATTTTTATTTGGATTTTTATCCCAATGGACATATCTGCCAATTTAAACAATTGTTTATAAAGATTTTTACTGAAGCATTGGGATGTTCTGATTTAAAAATTTCCTGAACAGTGTTGGAGGTGATCTGCTATTTTATTTAAGATTATGTGATATTTTCAAGATTCAATAACATTTGATTGAAATGCAGGTTTTTAAAAATTAAAAAGACCGAAAAGAGTTAACCTGTTAAGGCTACGATGATTTCATGAGTTCATTCGTTTTCTCTGGAAGTTTTCATGTAAATATACCTCGAAATCTTTGAAAACATTAAAATGACTTTCGGCTATCATCACAGTTCAACTTTCATATTCCTTCAAGAAGAAATATCTAAGTATACAATTGTCCCATTTATTGATGCAAGTGGAAACACTTTATTCCTTTTCAGATGCGTCAGTGTAAAGACTTCAAAATGAATTAAATACTTGTTCCTGTTTGTCTTTTTTATCAACTTTCATTGGTATATCTGCAGTTTTTCTCCAGAATGAAATAATGCTTGGTACTTCAATTTCACTGAATGCTGTTTTACCATAAGACCTTCATTTACAAAGACATTTAAAAATTTTGAATATCCGCTTCAGATTCAACACTCGGGATACCCTTTCTGACCTTTTTCGAGAAAATGTTTAATGGCTAAAGGGCGCGTTGTCACTTGTTTCACCGTGTGAAATGACAGAAGTTAATGTTATTTTCGGCACTTTCAGGTCATCATAAAAACTTATCAAAAAAAAATCTGCTTCTGCTATCAAAAAAATAGTGTTTCTCGAATATCAATCACAAAAAAGCGGATTTAAAGTCTCGTCTTTGTAGCCAAAATATAGTAAACAAAATCACACGTTTATGTTAAGTACGTACTTGAATTCTGTGTAAACAAACAGTGAACCTGTAAACAGTTTTTCGGTGAATGATTTGACAAAAAAGTTGAGTTTTTTTAGTCCGATTTTTTTTTTTGGGCTCATTTATAGATGAAGAAATAATGTATACATTTTTTTGTAAATGTTGAACGTTTGCATTTGTTCTAAATTAAAGCCTCTAATGTATGTTTTAACTGAAAATTCTTCTTATTTTATTGATAACTTTCACTAAAGCTTGCAAAAAATCAAAAAAATCTTTGCATTAGACCTTAAAATAAACTTCAATCGTGTATAATCCTTTTTGAAGGAAAGGCTCTTGTTCAGTTCAAGTGTCTGTTCATTTTCAACGGATTTTGTTATTGTTCTGTAAATTTAAAAGCACTTCATATATCTTCAGTTGAGCACATTTGTACATGTTCGAAAAATGATTCTAGGGGTATTGGATTATAAAATTGTATGTAAATTTTCCCACTTTAATTTTTTTTAAATGTCCGCAAAGAGTCATACCATTATTTTATATGCATCAGTACTAAATTCATATTTTTCAGACAACAATTTCTTCTGAACTTAAAATAGTTTCATTTTCTTAAATCGTTTGAATGGTTTTGATTTGATCGGCAAAATATCAATCTGGGCGTCATGCATTACTATGTGCTGTACAAATGATGTAGGAATCGAGTAGATAAAAACACATCTAGGCTTCATATCGCCACCACATGCACTGAAATTATGCTTGGTTTATAAATGCGCGCCCAAATATTTCAACTAATCAGTATGCTATGCCTTGGTTACAGTCCTTTCTCGACGTTTGCTGGCGACGCCTCAACCATGGAGATGAAAAACAAACCGCCCGCCCGGCGCCCAAAGGAAAGAAAATCTTGAAAAAATTGAAGGCCATGACTTTAATTTGATTGAATTTATTACAAATTCAATGACTACGGACAATTGATGCGACTTTTTGTTGTTTTTATTCGATATAAACCGATTCGCATGCCTACAGAATATTCTAAAAATAATTTCATTTAAATCGGTTGGGTCATTTCGGAGGAGTAGTACTACAAACACCGTTACAAGAGAATTTTATATAATAGATAAGAACTAATAAGGTCAAAAATAGTCAATGAACTATTTCGCAGTGTCTTGTTAGGATAATGTTAAGACCAAAAATCGGCATCTCTAAAAATTTGCTACATTATAGAGGAGGCTCTCTTCTATCCAACGCAATCGTTAATTTATCATAGTTAATTTTCAACTTAACTCTAAATAATTTTCAAATTTTCTTCAAAAAATTGAATTATTTTTTTTAAAAAGTTTTGAAATATTAACTTATTTTTCGAAGAATCTTTACACATCTTAGATAAAAAATGTGAAATCTGATGTACTTTATCAAAATTATTAGCGAAAACTTGAAGATTTTGCTCATGTATTTTTTTTTTCGCGATTTAGAGATTCTAGACCCATCGATCGATTAAGAGATTCTAGACCCATCGATCGATTTTTTTTCTTGGATAGTGAGTTGGATAGGGGAGTGTCTCCTGTATAACATAGAGATGCCGATTTTTGTCATATTAAAGGTAGGTACATAAAAAAGACACCAAAATCATAAAGCATGTTTTTTTTCAAGAGTTGGGACACTCTGAATAAAGGTACAAGACTCCTTTAGTATAAGATTAAGGCTGCTCAAACTTTATAAATATTTTTTTTACACTTATAAAAATGCTAATAATTCATACAAGAGGTCATATTAACGTTGCCGAAATTACAGAAAAATCTATAATTTCACAAAATTTTGTGCCAATTTTCGTCACAGAATCTGTGTCACAGAACACAGAATTTTTAGAATGTTCACAGATTTCACAGAATTTTGAAATAAGGGACGGTTTTTTTTCGTGTCAATATAAATTTTGTATATTTATCTTTGAATTGGAAAATATGAATAAAATGGTGATGTCAATTGATTTTTCTTAATTAAAAATTAAAAAAGACGATGTTTACATGACTTTTGAATGAAAATTATGAAAAAAGCGTCACAGAACATCGTCACAAAATATCTGGGTAACATCACAGAAAGTCAAAATTTTTTTTTCGTCAAAACACAGATTTTTTTCGTAGGTTAGGGTAGGGTAGGGTCTAACGGGTAAAAAAAACACCATTTTCACGAATTGTTTTAAGAGCTATCGTTCAAACAAATGTATTCAATTTTTTTGCATTAAACAAAGCATTGTTAAAAGCACATTAAGTATTTTTTTCGTAGAAAAATATTGAAAAATGAGCCGGTGATGCAGCACTTTCGAGGATGCCTTTTAGAAAATAGGATTTGCGGTGGACACTGTATCTCAGCACAGAATCATCTGAAGTCAAAAAATCAGAGCAAAATATTTTTAATAGATGTTTTTCAGGGCCCCAACGATTTTATTTAACTTAAAAAAAAAATTTATGAAATTTTTGTGGCTGTGTGAAGTAAAAACTTTGTTTTTTCACGGAAAAATCCCCCATTTTTTTTATCTGTTAAATCTCCCCAAATGAAAAAAAAATTAAAAAGAAAATCGTAGGGGTTTGGTATTTTATATGTAGAAAATATGTTCCAAATTTGAAAAGAATCAGTAAAGTTGTTCTCAAATGACGATGTCAACGGACTTTAAAAATGTGCTTCCTCTCTCTCTCTCTCTCTCTCTCTCTCTCTCTCTCTCTCTCTCTCTCTCTCTCTCTCTCTCTCTCTCTCTCTCTCTCTCTCTCTCTCTCTCTCTCTCTCTCTCTCTCTCTCTCTCTCTCTCTCTCTCTCTCTCTCTCTCTCTCTCTCTCTCTCTCTCTCTCTCTCTCTCTCTCTTTCGAATTTGTCTATAAAACTTTGAACAATGCAAAACAAATATTATGCATTGACAAACATTTCCATATTTAAATTAGTGTACATGATTTCATTAATTTACAGGGTGCGCCTAAAGCCTGTATCCGATTTGAACGTCAAATAACTCCGTCAGCTTTTTTAGCTGACTGTGACAAATAAACTCAGTTTAAAATGGTAAGTTCGTGTCTTTTTAGCTGTGAGTCGATACACACCTAAAGAACGTGCTTAAATTGTCGCGCTATACATAAAAAAAGTAATGTTCAATTATTAAAACTATGCGTGCTTTTAAAGAAAATATGGCAGGCATTCGGCGTCTACTATCAAGACGATCCGTAGTTTAATGGCAAATTTCTTTGAGTAAAGCCGGGTCTGCAACTCGCCCGGTTTTTATTCGTCAGTGCCTGTGGGAGTATTTGAAAATTAAAGTTTACTCCAGCAAACCCAAGAAAATTGACGAACTTAAGGCAAATATATGTGAGCTGATATGGGGTATATAAGACCCGAAATGTTGGTCAATGTGAGGCAGAATGCTTTCAAAAGATTTGCTTTTTGTGTATCAAATGGAGATTATCTTTCGAATATCTGATAAATTTTCAATAATTTCATAATACACTTCAAATTTTATTTATTCCCCTCCTTCGGGTTTTTTGGAAATTTCAAAGGAGGAGACAGGTTTACAGAGAAGAAATTAATATTTTTTCCGGCCTTGGTGATTGCCAATTTTATGCTTTATTAAATTTGAAATTCGCATAAAATCTACTTTACAACTTTTTTTAACGATATTTTGAAGAATTGAGAATTTTTAATCAATACAAAAAAAAACTCAGAATTGTTTCGACTTTTTTTCATATTTGAAAAATTATTATCTAAATATGAAGAAATGCAAAAGAGTTTCGAAAATCATGAATCAAATTTTGAATGGAATGCAAAACCAAATTTGAGTGATTAAATCATAAATGATAGCTTATCATATCTATTTTCTCGAGAATACTGGATCCAAAATTTGAAATATGAAAAAAGAATGCAATAAAAATGTTGGTAATATGGAACCAGAACTTCTGGAATGAGTTTAATTTGATTTGAATTTTTATGTTCAGGAACAAGTTTCTATCAACAAACAAAAATTTTTCGAAAAACTGAAGCACAATTCTAATCCTAGGATTAGTATTCGAGGTTTTGACATTATCTCTGAATCAAGATTGTTACTTTTGAATAACCTTTCTCAATAGTAAAAATTTGTTAAGAATTTTCTAATTTTGTGCGTAGAGTAAAATACCTTGCTTGCGTTGATCCACATGAGGGAGGGGAGGGTTTTATTCTTAAGCACCCCTTTCCGTTTCTACGGCGTTGACATAAGCTTTAGTGATAGCGAAAGTGTTAAATTTGATTCGAACAAAACAATAAAAACACGTACAAATTATTTAAAGCTTTCCATTAGATTTCCCTTTATAAACAAAAAATGCTGCAAGCTACCCTTTTCTCTAAGTATGTATGGTGCAAAGCGAATATTTTTGAGTAATTACAAATTACTGAAGATACTAAAAAGTTCACTGCCCTCGTCAATGTAATGTCCCGTCGATCTTAGAACTTTAGATGCATAAGCCGTTGGATTATCAGTGGATATGAATTTTTTAAAAGCCATTTTAGTTTAAAAGTAATGCACTCCAGTGGACGGTATCTTCATGAATTGAAAAATGTGTTTTTTTTTATAAATTGTAGACAAATATCCCAAAATTAAAAAGAAGACTAATATTCTTCCAAAATATTTTTTGAAAAAGATTCAAAGTAATATTTTTATCTCTGAGATGATTTTAATTTCAAAGTCTTTTGACCCAGAGATGGAAAACTATATATAAAAGAAATGTGAAAGAATTTATGATTCTAGATAGTAATTTTTTTTTTAAAAGAAAAATCATCTTTGGTATGATATTTTTAAGTAAATTTTACTTATATTTTCATAATTGCCTTTCTTTAAAAATTGCAGTTATTACCATTCACCGATTTTTTTCTGGAAAATTGAATTTTTTTTCGACGTGAAATTGAACGATAAGCTGGGCTTGAAAGAATATAAGTTATCTTTGGAAGACATGATAATCATTTTAGAAAACATTTTTTTTGTTTTGTTTCGATTATAGTCGTTTTATCATCTTTATGGCATTCGCGACTTTATATCAACGTTGCAGTTGGCGGATCATTATTGAAAAACTTATCCGGTACAACTGTGTTCAATGTTTAATATTGGGCTCGAACTCGCGGACATCGGCTGAGAAAACATAATGATAAGTAAAATTTGTATGTGTCGCGAAAACCAACATCTGTCAGGAAAAAATCATGGTTTCGTTTTTCTTTTCCTACACAATTTGAATCCATGAAGGTCGAAAAAAAACCCAAGTTCCAATAATCGAATGATTTACCAAATTTTCACAAATCTTTGAAAATTTCTCCATGCATTTAACAGTTTCAATATTCGAATTTTTTTTAACAATATTTTGACTTGTTCAGAGCGTAGAATTTTTAAAATGTTTGCCTTTATTTACCTGTTTTAACATAGAAATATCCCATTGCTATTCTTTTTATTAAAAACTTATTTAAAAAAAAGCATCTCAAATAAATTTTTTGGTATAAGGCATAGAAAATAGTAGAATAGAAAAAGGTAAACATCAATTTGAATTCATACCATCTTTATTTGACTGAAGCATATAATTTGGTAACCTTTAAAAGCTGTTCTTGCCCACAATTTATCAGGAATCCTGTAAGAGTGACAACCTTTAAAGGGAAGTGACAACCCAAGTAACACAGATTCAGCCAACTAGCATTTCGATGTTTTATTATGGTTTTATTATGGCTTTTTTTGTGCAGCTCGTTTTATGACAGTTTTATTATGGTCATGCAAAATGCTTATATTCTTGAATCGATCATCTGTTTTCAGATAGTTTTGAAAACTCTCATAAATCTTCCATTAAACATACTGTTTTAGTTATTTAGAAAGAGTTAGGAATGCTACGTTTAAACTATAATAAAACACAAACATAGAGGTTTGCTCCAAGCTTTTTTTTGCATGTTCTATAATAGCACTCAGTGCCTGATTATTAAACCGCCATAAAACTTAGTGACAGTTCTTGATCAAGACGTCAAAACAGGACACGCTCAGATTAGATAGCACATATTTGAATAGGAATTCCCATTTTTACACATTTTTGATAAGTTCTGTGTGTTGATTTTGAGTTGAAATAATAAAAAATTATAAATATCTATGAAAATTTCGAATTACCGGAAGTGGAATGAAACTCTACAATATGAGTATTGAGTGAAAGGGTTCAAATAGGAGGAACAAAATTTGTTGCTTGACGCCATCATTAATACAAGATGGCGGTTTCCGCTTTTATTTTCAAAGTTGTAAATAACTGAAAATATCATGAAACCTTTTTAATATTGTTATTCGGAGAAAGTAATAAACGAGTAGAAGTCGAATTTCGTTGTCCGTCGCCATCTTAAATTCCAAGATGGCGGCTACCACTCAACTTGAAAATACTGTATATGACTGGAAATTGCATAAAACTCTTACAATATGGGTATAAGTTGAAAGAGATCAACCGGTAGAAGTCATATTTCGTTGTCTGACGCCATCTTAAAATCCAAGATGGCGGCTTCCGCTGCACTTTGAAATGTAGAAAATGACTAAAAATGATATGAAACCCAAACAATATTGGTATTGGGTAAAAGGGCTATACGAGTAGAAGTCGAATTTCGCTATCTGACGCCATTTTGAAATCCAAGATGGCGGCTTACGAAAAACTTTTAAAATGCTATAAATCATTGAATATCGCATGAAACCTTCAAAATATGGATATTTTTGAATTGGGATAAGCTATAAGAAGTTAATTTTTGCTTTTTGGCGCTATATTGAAATCCAAGATGGTGGCTTCAGCAGAACTCAAAAATACTGTAAATGAATGAAAAAGGTATGAAACCCCCAAAATATATTGTATTCGATAATAAGGCTAAACGATAGAAGTCGAATATCTTATTTCGCGTTTCTCTGAAATGCTTTAAGTGTTGCCCTTTCACCCAATACCCCAATTCAAGATGGCGTTTGATAGCAAACTTCGACTTCTACTCGTTTGGCCCTTTAACCCAATACCCATATTGTAGGAGCTTCATGCTATTTTTAGTAATTAACAACATTTTCAAATTCAGTGGAAGCCGCCATCTTGGATTTCGAGATGCACTTGATTGCGAAATTTTACTTTTCTAGTTAAGCCCTTTAGCCAATACCCATATTGTGGGGGTTCCATGCAATTTTTAGTTAATCCTGCATTTTAAGGTTCAGCGAAAGTCACCATCTTGGATTTCAAGATGGCGTCTGATAGAGAAATTCCTCTTAAACTGGTAAATCCATTTTAGCCAATGACCATATTGTGGGAATTTCAAGTGACTTTCAGTGATTTCAATCATTTTAATGTTCAGTGGAAGCCGCCATCTTGGATTTCCAGATGACGCCTGATATCGAAATTAGTATTCTACTCGTTGATCCTTTTCAATTTATATCCATATTGTAGGAGTTTCATGTGATTTTCAGTGATTAACAGCATTTTAAAGTTCAGTGAAAGCCGCCATCTTGGATTTCAAGATGACGTCCGGTAGCAAAAAACGACTTCTAGTTTAGCCCTTTCTCCAAATACCAATATTGTGGGTCTTTCATGCGATTTCCAGTGATTACCAGCATTTCAAAGTTTATCGGAACCCACCATCTTGAATTTCAAGATGGCGTCGGAAAGAAAAAAAATCGACTTCTTCTAGTTAAGCCCGTTCACCTAATACCCGTATAGAGGTGGTTTAATGCGACTTTTTGTCATTTACAGCCTTAAAAGATGAGCGGATGCCGCCATCTTGAATTTCAAGATGGCGTCTCAAAGCGAAATTCGACTTCTACTCGTTGAGCCCTTTCACTCAATACCCATATTGTTGGGGTTTCATGCGATTTAAAGTCATTTACAACATTTTAAAGTTTTGGCTCCTTAAAGCCTAAAGGTATGAGCCGTTTCAAATAAAGAAATTACAAAAAAAAAAAACATTTTAAAGTTCAGCAGAAGCCGCCATCTTGGATTTCAAGATGGCGTCAGACAACGAAATTTGACTTCAACTCATGATTTATTCCACGGGTCATTCACAACCAATCCCTATTTATTAAAAAAGTCTGTCCTCATTTACTGTACTAATGATTAACAACTCAGAAATGAGGAATTCATCCTAAGCGTGTAATTGGTTGGCTTGCGAGAGAAACGTCAAATCGTAGCTTTTTTTGGGGTCATCATTAAACCATAATAAAACTATGAATTGACTCACGCCATGTTGGTTGCAAAATCGAAGGGCACAAAATGACGCCATGTTGATGGATTCACAATGCAAGCATTGAAAAATATTTTTTCAGGCCTTTTTCCATGAATTCCATCATGATTGACCATCAGATTTGACGAGGCGCATTTATTTTAAGATACTATTTCATATACATTTTACCTAAAATCTTGACTGGCAGTAGAAAAGAAGCTCAATATATGGTTAAAACATTGGATTTTTAGCTATTAATTTTACCAAATCATATCTGAATAATGCAATCATCATTCATCAACCATTATGGTTGCTGGAAAAAATAAAAAAAAACTCCGAGAACTGACAGAACCGAAAAAAACAAAAAATTCTAACATGTTTTATAATAGCTTTTTAAAAGCTTTGGTGACCAACATTGATGACCAACAATTATATGTCTTGATGACGTTTCTAGGGTAGGGCCAAATAGCTTGATTTTGGCTTTATTAGAGTCCAGGTGATGTTATAGAATGCGCTTTAGCTTTTTATGAAGATTAATGCGATAGTCCAAACGATATTTTGCTGACCATAATAAAGCTAAAATTGTTACTTGGGAAGGGAACGCCCAAAACTGCTTGTCTATGCTTTTTTCTTTGTTCACACCAAAAGCTCCCCCAGCAGTTAAGTTTCTGCCCTTTAACAGCCCAAAAAATATTAAGTCACTTGTTTTTACAGCGCTGAAAAATAAATGAGCCGGAAAGGTAATATTTTCTCTCGTTCAACATTTCCCTCTCGCAATCTTCGTTATGTCGCCAAGCAAGATGTGGTGGCAACTGGAGCAGGTAAAAATGAAATAACGGTAAAGGGTTGTCATTTAAAGGAGGGGAGCGCCGGAGGAAAAGGGAATTAAAATGCCTTTTAAACATCACCACTGACTGCCACAGTTTCCCACAACCACCTGAAGACAGCTAACGCAAGGTGCCGCACATTTTATCAGACCTGTTCGAGGGACTAATTCTGTACCGAAATGAGTGGAAGGAGAACTTCTTGAGCCGTTCAAGTTTCTTCAAGGCGACTCTTCTCGGTAGGGAAAGGTGAAGATAATTGTGATAAAATCATTCTGTCTTCTTTTCTTGCAGGAGAAAGAAGTCCTAAAAGATTCTTTCCGGAGAACAAAACCGAACTCTTACTGACGGGAATGATTTGGCAAGCCGTCCAGGTGTGTGCTTTGTGCTATTTTCGATTGCATCAATATTAGAACTAAGGAGATATAGAAGATATTTCTACATAAATTTCTGCATAAATGTCCAAATTTTAAGACTCTGAAGCATAACATTAGGTGCTCACGTATCGATATAAAATATCCAATGTCCATTTATAGCTAAAAGAGCAAGACTTGAGCTCAGATGTGGTACATGTGATCTCTTTATTTTAATAAGGGCATTTTACCTATATTATAGTCACATCATAATATGGTCGGCCAAACATTCGTTTCACCGAATAGTTGAAAATTTGATAACTTTTCAAGGTTTTCAACTAACTTCTATCGTAATATTCAAGTTGATGTAGGAAAAACAAGTTATTCAGCTATAAATGAAAATAATGCGATTTCTTAATGGCCGGTTTTCTGTGTGACTTTACATTATTCTTGGTCGAATTGAACTCAAAGAAGTACATATTTTACTGTACATACTTTTTTTTTGTAAAACGTCATTGAAATGTAATTTACATAAACTGTGGAACCATACAACATTGGCTCAAATCCAACTAAAAAAATACAAAGGCTCCAGAACTAAGTCTCTGGAGCCACCTTTTGAGCCACAATAAAATTGAATGAGTACAGTCAAAGTTATTGAAACAGATTCAATCCAAATCTTTCCCGGGCATAACCCGGGCTTTTTTCAATGAAATCCAAGCTTCTTTTGACAGAGCCATCTACCCTTCACTGTGGAAGGGAGCTTACATGTTTCCGGCTCATAGAAAGGGGGATCGGAGAGATATCAACAAGAAATGTCTGCTTTATGTGCAATTTCTAAACTATTCGAATTAGTCGTCATGGATCAGATTTTCTCGTACTGTAAGCACGGTTTTATTCCCAAAGGCTCCACGACAACTATCCTGTTGACCTTCACCACCTATGTCCAAGAAAGTTTCGCTGCTAAGTCTCAAACTGACGCCATTTATACCGGTTTGTCAGCAACGTTTGATAAGGTGAATCACAATATCGCAATTGGTAAGCGTGGACGCTTACCTCTTCCGATGTGCCCCAAGGTAGTCACCTAAGACCGACAGTCTTCGACATTCCGAAACTTTGTTATGCTGATGATCTTAAAATGTTCTACAACATAAACGGTCAGGACGACATTGATTTTCTGCAAAACCAGTTCAATCTTTTCGCACAGTGATGCGACATCGCAATAAATGTGCAGAGAACATACAAGGTAAGCATCATTTGCCGGATGCGGAGTTGGTATCCATGATCGGTAGTCGGGTAAGAATTGTGATCAATATCAGGACACATTATCAAGTATCAGAGTCAGCAAAGATCCGAGAATCGGGGTCAAGATCGGGATCAAAACCAAGGAATCATATATAGCATTAAGGATCCGGATCCAGATCATCAAGGATTAGGATCCGGACCCAGAATCAGCACCAAAATCTGGGATAAGAATCTTGGATTGTCTGGGATCATGCATCACTAATTGCAGAAAATACACTGACAAAAGACAGTTTGTCATTATAACGCCAACTATAAGATCTTGTTTTATAAATAACCACTTCAAGTTTTTTAATTATCAATTTAAAAAATACCCAAGACACTTCCCTGCTTCAAATGCAAACAGTTTCTCCTGTTGTGCCACAGGGTTGTTTTTCAATGAAAATAAACAAAACTCACGGAAGAACACAAAGCGAATAAATTCATTCTCCACCTAGCATTTTTTTGGTCCTTCTCCAAAAATTAACTGCTGTGAAGCAGAAGACGAACATCGGAAAGACGCCTTCAACCAACGTAGCAAAGGCTCGAAAGAACCCGTACGCAAACCTCTTTTTTGTGCACCCTCCATCCCTTTGCGAAACATAAAATTTAAATTATCTTTTTCTTCTTCATTTGAACGGCTAATTTTATCTTTCATTCAATTTTTTGTCTACCTGTTCAAAAAAAAAAGATAAAGTGGTAAGGTGAAACGATAAAATTTGTTCGCTTTACGCAATTTACCTTCGTTGGGTAAATCGTTTCGGGCAAGGATTTCCCAACAAGTTACATCTCAGCTGCTGCTGGTAAGACGCGAATAACCAAAAGTTGGTTACAACGTCTCTAAAAAAATTAAAAAAAATAAAAATAAAAAAAATTAAAAAAAACTGCTGCTGGTTTTAGGGGGTGTATTTAGTCATCGTTCAAATTTCACATTTTCAAAAACCTTCTTGATCATTCAATTTGAAACAGAGTCTTTGAAATCCATTGCGTTTTTATGCATTGCATTTTAATTCTCGATTACTTTTTAGGACACATGGATATGTCGAGTTCCTTAAAATTCTCATTATTTGCAAATCAAACTTTTTGTTTAATGCTTTCATCAAATGATAAACTTTCAAGTAAGTTTAACTGTGTTTTAAAATGTTACCCAAATCAAGACATCATATTTCCGAAGGTTGAAATTAATTAATGCAAATAATAATACAAATAATTTCCGGTTCAAATGGCGCTTTGCGAAGTTAAGCACGCAACAACGCGCCACATTAATTGATGGCAATCCAGCGCACAATTTGCATAAAGTCATTCACCCATTTTATCAATTTCTTCCGAAACAAATTTGCGCCGATAACAATCATTGAGCGCCCTCGAGTTGAGCTGGTCGGTCGTTCATCCATTCAGTCCAATCAGTCAATGTACATACAAATGGAGGTTGATTACTAGAGAAAATGCAATAGGGAACAGTAAATACAATTTCATGCACCCGAGCCCATTTTGTTGCAGCGAACAATGCACCCGGGCATAATCTTCCTATCAAATTGAATTACTCTCTCGATCCAGACGCTGATCTGTGCTGAGCTCTGCTGCCTGCTGAAAGTCCATTCAAGGAGCAAAAGTCCTCGCTTGATTGAGGAGATTATCCCCGGAATGTAGATATTTGCCCGGAACCTGTTTGTCCTACAGGAGGTAAGGGCGTTGAATCCCACCGGGTCGAGGTTGAACGGACTTGAACCTGAAGGATTTTGAATGTTAATAAATGATCCTGGTGCAGAATGCGATGTTTCGAAGGACAATATAGTACAGATTCGACTTGATGCCCAAGGTGGTCGTTTAATTGGATCAAGTTCGACGTTTGACAAAAGGGCTTTTGGTAAGCTGGGCTGATAATTATGTTTACACAGAAAATTTGAGGCACTCGATATCTATACGCTTTTGGTTTTAGCAGACAAACCATGAAATTCCCTTCAAGATGATAGCCATAAAACCAAGGCCGTGCGAAAGAGGGGGAGGGGGTTTAGGGGGTTAAGGTGTTATCCCCTTTCATGGATCTTTTTTCAAGTGAAATTTTTAGTTCAAGAAATGAATTTACCGAATTCGATCCCAAAATATATTTAAAATAAGTGTTAAAAAACATGCTCAGAAGTGTCACTAAGTAAGTTCAGAATTTGAAACCAACCATTTTTATCTCAAAACTCATTCATCGAATACTAATCCAACACATAAACAAGTTGGTAGCCATGTAACAGGTGACTGGCGCCTTCTAAATGCTTGGCTATACATTTAAAAGGGTTTTGATAAATTGCATAAGGCCACACAATTACTTTTTTTTCCAAGGTGAAAAGAATTTAGGTGCTAATTTTGGTTGCAATGCAACTTTTGAAATTAGGTAAGAATCATTGGAGATATGTTTGCATTTTTTTACAAAACTGTAAAACATTGCGAAAAATATTTTAAAATAATTTTTTTGTATCAATTATTAACTTTCCCCAGATCGCATGTATTTTTGACTTCTTGGAAAAAAGTTATAGAAGATTTCTTTTTGTTTACTTTTCCTGATTTTGTAAATAACGGGAGTTTGGATGAATTAAAAAAAATTATCTAGGGGAGATAAGGGCATAACGAGCACCCGGAACATAGAAAGCACTCCTCTTTTCCACGAAGTTACGAATTTTCTAAAATGAACTTTCAAGAAGAACCGTTTTGTAGTTCCTATAATATTGATATTTCAGCAAAATAGAAATCTCCTTATCATCTTTACAGAAATCTTTAAAAAAAAAACCAACAAGGTTTTAAGTGACGAAAATATTACAATTTTGAGCCCCGGAAAATAAGCTCTTCCGATCCTTCAATCATCGCAATTTATAAAATACGTATTGCAACATGATGTAAACATTGTTCCTCAATTTTTATCATCATTAAACTTTTTATTTTTCACTAGAATCAATTTTAAATCGCGTTTTAATTTACCATATTGGCTAGGGGCGTATAGAGCGCCTTTGATCGGGGCACGATTAGCATTTTTTTTCGTAGCATCTAGCAGCGAATTTAACCCGATGAAGTTAACTGAATTATACAGCTACAGCTTGACTAGTATACATCTGACAATTTGGCCTATTGGTAAGGTGTCGGAGAGGTATTCAAAAGACTCGAGTTCGATTCTTGCTCCAGGTGATTTTTTTTTCATTTACCATTCATGAACGATCATTTTGAATGTTGTATTATGAGGATAGTAGCTTCATCCGCCAAACAAAGCACCAGAAACATAATGTATGAGTGTGTGTTTTTATCTACTTTTTCAAGATTTAGCCTGATAGGAAATAGAATTTTTTTAGTGTACGAACACGAAAGAATGAAATGACTTACAAATTATAGCTAGTTTATATGGTTGAATTAGCGTCCTTCTTGAGGTGGCCGTTTTGCCTTTATCTCCCCTAAATTAAACATTAGATATTTTTTAAAGCAAAATTCTATTTGTTATGCAGGCTTCAATAAATTTGTGAAAAGAAATATTTTTTTTTACTTTCTTTACACATCTTCCAAGTTTCAAAAATTGTGAAATATATTTTTTTTAGATAATTGTACCTCAGAGAAAGAATATTTATGCAAAATATTATTCCTTGATTGAATGAAGTAGAATAAACAAATTCAAAATCAGGCGGGCCGCACTCGAAATATTTTTTTAATAATCACGTCATAATTATTGCTTAACATTTTAGTCGAAAACAAGTCTGAAAAAGAATAGATAATTCAAAATAGAAACTTAACACCAATTTTTTAATGCCTTTAATTAAACAGGTTCATCACTTTATATTTGCCATTTTTTATTTTTTCGAGTTTTGTAATTTATTCTTAGCGAACATTCCTTCTCTCAACAATAATAGTCATTTGCTTCCTTTTTTGTTTATTAAAAATGATTAATGCCTTCGACTTTCTATGATTCATAAAAAGGATTGAATCATTTTCTGAGAAAAATTCTTTTTTAAGCCCGATCTTACTATTTGTCCGTTCTATCATTTAAAATCTGTTGGAGCTTACCATAGTGATAACTAATAGTGAGAAAAATGTGTATTATGTAATCACTGTTTTCTTAGCGTTAGACATTGAATCGCTATTGAAATTCATTGGCTTTCTGTGATCTTTCACATAAGTTAAACTTGTCCTCAAGGTTTCGATTTTTCTCTTACAAAAATGCGAATCCCATTTTTCAAATTGAAGTTGCATATAGGATCATAACATTGAGATGTTGTGCAAGGTTGTCGAAATCACAGAAAATCTTTCAAAGATTTTTGGGCAACTATCAAATTTACAGTTTGCATTCGTGGTTTTAGACATTTTAAACTGGTATTTTCAATATTTTCATTTTAACTTTAACTGAAGCTATTTTTTTAATTTAGTTATCTGGAATGCTAATTATACTTGAAATTACTCAGCTTATCAATGTTTGGACAAAATTTAATTAAATTTCTGAAAAAAAGCATCACATATAATCGTCACAGACCTTTTGGGCCAAATCACAAAATGTTTGACTGATATCTTTTATTTTCCCCGAGCTAAAAATTTGTATCGGCGTTTTTGATGTTTGCTGAGTCATGTTGATAAAAAAAATCCAAAATCGTTTAACGTAAAATGGGTTTCTTCTTAACATCAAATTTAAATCAAGCATCAACTATGTAGGTAACGAACTTATTTGGGACTGCTTTGAGAAGTGGCTATGTTATTTTCTGAAATAAAAAAGTACATGTTTCAATTTTTAACTGCTTTGTCCGTTCATTACGAAGATCGAGGCGTTTTCTACCTTTTGTTGCAATTTAGTTTCTTAATATTTTGGACCACCCTCTGGACCTATTTTTGGCCAGACCTTAAACTAAATAAGTTTGTTTTTCTAAATTTTACTATATTTACAACAGCGATTGATGCGCAATTATGCGAATAACTCAGTTTATCTTTTCCTCTCTTATTCTTGTAGTCAAACTTTGTTTGTTTACGTTAATTCATTCCTGAGCTAACTTTTTTCAACTTTTCCCCAGCCGCTATTGAAGTACCATAGTTTGTTCAATATTTCTTATTACAATCATCTGTTTTTTCAGCAACTTCTTACGCTTTGAAACAGTAATTTTCGATAAGAAGAGAGAAAAAATAGAAAAACTCCTCCTATATATAGTGTGTTTCAAATATTTTAAAAATTCCGACCACACACTGCAATCTGGACGAAATTTGATCTGCAGTGTTGAATGCTGGCTAATTGACTGTTTTAGCATCCATTTTTAGAACGTTAATCTCCTTCAAGAAACCAAATGATAAGTTTAGATCTGTCATCATCAACTCCGCCACATCAATTGATAAATTAGACTTCCAAAGCCTTAATGGATAAGGTTTAGCTTCAGTTCTGTAGAATACACAGATTCAATTATAAATAAAAATGTGCGAGAACTATGGGATCTATTTAACCATCTAAATGCCAGATTTTATTCGCTAAAAAAATCACAAAAGTTCAATATTATCTTTAAACAACTTTTGATCTACGAAAAAAAATATTGTTAGAGAAAATTTTCCAAAAGTTTTTTTTTTTAAATTGCATAACCACAGGGGCCAAAACAAAGATTTTTGGTACTTTTCGCTTGTAGTTTTAACCCATTTCAACAATTTTTTTTCCTTAGTTTTAAAATACATCAAGGCTATCTCAAAGCTATAGTTCTATTTTTTGTTAAAATTGTTCTAGTATTAACGGGGATATTTCACCTGATACAAAAATTACACTCGTTACAGATTTACCATTTTGATGTCGTTTTTTTCCCAACCCATCCAATGGAAATTGGGGAAATCGAATTTTTTTTTTGAGTGCCTAAAGACTTCAAAATGCAATAAACGTTGAGATCTAGTGATATCTCGAAAATTTATTTTTGCCAAAATCGATTTACCGGGATTACACCAGATCTTGACGTTTCATGCATTTGTCATTTCCCATCTACATCAAAACTTCGAACTTTCAGATCTCCGGATTTCGGATCTCAGAATTGTTTAGGCTTTTTTTTTAATATTAACATCATGCATTGGTCTGATTTTAACGAAACATTTTTTTCAGGGCCATGACGAGCTTTGAACGTGTTTTTCGACCACGAAATAAATCGTCTTGACCATGATGAGTCTAGATATGGCGGTCTCACTTTAGAGGAAAAAAAAAATAAAGGATTAATAAAGAAAATAAACTAAACCCCAATTTGATTTTCAATCCTTTGATCTTTGGTCTACGATAGATTTTTTTTTGTCTTTGATTTTGTATCTCAAACAACTGGCATCCTTGGACCCCCTTTTTCGTAAACACTTCAGCCAGTTGTCAAAACTTTTTTCAATATGACTGGACGTGCGATTTGACATGTAAAACCACCATACTAGATTCATCATGGTCTTGACTGCTGCTGAAATAGTGAGTCCTGGACAATTTTGAATGTCGCCAAGGAAACAGCAGTAGCAATCAAAAATAGTTATTGAGTATCGAATATACATATCTGAATTATTCATAAAATGAAAATGTTTGTTACGTTCAATTGAGAAAAAACCAAAAGTTTCCCTTGTTTCTATTAAATCCTATTCATACTTTGAAACGAAAGTTTTCTACATTCTGGAAGGTACGGTTGAAAAAGCCATCTTATTGGATGAGCCATCCTAATTTATACAGATCGATCGAATTAACGAGTCAAAACCAAACAACCATGTTTTAAGTAGATTTTACTGATAAAGCTATTATTTTTGCGTGCGGTTTTCGGGAATCACCGTTAGTTTTTTTCACGGTTTAATTTTTTTAAATTTTTTATCAATAATCAGTGATTTTTTACGGAAAGTGGCTTAGACAACTTGGGAAAAAAATTGCTTCTAATCGGGAAAAAAATTGCTTCTTATCGTTATACCTAAAATAAGCTTGCCAGATTGCCCGATTTTATCCAGGTTTTCTCGGATATTTAATACAAAATTTGGAAACAGTCCGGTCCGGCCCGCCTGCCCGGATTTTTTTAATGTCCGAATTTTGCCCGGATTTATTCAGTATATTAAGCAAATTAAAAAAAAAACAACGAAAGGCCTCTTAAATGATAATTTGTGAGCAAGTTTGAAAAAACAAACATGAAAAGTTTTTTGGAAGCCTAAAATATGATTCATCATCTGTAGATAAGTTTTGATGAAAAATATTTTTTAAATTTTTATCGTGATTTTTGTTGAGTAATTTCTAGGTTATGAGAAAATTTGCCTGGATATTGCCCGGATTTTTGGTCGTAACTTTTGAAAGCAAATGCTAGGATTTTTCAGGGTTTTTATATAAAATTGCTTGGATTGTCTGGTCGGAAAAAATTCTGGCACCTTAACCTAAAACCAATGTCGATCCCACTGATGTATAAATAAGTGAGCTTGTCAGATTGCCCGTTTTTATTTGGGGTTGTTCGGGTGCGCAATAATTTATTTTAAAAAAGTCTGGTCCGACCCAATTGCCAGGATTTCACCGAAAAAATCTCAAATTTTTCCCGTATTTATTCACCTTATTTGCCAAATGGAACGGAACAAATCAAATTGTGTTGCTTTTTTTATTTGTGCGCCGAAATTTTTCGAGCAAGTAATAATGCAAAACGGTAGCCTCAAATACAATACAAAATCTGCCGGAATATTTTTTTTTGTTGAGTATTTCCTGAATTTTGTCGAATTTTGCTCGGAAATTTTTTGGAATTTTGGCCGATAATTTTGAAATCAAATGCCCGGATTTTGCCGGGCTTTCACGATAAAACAGCCAAAATTTGTCCGGCTCGGAAACGTGCGGAATTTTTTTAGCTCTAAATATGTATAATTCCCAAATTTTGTGCAACTCCTTTCAGCCTATTTAAAGCCTTTTCCGTACATTCAAACAAACGCACACAACCTTCTGTGATATGTACACTGCCGGCCAAAAGTTTGGGATCACCCGCTAAAAAACATGCAAATTTTGATCGTTCATATCTCAGCCGTCTTAGGACATATTGCAAATCTTCTGAACTCATTTGAAAGATAATGAGCAATAGCTATTTTGGAGGTATTTTGTCCATAAATAATGTTTTAGTTTTGCACCTAAAACTTAACCTAAAGTTAGAACATTTTCAAAAAATCGCTCTCAATATTCAAAGCCAATCATCTCGCGATAGGGTGGACCAAATTTGAAAATTTGAGTTGCATTAGAACCCTTATTCTATACTTCTCAAAATACAATCAAAAAATTTTGTGCAAAAATTTAAGAATGTACTTTTAATTAATAAAATAGACACTTAAGTTATCGTCCAAAAGTTTGGGATCACCCCTCAGTATGGTGTATCGGCCAAAAACATGAAAATTTATCTCATTCATATCTTTCTCATCTAACATCGTATTGCAGATCTGAAGGGTGCATTTGAAAGCTTAGGAATTGTTGTTTTTCCATAAATTTATACAAAAATTATATTTTAAAGTGATAACCATAAACAATTTACTCGAAATTAATTGTTTTTTGAAAATTCACACTTATGATTGTAAATTTTTTATGGTTATGGATTTAAAATATAATTTTTTAATTAATTTATGAAAAAACAACAATTTCTTAACTTTCAAATGCACCCTTCAGATCTGCAATACGATGTTAGATGAGAAAGATATGAATGAGATAAATTTGCATGTTTTTGAGAAAATGATCCCAAACTTTTAGTCGATGCACCATACTAGGGGTGATCCCGAACTTTTGGACGATAACTTAAGTGTCTATTTTATTAATTAAAAGTACATTCTTAAATTTTTGTACAAAATTTTTTGATTGTGTTTTGAGAAGTAAAGAATAAGGATTCTAATGCAACTCAAATTTTGAAATTTGGTCCACCCTATCGCGAGATGATCGGCTTTGAATATTGAGTGCGTTTTTTTTAAATGCTCTAACTTTAGGTTAAGTTTTTGGTGCAAAACTAAAACATTATTTCTGTGCAAAATAACTCCGAAATAGCTGTTGCTCATTATCTTTCAAATGAGTTCAGAAGATTTGCAATATGTCCTAAGACGGCTGAGATATGAACGATCAAAATTTGCATGTTTTTTAGCGGTTGATCCCAAACTTTTGGCCGGCAGTGTATATAGATTGTCAAAAAATATTGAAGGAATTTTCTCCAGTTTTCGCTTTACAGCAACAGTACACAAAATCTAGAAAAAATATTATTTACAAAGTTAATTCACGAAAGGGTTTTTATGATTCTTTGTTGGTTATCTGAAGCCAAATTGTTCAGTTTCTTGACTATGCAGATAAAAAAAACAAACACCCGCATATTATAGGATTTCGGTGATATTCCATGTTTCTTTGAAGAGATCTAATTCAAACTTGACAGTAAGGTATAAATATTTCAAGGACATGATGGCAGGCATCTTACAAATGCTAACACCACCAACCCACAGAAAAAGTAACCTAGATTCAATTTCATGACCCCTGGATCAGAAGACTTGAACGCTATCCTCTAGGCCACGATCGGTGGCGGTCATAACGTTTTTGGAAATAGGATTTTGAGACTCGGATAAGTTTTTTTTAATTTAAACTCCAGCTTCGCACCACTTGTACGCAAAAGGCCACGTATAGCGTAAAAGGAAATCGCTTCACACCTTAAATCCATATTTTCCATCAACTTGACTTGGCTCTCCAGTCTAAGAATGAAGCCTCTACCGGCTTGTAAAGCGACGACTGCCAGGTAAGGCAGGTATCATCCATTTTGTTGCCCTCCACTTTACTGACTGCCCTCCAAGACTCAGGTGTTCCGGAATATGTCTGAAGTATCATCACCTGCCAGCCAGCCGAAAGGCGAAGAAGGGAAGATAAACCTCTCATCAGGAAAAGAAGAGGCATCATCAACGTCACACAACGCGCCATCCCGGAGAATCTGGGCTGCCATTCATCGTCTCAGAGCCAAACCAAGCCAAGCCATTGGCCTCCGGCAGGAAGAGGAAACAAACAGCTCGGTAAACTTCCTGCTGCTGGCTCTAGGTGGTGTAGGTGTACCATCATCAGTTCTGATCTGCGAGACGTCAACAAGTTCTCAATCAATCACCTTTACGTGTTTTTTTTCCTTGCTAGTCTCAGCCGTGGTTGATAAGCTTTTCTTTCAATATTCGCCGGTTTCCATCTTTGCGGGGCTGAATTTGTTGTGATCAAATTGCTAGGGTGTCAATCTGCGAAGGGGAACAAATTTGAAGATGGATATCTGACGATTGTTTACTTTAAGCTTGCTAAAGATACTTAAAAATACGATAAAATCCATCAAAAAGCAATTCGAGTTTTATTTCTTTGATGTAGGGAAGATAAGGGCATAAAGAGCACCCGAGGCAAACTGGGCATCCCTCTTTTCTAAGGAAGTGCGTATTTTCTCAAAATTATCACGAGGAACAGTTCTGTTGTTATTAAAGTAAAAAAAAATCAACAAAAAAGAAATCCCCTTATCAGCTTTACATATTTACAAAAACCGACAAGGGTTTCAAGTGATGAAAACATAATTTTTGACACTGGAAAATAAGCTCTTATGATCGTTAAACTATCTTGATCTATTATATACGCACCGCACATTGTTTTTAAATTTTCACCATCATTAAATATTCGATTTTTCACTAAAATCATTATTAAAACGCATTTTTAATTTAACATGTTGACTCGGGGTGAACAGAGCACCATTGATCGGGGCACGATGAGCATTTTCTGAGAGCAGTGAATTCAACTCGATGAAGTCATCTGAGTTATAGAGCTACAACTTGACCAGTTTACATTTGACGATTTGGCTTTGAGAAGACTTGAGTTCGATTCCTGACCGAGCTGATTTTTTTTCATTTATCATACATGATCGATGCATTTTGCACTAAACTGTGAGTCGTAGATCCATCAAACAAAGCAATGACAAAATAGTAAAAACTTTTGGTAGAATACAAACAATTCACCCAAACATAAAAGATTTCTGTAAATATGATTAGGAGAGTTCTTTTTTGATGAAAAATTAATACTGTAGAACTACAAAACTGTTCCTCATAAAAATTCATTGGAAAAAATTCGTACTTTCGTGGACAAAAGGAGTGCTTACTATGCCCCGGAGGCTCGTCATGCCCTTATTTCCCCTACCAATTTTTGTTTGTAAATACATCTCAAATGTTTTGACTTTATTGGAAAAATGAAACAATTTCGTTTGAAATCAGTTCATTGATCAGTATATTTCTATGGCGACCGTCAAAAATTGATTATAGTTCAATGAACTTAAATTTTCTTGAACATACCTCAAATGATACCATAGTAGGTGCCAAAATGACCGAGTGGAATATCTAAATAAGAAAGCATTTTTATTTTAAAAGGTTTAAACAAGCAGGATAGCCTGAACAAGAAAAATCTGACGAAGCTGGAAACCCTATCAGGGAAGCCCTAGGCAGCCAGCGCGATTGGTAGAAGCAGAAAAAAAGAACTGGAACCTTTATTGAGCGAAACCCCCAATTGGAAGTGCTGAAATAGAATAAAGAGCTTCATCGTTCACTTCCTGAAGCCGGGAATGTGGAAACTAACAGAATCGCATCGAAGTCTTCGATGAGGGTACGTACATGAACGTATGAAGTGTTTATGTCCTGTTTGTTAACCACACTCGTAAGCCAGCCTCGGCACTTTTCTGTATGTGTACATGTGTATGTGTGTGGGTGTGATTGTGTTCAGAAGCTGTACATGTGCAAGCCTAAAGCGCTCAGATCTCAAGAGCTCACTAGTGTGTGTGTGTGTGGGTGTATGTGAGAGTATTATTGTTCGAATGAATCAAAACCGCACAAGTGCGTCATCGAGATGAAGGACCTCCTAGCAGATAGAAAGATGCCAAAAGAGTGTGTGGGGGAAAAAGTGAATGGAAAAAAAAGAAAATAAGATGAATGTTTCCAACCGAGCCAAGAATCCGTTTTCATCGTGCATATGTGTCCGTGTCTGTACGTGTATGGAAGATGGAAAGATCCTCGAGAGCTGTCACTGTTCGAATAAGGACTTTTACTTTTCAACAAGAAGATCTTAAGCAATCTTCAGGACCTAGTCATGCAAAAGACGGTACTGAGTGCTTTATTAAACGCATTTTATATGCATCCCATTGTGATCCAACGAATGTCTGGGAGCGTTCAGAAAAATTTATAAACATCCATCTTTGTGCACCGAGTTCGAAGAATTTCAAAGACCAGTCTGTGGTACACAGTTAGAAAAATCCATGTAGCATTACATGCAAGTACATGGGTAGAAGGGAATCGGCCTTTTACATGTGATGATACTGCATACTTCATGTAAAATCCCAATAGCATTCATGTGCTTTGTTTATTGTAAGTTTACATTTTTTTTACCCCAATTAAAAATTCCTATTGGATTGCAATGTTCGAAATAAAATCGGAAACACAAGTTTGACCAGGTATTCATACTTTATTAGCAAATTTTATGTTTGATGTTTATACCTGTTCATAAGTGTTTGAAGTTCCCCCGGGAATTGAACTGCAGACTGTAGAATAGAAACAAATTACTTCTTACTAAGTCCTTAGCTGCATTTACCCGCTGCTTTTGGCTCTTATGGTTTCTGGAAAAAAAGGATCAATCGATGTGAAAAGACTAGTGACGATTGGTTACAACTATTCAACAACGTCGTTTCACAAACATTTGGATAGATTTTAAATCAGATCTTACCTTGCTAGAATATTCTGCGAGCAGCAAACGGAATTCAATTCCTACGGGAATTGGAGCAAAACAACAAGTGTGTTGACAGCTTGGAGCACGTGCAGTTTCATGTAAATGTCCTTTAGAACATGCATTCCCATTGAATTTCTGCGTGTTTTGCTCGCATTTTCATGTAAATTTCTTTGCGATTGCAAAGATGCTATAGTCTTTTCCATATTTTTTTCAGAAATGATGCGGAAACGTAAATTCACTTGAAAAGTAGGATTACATTTTTTTTTCTGTGTAGTTTAAATTTGCTAGCAATAAAAAATCGTTTTACATACACTTGATTCAATCAATTCAAGTTATAAATTGATAAAAATAAATTTATTGTATCACAATTTACAAAACATCATTATTAGCCATGAAAGTTTTCGAGAAATTACATTGAAAACTAAGAAATTGATTTATAAATAGGTATTTAGAATTTAATTAATTTTAGGAAAATCATAAGTGATATTATTGATGCATTCTGATACATGTTATAATAACTTTTGCATTTACATACATTTTAAGCAATGACTAATAAAAGATGTTAATGAAAAAGATTATTTTAAGACGATTGAAGTAGTATGTATGTATGTATGTTGGTAATCCACCATGGGTGCACGGATTCTCCGCAGTTTCTGCCAAAGTATGGGTTCACATGCATTCCTTAGATTATTAGGTACGACAAATCTCCAATGCAGTGTGCCACCATACCCGGACCCCATGGCTTCGTATGAACTGTTATGTGGTGAATGTATTGCGTGTGTTGATGTAGGTATATTTTGGAAGAACGAATCAATCAGGTGGGCTAGTTTACTTACAGGTATTCCGGCATCCGTGTATATACCTGGCCAGCTGGCAACTGATTGAACATTCCAATTATATAGTCAGTTATATAATGAAACACATCTTACCTGTCGGCCCCGCTTATGGGATTCGAACCCAAAAGTTTTTCTTGCCGATACCGGGAATCGAACCCAGTACGCCTGGCGTACCAATACCAGACTCGCGCCAGCCTATCCACTAGACCACATCGGCGCTATATTATTTTAAGACGATTGAAGTAGTTATACAAAACAAACTACAAAGATTCGTTCACAATTAGAACAAAATAGACCAGTTTGAAATTTTTTTTTCAAAAGTTTCATCAAATTGGAACAAGTATTTGATAGATACCTATAAAATTGGGAGATTCATACTCTTTTTGAGATGCGTTGGAAATTATTTGGATGAAGAATGGTGAATTAGGTGTAAGTGGTCATATCATCTCTTACTCACAATCGCTATCTCAATCTCCTCGTGGATGCGGTTGGGATGCGAGTAACCTGAGCGAAATCAGGTACCCAAACCCGGTGGATTTATGAAATGCAGCTCCCGCCAGCTAAGTCCAAGATGGCAGCCCCATCGCGGGATAGGGACCTTAGGCTAACAACCTACTGCTCTCGATTTTTAAAATTGTTACGGAATCCGAAAGAAATGACCGAACTGGAACTTTGGCGACGACTTTAAGCATGAAAACACAGACACGAATTAGAACATAGAACGTTTAAACCCTTGCCCACCCAAGTAACACTTTTAGGTGCTTTAAGCTTTGTTATGGTCAGTAAAAGCCCTATCATAGAAACGTCATTATGACCAATCATTATTGGTTGGTCACCAAAGCTTAAAAACCTATTATTGAACATGTTAGCAATTTTTGTTTTTTTTCGATTCTGTGAGTTCTCGGAGTTTTTTTTCGGCAACCATACACTCAGCCGAAAAAAGAACTTTAAATTTACCTGGATTTTCACGTAGCCACTCGTTACGTGAATTTTTGCCTGGTTTACGTGAAGCCTTTAGCAGTTAATAAATAATCACTTGATCCTTACGTGAAATTCACATAGTTAAGTGCTGTCAAAACAAAGACACATTCGATTTACGTTAGAATCCAGTGATCCGCCAAGTACAGAGGGATTTGGTGCATTTTATGTGATGTTCACGTAAACCTGAATGGCTCATTCACGTAAAATCTGTGTGAAAGAATACCAGTTCTCAATATGGCGCGGATCCGACAGTTTGTGCATAAAGACGAAAAAAACCTGAGTGTTGGAGAAGCTGATGTTCATGTCGTAAGTAATTGGAATTTTTTTGTTTGATTGCTATTTACATCTTTGTTTTTTATTTCAACAGAATTTGAAATTGAGGCAGCTGAGACGACCAAGCAACCGATAGAGAAAAAAAAATAACACCGAATTAGTGTTCAATAAATTAAATGAATAGTAAAAAGTGTCAATTTAAAAGTGGAAATTAAAAGTGCATATGTTATGCGAGTGCAAGTGTTACATTATTTTGTCGAATAAAAAGTTTACTTTTGAAATCAAAACATTTTCATTTAAAACATCCGAAAAACCTCCCTACGTTAATCAAACAATAAAATCTACGTGAATTGCACGTAGCAGAACGAATCCATAACCACATTCGATCTACGTTGATCTCACATACAACTCATATGAAAATTACGTGAATTCTGTTTGCTGCGCGAGCTCTATTTGCTACCTGAAATTCACGTAGGTTCCACGTGATTTTTTAGGTGGCAAAAATCTATGTACATTTTCGCGTAGCGTTCATGTGAAAAATTCTTTCGGTGTAATGGTTGATGAGTTTCGATATCGATTTTTGAAAAGGGCGTATACGCCAATTGTAAACAAATTCAAAACTAACGTTACTTGCATAAACGTGTTAAACTTTTTATTTTACATCTAAAAATATGACCCTTTTTAATTTTTTTTTAATTCTAGCGTATTTTAATTTGATTTGTTTAAAAAGGAGAATAATTTTTTATGAGTTTGCAATCACGATGGTTTTTGCGCCATCTTCATCCGGGGGCGAAAATTAATTTTTGTTTGTTTTCATCTGGCGAGGTTTTTTCCCAACCAAATTTCATTGCGCGAACAAAAAGGCCAATAGTGATTCCAGGATCAAAAAGGGCCTCCTTATTTTTCCGTATCAATTTATCAAGGCAAAAGTATGCGAATAATAGTGTTTTTTGAATGGTTATGTGTTTTGCAACGGAAAATTTGGTCGAAATATCGCTTCCGTGGTAAGTGGTTCAAAAGGCGAACAGTCATGCTGAAAGGCGCTCGCATTTTGGCGAATAGTCAAAATAGGAAAACAAAAGGACCAAAAAACCAATTTATTCATTTTTCACGTAACAATTGTGAAAAACTTGTATTCACCTATTGCGGGATAAAATTGTGCTTATTTTTAAGGAGTTTAGGTACCTAGTTAGGAAAATGATAAGAAACGGTGAAATAGAAATTATATTTTATAAAACTTCAAATGCGTTTTTCTCAAAACAGAGGTCTTGGCGTATTGGCCCTTTTCAAAAATCGATACCGATTTGCATTATTGAGATATGATCTGGTAAAATTAATAGCCAACACACCAATGTTTGAACCATATTATGAGTATCTTTTCTACTACCAGTCAAGATTTTAGGTAAAATGTGTATGAAATAATAGCTTAAAGTAAATGCGCTTCGTCGAATCTTATGGTCAATCATAATAGAATTGATGAAAAATAGGCCTGAAAAAATATTTTAAAATACTCGCATTGTGAATCCATCAACATGGCGTCATTTTGTGCCCTTCGATTTTGCAACCACCATGGCGTTAGTCAATTCAATGCTTGATAGCTATTTATGGTCAGATAAATGGCTTATTAGTTTTGTAATGGTTTTATGAGAGCCATACGGAAAGCTAAGATTTGACGTTTCTCTCGC
The DNA here is from genome assembly GCF_029784155.1 of Uranotaenia lowii. Taxonomy (NCBI): domain Eukaryota; kingdom Metazoa; phylum Arthropoda; class Insecta; order Diptera; family Culicidae; genus Uranotaenia; species Uranotaenia lowii. Next base: position 211,267,679 of record NC_073692.1, read on the forward strand.
AAGCCAACCAACTAAACGCTTAGGATGAGTTCTTCATTTCTGAGTTGTTAATCATTAGTACAGTGAATGAGGATAGACTTTTTGTATGAAAAGGGATTAGTTGTGAATGACCCGTGGAATACACCATGAGTTGAAGTCAAATTTCGTTGTCTGACGCCATCTTAAAATCCAAGATGGCGGCTTCCGCTGAACTTAGAAATGTTGTAAATGACTTAAAATCACATGAAACCCCAACAATATCGGTATTGGATGAAATGGCTAAACGAGTAGAAGTCAATTTTCGCTATCTGGCGCCATCTTAATATCCAAGATAGTGGCATCCGCTCAACTTTGAAATGCTGTAATTGACGAAAAGTCGAATTAAACCCCCACTATATGGGTGTTGGGTGAAAGGGCTAAACGGGTTGAAGTAAATTTTTTTTCTTTTCAACTCCATCTTGAAATGCAATATGGCGGCTTCTGCTGAACTATGAAATGCTATTAATCACTAGGAATCAAATGAAACCCCCACAATATGAGTATTGAGAGAAATAGCTTAACTAGTAGAAGTCAAATTTCGCTATCCGTCGACATCATGAAATCCAAGATTGCGGATTCCACTGAACTTTAAAATGCTGTTAATCACTGAAAATCACAAGAAAGCCCAACAACTAAAAGAATAGAAGTCAAAGTTTGCTATCAAACGCCATCTTGAAATTCAAGATGGAGGCTTCCACTGAACATAAAAATTATTTTAACCACTGAAAACCGCATGAAACCCCCATTATGGGTATTGAGTGAAAGGATTACACTAGAAGAAGTCGGTTTTCGCTATCAGACGTGATTCTAAAGTAGGCCGATGCTGACCGCGAATAGGCAGATTGTTTGCCGGCCTGACGTGTGAAGATGAAAAAGAGGAAGAAGGAGAAGAAACTTTTCTGACAACTTTGGGATTTTTCCTTGAAGAAATAATTTTGCCCTAACGGGACAGTCTATGGAATTGGAGGAATGATTATCTGCGCAATTCGCACACTAGAAGAGTTCTATTTGTGGTTCATCACCGCCAATAAGGCATTTAGACTTTTATGATCGAATGAGCCCCAAAATATGCATGTGGCATTAGACTGGCCCAAATTTGTATGGTGTGATTTTTAAAACATTTTTTTTAACGCGGCACCCCCTAGGTTGGTGCATTTAGGTGAAAAAATGACTTTCTGAAAGTTTCAGATCATTTGGAAGAAGCACGAGCTGGCGCAAAGGACTTAAAATTTGTATGGAGATTTTCGGCAAAATGTATGAAAAATCGACATTTTTTTTTTTTTTTTTCAAGAGGAGGGAAAAGCCCGTGGGAGTTGATTTTTTTCTTCAAAATCATGCTCCCGTAGGCATAAAACCTCCTCACTATTTATTCATAATTTTTTCATTACTTAATGCTTACAATATTTGGATTTCAACATTATTTCTTTTCTTCACTATCACATTATAAATTTTCATTTGCTTGTCGTGGTTCGAGGCGGTTTGGTGGCGGGTGTTGGCGGTTGGTGTGGGCGATTGGTGAAGGCGGTTGGTGGGGCGGTTTGCGGCAGGCGGTGGCTAGCAGAGAGGGGGTACAGAGAAAATACGGTATGGTGGCGATTAGTGACGGATTAATTGCAAGTGAGGATTTCGACTGTTCGTAGCCCCCAGTGAGATTACTCTCTGTTAAGGGGGTACTTGCGAGCTTGTTTTACAGCTGAGTTAGATTACAGTTGATTTTTTTTGCTTTGGTTTACTTTAAGTTAGGTAGTTCATTAAGTTGGTTTTTAGGTAGGCTTTCACTTGGCGTTTGAAGCTGAGTTTGTTCGTTACGAGCTTCAAAAATCCTGGGAGGTTATTATACTTCAATTTGCTATAATATTCGGGTGATCTCTTCATCTTCTCCGTATTGGCTCTTCTGTGTACTAGGTTTCTCCTTGATCTTGTGGGAAACCTGTGCCTCAAATACTGAATTGGTTGGTTATGGTGGAAAAGCGGATTATGTAGCTTGTTGTGGATCTGAATGACACTTTGGAGTTCTCTTAATGCGGCTATTGGTAGTATCGACTGCGAGGCTTCTTGAAATAGGCTGTGGGTTGAGTACAGTTTGGGTCGTTTGTACACAGCTTTCAGGCAACGGTTCTGCATAGCCTGAAGTGGTTTGATGTCACTTTTCCTAGCTGATCCCCAAAGCGAAACCATGTATTGCAACTTGGCTTGCACAAAAGCATGGTATAAACAAGTTAACTGTTTGGTTGGTACGAACCTCGATATTTTCCAGATGATACTGTGTATTGAACTTAATTCTTTTCGAAGGCCATTTACGTGCACGTTCCATCTTATACGCTCGTCAAAGTTAAGACCCAGATACTTAAACGTTTTAACTTGTTCAATCGTGGTTTGATCAATTCTTAACTGAGAGTGGTCCGCAGACAGGCGATTTGTTGATCTGAAGATCATATATTTGGTTTTATCTAGGTTCAGCGAGAGAAGATTGGCGTCGAAAAATGCTTTCAGCTTTTCCAAATCAGTTGACATTTGGGAAGTTATTGTCGTAACGTCGGCGTGTTCGTATGATAACGATGTATCGTCAGCAAACAGTCTGGGTTTACCATACAAATTTAACTCATGCAAATCGTTAAGATAGATGATAAACAGGAGAGGCCCTAGGTTGCTTCCTTGAGGAACCCCAACATACTTTCACTCTTTGTTTTCTAAAATATATTTCCAGTATGCTAGAAAGCTCAGAATTTCAGGAATTGTAGTTCAAAAAATGACAAACAAGTTTGTAGAAGATTGTGACGCGAGTTGACTGTGATGAGTTATTTGCAATTGAATGTGTGATTTTTTCGCATTCTATACATCGCATCTATACGGTGTATAAGTGGATTATTATTACTAACTTGTCCGCATTGTCACAGAATGAGAATAACAGATAGAAAGTTTGTGTCTTCGGCAAAGTTGTAGCTTATTTTATAACAAATATCTTTGCAAAAAAGTTGGAAGAAAGGTTTGAAAAACAATGAACTGATGCATTGTGTGACGATGCGATCAAGTTAGTGCGATTATTAGCCCATACACCGTTCACGATATGTCAAAGAAATGCGAAAAAACACACATTCAATTGCAGATAACTCTTCACAGTCAACTCGTTTCGCGTCACAATCTTCTACAAACTTGTTTCTCATTGTTTGAACTACAATTTCTGAAATTCTGAGCTTTCTAGCATACTGGAAACATATTTCAGAACACAAAGAGTGAAAGTGTGTCGATTTTTCATACATTTTGCCGAAAATCTCCATACAAATATAAAATCCTTTGCGTCAGCTCGTGCTTCTGCCAAATGACCTGAAACCTTCAGAAAGTAATTTTTTCAACTAAAGGCACCAACCTAGGGGGTGCCACGTGGAATATAAGGATTTTTTTCTGTTATGGGCCAGTCTAATGTGGCATTCATTCTACACTTTTTAGTGCCACGACAAAAAGCTTGACTACGACGACATTGCGTAGTATTTTGAAGAAAATTGGTAGAAGATTTTCGAAAAGGTTAAAATTTGACTCGACAATGAAACATAAGATGAGCCTTTTCATGAATTTGCAAATGATTAATCTGATCCTTTTTAAAATGGATCAAATAAAGCTTAGGAGCAAAACCAACACTACTGACATTATTCGTGTTGATTCTTTTCCTCATTTGGATTACTTGAATCGGAGAAAAAAACCTATCAAAGAATTCAATTCAGTTGTGATCTTATCTGGTGTCTGATTGCCGGTGAGACCACGGAAGGACGATCATTTTTGTGTCGTAAGTAAAAAATTGATGTTTTTATTGTTCAAATTATTATTTTTTTTAAATCATTGAATGATTCCGCCAATATACGAGCAGTTCCCCTTCGACCGATCTGAAAAGAAATCTTTACATCCTTGACGGAAGTGACGATTTCTTTCCGAAAGACAATGAAGTCAGGAATCGTGAACGTAATTGGTGGAACCTTTTAATTTTTAAGAGTATAAGAAGAAGAAGGTTTCTTAGTAGTCTTATCAGAATTAAAGATGAATATTTCTTTATCACCGATGTTATGAAGGACCTAGAATGAATTGGAAATTTCAACTTTTTTGGCCGATGGACCTGGAACTGGTTCGGCAATCCATTTTCTTCTGGCTTTCACACCGGCCGATGATTTCCTCATGCTGGGAAAAAAGAGAAAAATATGAATAAAGGGAAATGAAAATAATTTTAACACTGAAAAGTGCTAATTGAAAAACAGGTGCTACGACGTACGTGTTGACGGCTCGACGGTACAGATGGAAGTGAGTTTGGCGGGTTCATGTCCTTTGGAATAAAATGGACATACCACTCCAGGGCACTTTTAGAATAGTGGCATGAAACCAAATCTGGCCAAAATAGCGGAACTTCGTCGTGCTGCTGCAAGAATGGCGAAAGGCGCTGCTCGAGGCACTCAGATTTGTAGATCTCGCCATTTCCTGTAAAAGTTCGTTCTTCAGTCTGCAAGTACAGATGGCTTGCTAAACGAGATATTTGCAGGCGGACTTCGACATTTCTTCTTTTTAAATTTGTCGTCCAAATCGAACTTGCTCTTGCTGGTGAAAAACTCCAACCCCGGAATTTGCTTAAAATCGGCTTTTATATACGTTTCGTCGTCCATCACACGGCAGCCATATTTTGTCAGCATCTTCCGTAGAGCTTCCGTGCCCACAATTTAGCCGTCGATTGTTGCCGCTCATCCTGGATTGGGAAGTTCTCTACCTTGTATGTATGTAGTTCAGCTCTCTTTTCACATTCTGGACGTAGCTTTGCGACATGCCGATCCTTTTAGCCAAATCTCGGCTTGAGACGTTGGAATTTGCTTTAATCATCCGCTTCACCTTTCCCTCCGTATTTTTGTTCTCGGTCCTGGTTTTCTTCCAGCTCCCTTTCCGTGGTCCAACGTCACCCAGCAAACATGAAATCGCATTACAAATGATAACTCAAGTCATTAAAAACGTTACTGCGAATCGTAATTCCAACTAACGCAAGTAGAAGGTCGTAAAAATCGTTACTCGAACTCGGATTAAATGGATTAAATCGGATATGGTAAAAAGTCCGCCATGTTTGCAGATTTTGAAGACGATTTCGTTCCTTTTTTTTCTCCCGCGTGGGTGAAGTGAGAAGAACAGCTTTGATGTTCTCTCTGCGACCAGCAGTGCAACCAGATTGATAAAAATCAGATGGTGCATTTGCAAGAGTTGCCCAATGACAGAGGCAGCAAATATTGCCGCTGGCAACGGTTCGCATGTGCTGAGAGAAAAAACTTGTACTCTTTTGCATTCTTGCCTCCACTTTGGTAAATGCTGTTTTTTCGTGTTTCATACGACTATTCTATAATGTATATGAAACGTATAACAAAGTTGTTGAGAAATATACCTACAAAAATGATTGCTGGGCAACCACTCCTGGAACCGCTTCAACACTCTGGAGACAGTTAAACATTTTTCCCAACTGCCATTGCGACAGATCAGGAAATTCCAGGTGTTAGGAAAGAATTTGTTCTCTCGACTCGCGTTGGTTCACCTCCATTTTCGTCAAATCGAAAAACACGACTTCGAGTTTGACAGCATATAAACAATACATACACATCAATGAGAAAGTGTGCAAAATTTGGTTGATTTTTACCCAATGGTAAAAAAGTTACACTCTAGGCCGGTATAACCCAAAACCAAGTTGCAATGCCGTAAAATCGGATGAAACTGGCTCCCGACGAAAATGAGTTTGAGGGGGTTTTCCCTAATTTGAGAATGAACGTCATTTTTGCATCTTAATTTTGGGGCATGTCATACGCAGGGATTTTTTTTAGGATTTTTTCAGTTGATGCACCAAATATCAAAAGGGATTATACAAATTTAATAAAGAAAACTTTTTTGTTCATATTTCCTTTTTTATTTTATTTTCAAAAATATTGTTTTCACAATTGACCGACCTCGGCAAATGTTTTCGAAAAAAAAGTTATATAGGAAACCCGAGCCTGATTTATCCGGGAGCAATTTTCAATAGGTCTGACCTGCAGGATGCACCTGGAGAGAAACCAGGCTACACTCGTCACTGGAATTGACTATCCACGGCTGCGCTTGGTACCGTTCAGGAGCGTCACGTGTCCTCCCAATCTGGAGACCCCCTAGCATATGGTACTATCCGAAGCTCCCGTAGGCCTTGAATGGCTAATGCTGCGATTGTTGCAGATCGTCCTCCGCTTCTTTCAGTTTCCTATTGATTTTTCTTCCTTCCGGAAATTCGCTGAAGGCATGGTGTAAACAATTTTTTGGTAGAAATGGCTTCTGAAGAAGGTATGATCGATGAATAAACTTTTTCTGGAAACCAATAAATTAAAATGGATTAAGAATAAGATAAAATTTTATCAAATTCAAAGCTTTTTACCAAATATTGTTTTCAATGTGTCTGAATTTTTTTGCCTTCAAAACGGAGCTAACCGAAAACAAAGGGATTTTAATTACATCATTTGAAATTTTACACAGGTTTCTGGAATTATTTTATTCGAGCTTGTACATCTGTGGTAAAATTAGAATGTCTTTAAAAGAAATTCATTTGTATCCCATCAGTCGAACCATAATACGAAACTATAGGTTAGACCCATAAAAACAGCTTAATTGTCAATTCTGTCGGTCTAATATGTATTCAAAGAGGATATACATATGTATCTGGCTTTTGCTTATCTAAAATATCGTATTCCTGATCAGTTATGTATTCGATCGAAAATTAAGATGAGTAATGGGCATAACAGTGTAATTAATGAACAAAAGATGAGCAATGCAAACAGAAAATGTGGAAATATTTCATAAGTGATTTCATGCGAAAAATATATTCCATGTTTACGGTTCACATTCCTCACGGCGTTATTTATAAGGAGAAATCATACAAATGCTCATCCCGATTTAAGTTCTTCGTTCATAAATTTCAGTTGCTGATTCATTGTTGTACTTCATAAATTATGCGCGTATCCCAACAATTCACGTATAACACGCAGACCAAGCAGCAGAAGCCACTTTTCATGCCGGCTGAATTTGGTTTGTTTGCTTGCGCGCGATTCGATACGCCTATAATATAATGTCCACCCGTTCACTCTTGCGAATCGAATTTTCCCGCCATAAATAAGGCGTGTAATCTCCGGAATCGATACCTTATAATTCACGTTCATTCGCAAATCCGTCGATTCATCATGATGTGGCGAGCGAGGTCGAATTGGAATCGGGATGGGAAAAAAAGAATCGAACAACATAAAAGAATTCGGCGTCGTTTTCCGCTCCAAAAGAAGGTTATTACCCACCGAAAACCGATTTTCCCGGTACACATACGATGGAACCAACATAATCAACCACACCGTGTTAACTTCGGCAAATGGATAAGGGTGGCTTGTAACCCACCATTTATGTTATTGCACTTCTTTGTACCTTCGAAATTCTCCCGCCTCGCCTCACTAGCTGATTATCCCAAGAGTCAATACATTTTTTTCTTTCATCGAAGATTCGCATTCACGAACGCTCATTGATTATTATTTATTGGCTTTGGCGAGCCGTAGAGAGGTCCGCAATCAATGATGGGTCACAGAGAACCATATCAAGGAGAAGAATGCGATGGAACGGGGGCTTCTACTGAATGGTTTCTGCTCTGCTAAAAGGGGAAAAACAACAAAGGCTTTTAGTATGTCGTGATAAAATGGCCTCCAAATGGAAGTCCCAAATCTTGTTAGCATCAACCTGGCTCTTACTGTTTGCTTATCTTCCGTGAGATGGGAAAACGTGGCCAATGAAAAGCACGGATTTTGTTTCTTCATCATGGGTTTTTATTCTGAAAAAAATACGGAAACTTCTTCAGCAACTTGGAAAGCTTAAAAACAGTGCGATTGAATTTATCTTCACCCACAAATCAGACTCTACTCCAATATTAAACTTCCTTAGAGGAGGAATTATCGGTATAAGATTTCATGCCGGACCGGAATTAACAAGCTTTGTAATAACTGGCATTGTCCTCCCAGCGCAACCACGTTGCATATGTCTGAAAGAAACCAAATAAAACATCAGCCAGCATTCTTTGTTTCCAATCGGTGGCAAAAAAACACCAGCCAAGATGAGCTGTGCGTGTGTGTGTAAACCGGCTGGCAATAGAAAATAGTTTCTGATTTCTCATTCCCACCCCATTACCCTCCCGTTCTCATCCCTTTCCCATCAAAGACAAAATAGGATGAAAAAACACCGGGCAAACAGCAGACGATCAATGAAGTGCGTTTTTTGGTAGTCGGCGGTGACAGAAGGACTATGACGACTATGACCATAAACTTTTGTTTGCTAACCGACTCAGATGGTGCGCTGGGTAAGATATCGGACTGGCAAGCCGAGATAAGATGTTGTAGTGAGTTCAATTCTCATTATATTTTTTTTTTGATGAATTATACAGAAGGAAAAAAAACCCATAAAATGTTCTTCTTGTTGCGCTTTAATTTAGTGGTCATGCATGCATCATTTTGATAGGGAGCTAGAGGTCTTATGCCAGTAGTGCTTTTTCAAACATATCATCTTTGGCACAGTGCACATTTCAGCGCATTTTTGGCACAGAGCTTTGCTGGATAGGCATTTGATTTTAGCAACCTCTTCTATGAGTGTACTATTGATTTTGATGCACTTTCATTTTCAAACTATCCTCTGCTCAAAAATAAAAAAATTAGAAATCAGCATATTATTTTCTAATTGCTCAATCTCAAATTATTATTGATAATAAAAACACACGCATAAATAAACTGCGAATTTTATTGAGAGATTCTCCAAATATGAAAATGATTTTTTGGATTAGAAATGATGATTTTTAATTGCGACACTAAATAGTAGTTGTTGAGGATTTCATGGAATGACATTCGTTTCTACCAATGGAAATATTTCTCACCGCATTCCTATCAGAGAGATAGAAAGCCCACTATCATATGTCATACCATCGGCGAGTGACTGAGTTATACGAGGCCAGCCACATCACCATGACCATGACCAGCAGGCGAAATTTAGTCTTCGTCAACCATCCGTCGGGAACGCACTACAGGGGATACCCTTGCGACTTTTATATTTGTATAGAATAAGATTAAAATTAGTCTAAGTTTAATATATGCGTTAGAATCAAAAATATATGTTTTTGTTAGTTACAATAGAGATGTGAGTGTTCAATAAGTGCAATAAATTGTGTTATAATTGTCCAAATCGTGCGTTATTCCTTGGACAAAAGAACTTCGTGCATGCAACCGCATTTTGAACTCGACCATCGAGGTCATTGAACCAGTGCCTTTGGAAGGGACATCAGAGCTCGCTGGACATCACGTGCGACTCAACGGTAGGACCGAGTTTTTTGCCCTGACCTCTAACGTTGGTCCTTCGAACCGGATCAAACGGAATCGGAACACTTGCATGCTGACGCGGTTGGGATCGAAACCGCCATCGCGACACATTTAGACGCCATTCTGTGCATGATTTGGGTGCCATCGAGTCTAGGACAAAGGATCTTTGGAACTCTGCATGATTTCGGCGCCATCACGGTCGAAACAAAGGCACTTTGGAAATCCGGTGCATGTTTTGGGCGCCATAGCGGTCTGGATAAAGGAGCTTTAAATTGCATGCATTTTTTGGAACTGATGACCATCTCCATTGCACTTTCTGATCATCGAGCTTCGGAATACGGCCAGCTAGAACTGGTCGCGGAAAAGGTTTTCCAGATTAGTAAAGAACACGTTCTCTAGTGTGTCCAGCCGTTGCAATAGTCATATTCTAACACAACTTTTCGATCGTTGCCCACACGATTGATTACACGTTCCCGAGGGTCAACTAGCGGATTGGTTTGTTGAGACCCCCCGTTTCGACGAACAACTGCTGAACAGATCTATTAGTCCATCTGGCAACAGTGCTTGAAACTCGATGTATAAGTTAGAAGAATAAATTCTTTTTCCTTTGTTCACTACTCGGTACTAGACGCGTTTTACTTTATCTCGTTGTCCCGACGTCTTTTCACTTGTGTTTCAGCTATTCTAACTCGTACAGGTTATGTGACCTTTTTTCGGGAGAAGTGGATAAAAGTTTGTTTATTGACGCGAATCGTAGAAGTGATTTTTTGGTTGGTTCTCGTAACGTCGCGAAAAGTGAAAGCAAAAATGGACATTTCAAAAGTAGCCATTTTGCGACTGAATAACCGTAATTATCGTTCGTTGGCATTCAAAATGGAGATGCTTACGAGACGGAAAGGATAGTGGTGCTATGTCAATCTGGGCGTGCCCCAACACCTGATTCGGTGGACTGGATTGATGGGGATTCGAAGGCATGAGCGACAATTGCCTTAGCAGTTGAGGATAACCAGCACAGTCTCATCATGGACAAGACGATTGCAAGAGGAACCTGGGAAGCGTTTCGAGCGCATCATCAGAAAGCGACATTAACAGGAAAAGTTGCTTTATTGAAGGAAATTTGCAATCCCAATTTCCACGAGGGCGACAATATGGCGGAATTTTTGTTCGAAACGGAAGAGCTTTATTCTCGGCTAGAGGATTCTGGAGAGAGGCTTTCCGAATACATGCAGGTAGCCATGATTCTACGAAGTTTGCCGAAAGCTTTCGATGCTCTAACAACGACATTGGGAACACGCTCTGATCAAGACTTGACGATGGAGCTGGTGAGAGTAAAATTAATCGACGAAAGTAAAAAGCTTTTTGGTGGGATATCTTCGAGAGAACGTGTGCTGAAAGTTGGCAGTGCACCCAAGCAAGTTGTCATTTGTTACCACTGCAACAAGCCCGGCCATAAGAAATGGCAGTGTAAAGAAGAATTGGCTGAGCGTCATGGTAGTTATGAGAGCAGAGAAAAGAAAACGGAGAGATCCAAGCAGCAGAAAGTGAGAAAAGTGCGCGAATGCGCAACTAATCGTTTACGTTTATGGTGAAACAAAACGGGAAAAGTGATTCGCAATCGTGGTTGCTCGACTCCGGTGCAACCTCACACACATAGATGCCACACCTACCGATTTTTCGGTATTCATACCGATTTTTGGGCAAATTTTTTATCCATGAATCGGTAGGGAGAGTGGGGATACTTGATCCCTGGGGATACTTGATTACTTAGCTATGTATATCTCGAAACTGGAATGTCGTACAAGGATTGAATGTTCTAGAAAAATGTGCCAAATGGAGCAGAACAACTATGCTAAAAGCTCAAAAACTTTTAAGAATATAATTGTTTGAGTAATTGAACTTAGTTTGAAAAATTTCACGAAATGTGACTTGAAGATCTTTTTTAATCATTTTAAAATGTTCCTTACATGGAAAAATTATAATCAATATATTTGTTCCAATATATCTATCGCTTAAGTGTAATATGAACTTTATACTACCATAGACATTCGAATAGAAATCTACGGGAAAGTTGCGGGTGACTAAGATGGCCTTGCTCGAGTGCGGTTGCGTTTTCTGTCACAGTCGTGTTTGGCTTCGTTATTCTTAGAAATTTATTTTTCCCACGCTTTTTTTTGGAGCTGCAAAATTAAAACTCTTTAAGTTGAAAAAAATAAAGTGAACGTGATTGTATTTTAGTTAAAGATTCGTTGTTTGATAACCAGGTATTGCAGTGGAAAGTTTAATTTTTATCAATAGATGTGTGAAGATGTAAACTGTAAGTAGGATTGAAAAAGGGCCACTGATCGCGAATAGATTTGGTTAACTAATTTCTAATAATAAGTAGGCATTTCAATTAATCTGGAGACAATAAGCTAAAAAAGTGATCAACGCGAGTAAGCAAGGTTGAAGTGTCGATGTATTAAAATCAGTTTGTCGGTCAAATATTTTTTGAGAAAATAAACTCATGCGGAAACCGTATTTTGCAAATTTTGTTTGTTGGCATGTGAAGAGGAATTAATAAAACCGTGCACTAAGTTTTACGTTTGAGCCCTGATGCTTAGTCTAAACACTAAATACCGAACTGAGGCCACAGGTTAACGGTGAATATTCGTGAAAATGTCGGTGAAAAGGGGGCTTTTCTGCAATGGTGATGGAAGCTTCGCGGAATTTCAACGATTGCTACGATTTCCAGCAAATTCCTTAAAGCAGAACAATAGAAGTTCCGGTGTTCATGGCTCGGATAAATCATGCAGCTAAGTCCTTGTTTTGAATTATTTTTGTTTTAGTAAATCTTGAGTGATTGCGTAATGTAAATTACATAACATAGATATGTAATATTTTATAAAATTATATTTTATTTTTTTATTTATGGTAACCATTCATATATGTAAATTAATCGGTAGGGTGAATTGTGGAAAATGTGTAAGTTGGTCATAATGAATTGACATATTGAATTTTTACCATAAAATCTTTCAAAATGTAAATTTTGAAAGGTTTTGTGGCTGTTATTACTAATTAGGATTTTCTTTTCTTTAATTTTTATTTTCAAGAGCGAGTAACGGCGCTATAACCAAAGTCCTTGACCAGAAATGATGGCGCATGTAAATTCAAAACTTGCAGAAATATTAAGAAGTGAATTAAAACCATAAAAACTTCCATTCAAATTCAATCAATCCATTTGATTTAGTTTTGAATTTTTATGCTGAAATACCTCATTCCCAGCCACAGAAGGAGGAAATTCCAAGGACCATCGTCAAGGAGTACCATAAATTTTAGCATATGTGCTCCCAACGTTGGTATTTTAAGTTGTATATTCATAATCACAGGAACGTATGGTACTGTTGTCCACGTTTCTTCCTCCCCTGTGTTCCAGTTGTCTCTGCGTCTAATACTGCACAGTGGGCCCGGCCGAGTAAAGATGGGTAGTAAATGTACTTTTACTACTCACCGGGATGCTGACAAGTTCTGGCTGTGTGTGTATCATAAGCATAAACATATGCAATATGAACTTTATAATACCATATTTTCAAAGCAAAGGATAACTCTCAACTTTTTTCAGAAAGAGTTTTCTAAAATGTTGTTTATGGGTACGATTGATCCTTAGAGATACAAACGGTACATTCTTCGTCTGAATGGATCGTGATCATTGCTGATTACGAAATTACTCCAATAACTTATATTTATCCTATAACGAATATTTATCCAATAACTAATATTTATCCAACGATTGTCTGAAGAAAAGGGCTAAGATAATTAATTTTCTCATAGTTATAGAAAATAGCTCCTTTAAGTGTGCAATGTCTTTAGCGTTGAGACAATGTTATAAAAAAATTTTCCTCTAACATTTTTAAATCGTGAAATGAGACCAAACATTGACATTCTATCTTGAAGATCTGTTTGATTTCTTTCCAACACCGAAAAAACTTTTCACATGAACGCTACGTGAAAATGTACATAGATTTTTGCCACCATGAAATTTTTTTGAAATCTACGTGAATTTCAGGTAGCAAACAGAGCTCGCGCAGTAAATAGAATTCACGTAATTTTCATATGAGCTGCAATCAATTCCATTTGAAGCATACAAGGCATACAAGCATTTGCTCTGTTACATGCGATTCACGTAGATTTCAATCAAATATTAACGTATTTTGTTTTCTTTCACAGACTTAAAAAAATAATTTTATTTTTAAAGCAATTTTATTTAGCGGTACAAATAAAAAAAAACATAACTTTTCATTTAAACTTTACTATTTTCAAAAATTTCACTTCACTTTAACTTACGATTTACGACGCCGTAAAGAAAATTGAATTCGGTGCGCCTCCGTTGCAGTCGCTTGATCGACCAGCAGCTCAAATTCCTCAATCTGTTGAAATGGCAAAAGATTGAAAAAACAATCATACAACAACATATTTACTACTTACAAAAATACAGCCGCTAGATCACCAAAAAAAACCTTCTATTTGTCAGCTGATAGTCCTTAGATCCACGCCATATTGAGAAATGTGTTCCTTTACATTGGTTTTACGTGAATGACTCATCTATAGAGTTATGTGAACATTACATAGATTACACCAGATTCGTCTGTACTTGGCGGACCACTAGATTTTCACGTAAATCGAATGTGTCTTTGTTTTGACAGCATTCAACTGTGTGAATTTCACGTAAGAATCAAGTGTTTTTTTTATTAGCTCCTACCTGCTTCACGTAAATCAAGCAAAAGTTCACGTAATGAGTGGCTACGTGAAAATCCAGGTGAATTTAACATTTCTTTCTCGGCTGAGTGAAGGGTTAGGGCTTCCTGATTAAAGTATCAAGTCTCCTTCAATAGAGGATCAAGTCTCCCTTAACTTCAAAAATATCGCAATTCTTTTTTGTTTCCACGGAAATGCTTCTAGTTCATCTACGGGTTCAAGTATCGTTCTAATTTTTGGAGCATAAAGGGTGATAAGGTCTAAATTTGGTCAATATCAACTTGACGTATTTCTTTAAATTTTGCATTTAAAAAAAACCTGAACATTCCTCATTTTGAAGGTGTGTGTGTGTGTGTGTGTGTGTGTGTGGAGAATGTTGCTCCTATTTTGATTTTGGAATTCACTCTTCAGTTGTCAAAATGCCGTCCAAGGAAGAAGAGCAGCGTATCAAAATTTTGCTCGTTAACAAATCAACCGTTACAGATGTAATTAAAGTGTTTGGGGAACGTTTGTCGACAGTCTGGATCGGGGGGAAATCGAAAACCGGAAGCCGCTGAGGTCACAAAGAGAGTTGCCGGTAGTTTCAAGTGAAACTCTAACCTCTCTCTCCGAGATGCCGCAAATAAGCTGGGTGTATCGTCTACAACCGTGCATCGAGCCAAAAAACGAGCCGGACTATCGACTCACAAGAAAGTAGTGACTCCAAATCGCGATGATAAACAAAATAGGACGGCCAAAGCGCGTTTCCGGAGGCTGTACAACAAGATGCTGACGAAGTTGGACTGCGTGGTAATGGACGACGAAACCTACGTCAAAGCCGACTACAAGCATCTTCCGGGACAGGAGTTTTATACGGCAAAAGGAAGGGGAAAGGTAGCAGAGGTAGCAAAGTTCGCGAAGAAATACCTGGTTTGGCAAGCCATCTATACCTGTGGCTTGAAAAGCAGCATTTTCATAGCTTTCGGGATTGTCAACCAAGAAATTTACGTGAAAGAGTGTTTGAATATACGTTTGTTGCCTTTCCTGAAGAAACACGGTTGTTCCGTACTGTTTTGGCCGGATTTGGCATCTTGCCATTACGGTAAAAAGGCCATGAAGTGGTACGCCGCCAACAATGTGCAGGTGGTTCCCAAGAACAAGAACCCTCCCAACACGCCAGAGCCCATTTGAGAAATACTGGGCTATTGTCAAGCGGAACTTAAAGAAGACCAAAAAAAACTGCTAAGGACGACCAGCAGTTCAAGGCAAACTGGATTTCTGCGGCGAAGAAGGTGGACAAGCTGGTTATACAAAATCTGATGGCAGGGGTTAAGCGTAAGGCCCGGCAATTCGGATTTGGAAAAGCGGAAGCCTAACTGAATATTTTTCCTGAATTTTATACTAATTAAACTCGAAAAAGAAATTTAATTTGATTTTTAAATTAACGATTGCACCGATTTACACGCGTTTACCTTGACCAAATTTTGACCGTATCGCCCTTTATTGCAGCATAGTTCGATCCATCCTCGAATACGCATCAGCTGTCTGGTGTCCATACTACCAGAACGGTAACGAACGGCTCGAAGCTATATAGAGACGCTTTTTGCGTTATGCCCTCAGACACCTTAACTTGCAAGACCCGTTCAACATGCCAAGCTACGAACATCGATGTCGTCTCATAGGCATGGATACTCTTCAAGTCCGTAGAAATGCAACGCGAGCTTCTTTCGTCGCCGATCTACGGACATCGCGTATTGATTGTCCTACGCTACTGCAAGCTATTTCTTTTATTGTGAGACCCCATGGACTGAAAAACCAGGACCTTCAACTGTATGTCCCCATTCGATTGAACAACTATGGAGAGAAAACGATCAACCGCTTTTCCGAACTCTTCGACTTTAACGATTCGAGGGATGTTTTCCGAAGAAAAGTTTTAAGAATTTGTGTATTTTGTGTATCTTTAACTTTAAGTCTTCATTTAAACCTATACTTGGTCTGTTGATTGAATTGATGTCCGGTGTGCTCAGCGTCGCATTGGTTGCATAATTGCTCAACGTTTCAAGGGATGCTAGTTTCACAACGAGAAACAACGATTGGTAATAACGATCTCTGTCGAAATTGTCTTGCGAGAGGTCATCAGGCAAGGGATTGCAAGCAATGCAAATGTCGTTACCATACTTTGGTGTGCTTCAAGGCAAACGGGAAGCAACCAAGAAGGACTCCGTTCGTTCAAGAAAGTAGAAAATCTAAAGAAGGTGGCAGTTCTTCGACTCCCAATACAGATCAGGCTATTTCTAATACGATGGCCAACAAAAGGGTTTTTTCAAATACTGGTCGAGTAAAGGAAACAAGAATACTTCTCGCTACAGCAGTGGTTCTCATCGAAGGTGAAGGTGGAGTCAAACATCGAGCACGAGCATTGCTAGACTCAGGCTCCGAGTGCAATTTAATGTCGGAAAAATTATGCTGGTGTTGAAGGTTAAGAGATAGAGCACGGATGTGTCTATCATCGGAATAGGGAATTCCTCCGCCAAGGCAAGGTTTCGCGTAGCTGCGAGGGTTCGTTCTAGAGTCTCGGATTACGACCAGAACATGGAATTTTTGGTATTACCGAAGGTCATCGCAAACTCACCATCAAGATCATTACAAATCACGACTTGGGATATAAAACTGGCAGTCCATCATTTTTCAACTCACGATCAATTTGATAATAATGGAAACTGAGCAAAATATTTTTTTTTTATTTTTCTCCTATATCGTAAATATCTCAAAAATGCGTTAATTCAAAATTTTAGAAAAATAGGTCTGATAGCACTGATGAACTGATGTACAAGCTAAGCCTTGAAAAGTGTGTAAAGTCCCGACGACCGTTTTGAATCAATGTTATGTTTTTTGGTTGAGCCACCAGATGTCTCCAAGGACACCAGAGAGAACTGTCAAGAAGAAAATGAAATGTAAACAAAACAAAATAACAAACTTTTAGTCAATTATGAGAAGGTCGTATCTATTTGACGAGTTTCGCGCAAATTGATGTTGAAGATTCGTTACACATTTCTGATTTCCGATATCAAAATTTTACGCATAAAGCTGTTTTTCGAATTTCTTCAAACTAGCATGAAGCACTTAATATAAACAGATATGATGCGTGGAAATGCCGCTCAGAGAAGCCTAGAATCTGTATTTCTTCGTTGAATTGGTAATTTTAAGCTAAACTGGAAAAAATAACTGGATCGTCTGGCTTGTTCAAAGTTGTTAGTTAGCCTCTTTAGTAAAAAGAATCAAGGTAAAATGAACCAGATGAATTGAGCTTGTTGTGAATATATTGAAGCCGTCTATTTTTCTACGATGTTAGTTTATTAATTTCTGAGATCATTAACAGTTGCGCTCTTCCAAGAATCAGGTACTTCAAAAGTTGATTCGGCTTGTTTAAATGATAGCATTTGGAATTTTGAATACGATTCTTGAATTTTATAATTCAAGCTTGTATATCTGTTATTTCGTCAGTCTCTCTAGTGACATAATTATAATAATGCTTTTTTTCTAAGCTGAAATTTATTCGTAACTCATCGTATTATATAGAGCAATTCATCTCATTGTATTTAAATTTATTAATAAATGAGTTCAAACACCATTGCGCCCTCTCGAAAAATTCTTACTTTCAAAAGAGCTATCTAGAAACAGTGCCATCTATTGCGCCGTTCAAAAGTTACAAATCAAGCAATAGATGGCACTGTTTTTCGTCACTTTTTAACGGCTTATTTAAAAGAGAGCACTGGAAATTTTACACAAGTTTCTGAAGATTTTTTGTTCGAGCTTGTACATCAGTTCATCAGTGCTGATAGTACTTTTTACAGACAGTAAAATGCTGTAGAAATTGTGAATGTCCGATTACTAGTAAATGAACTATGAATAATGAAATTTTGCAACTGCAATTTTTAGTTGATTTGAAATTTTTACATAGCTCAACCAGCACATTCGTCACTCTATCAGTGGTTTGATCGAAAATGAATGTTTGATAAGATCCCAAACATGCTTCCGAACCTGGAACCCTCGAAAGTCAATCCATATCTGGTCGTGATTGTTTATACATAATGTAACCCAATAAATCCAGCATCGATCCCTGCATTACAGGCAATAAAACAGCATAAATCCACTTACCGTGCTTTTCCTTGTCCGCAGCCGTCGTTGTCGTCGTCCCACTGCCACTGGATGATGATGGCATCAGACCCTCCCCGATTGATCCCCCGACTCCCAGCAGCTCCTTCTGTTGCTTCTGTTGGTTCTGTAATCCAAAGGCGCCCAACTGTTGTGCAATAAATATGTTGATAAATATAATATGAAACACTTGATTAAATTTGAATGCGACGTTGTTGTGTTTCAGCTTCCCCATTTTGATGCCGTTTTTCGCTTTCTTCGATTTCCTTCTGAAGACGACGAGCCTTCCTTTTTCGGAGGATGTTTCGGTATTCTGCCGAAAAACTGGCCGGTATCCTTACCGGAAATTTCGACGCCTCTCAAAATACCTTTGCTATCGTTATGGACTTTCCTTCTTTGCCACGAACACGAAGAAGAGAACACATTTCAACCGGTCCACATTTGGAGGATACCCGCTCAACGAAAACACACTTTCACCAGGAGTCGATTCCTTTTAGAGAAACGAAATTTTTCTTCACATTTTCACAATCGGTGGCACCTTTCAGGAATATCTTCTTCCTCCGCGCGTCCGTCGATTGCTTGAATCCACTTTGGCTACTTTGCCTTCGTCGTCCAGGCTAAAAGCTCGGGATCCTGTTTGCCTTTCGTATCGGAACAGGACTGCCGGTTATTATTATTATGACTACTATTATTGTTATTGCCTCTTATGGCTGCTGTTGCTGCTGCTTGTTGCCGTCATTTAGGGGAAGTGATTGAGTGCATCGATTCCGGATCCCACACAAATTCGCACTCATATGTAGTATCTGAATCTCGAAGCGGAAAAGCAGTTCAAGAGGTTCATCCCTTCGTTTTGCTGCTGCTGTTGATGTGTGTGAACTTTTTTCTTCCCCCAAAATTGGAGAATTCCTCCGGAAAAGGGTATCCGGTAGAAACGATCCTTTCGTGGTGGAAGCTTTTGCTCAAAAAATTTTCCAATCCTTCCTTAAATGCTTGGATGCTCCGAGAGTGTGTTTTTGTGACTGTGATAAATGTTATAGAATGCTCAGTATCGCTGATTATGTTTTATTTTTATTTTTATCGTTTTGTGAATATTGATAAAAAGTGGCTCCCCGGTTGTTTAGCCAAGCCTTCCGATCTGCCGGAAGTAGCGAGATAAATTCCGGCAGTCACAACGGCACACATGTTGGCACATACCAAGAAAACACTTCTGTCGAGACAAAACAGAGTCCAGATTTATCGACTGAGGTAAAGGTTTCTGCTTTCAATGCCCCGTATGCTCTAGAGTTGTCTCTTCCGGTGATGCACCTTGGCTTGGAATGCGGAAATTGGAGGCCAATATGTATCTGCAATGGAAGGAAGAGAAAAGACAAGAAAAAGAAATGTGAGCTTTTTAGAAAATTGAAGCGTATTTTTCGTTCGTTTGCTCGTTTGCTCGGCTGTCTGCAGCAGGTGGAAGGTAAAATTCACATGGGGTAAATGGATTTGTGAAATAGTTTTATTTGCCGGTTAAATATTTTTCAATTTTCTAAGTGAACTCGGTTGGAATTGACTCCAGGTGCCTGGCATTTTAAAACAGTTCAGTTTGTTTAAGATTTAGAATTTTGGATATAAAAACTGTTTGTTCAATCTTAAAAATCCTAGCTGGTGTTGTTGATAATTTTGTCTTTAATTTTTAAATCTGTTGATATTTTAAAAAAAATATTGGCTCTTCCGTACAGAAAAAAATAATCACATACCTACCAATAAGGATCTAGGCTAAGATTTTTACCGAAATTGCCTTAGTTTGAAGCCAGCGGACAGCAGAAATTGAATATTTTTGTGAAAATTTCGCATCATGGATGCGCATATAGGAAATTTATGTACCGTCAACTGGGGCAACATGCAACAATTTTCAATTTCAATGGCTTCTAAAAACCTCATGTTCACTGTTATTCATACCCCTTATGTATCAAAAGTTTTAAGGTTGATGGGACATCAAATTGGCGTAGTCAAAAAAATTATTGGTTTCTTCAGTTATTTTTAATTTTCTAAAAACATGCTATTTTCATCCTTCTCAGAAAATGGGGTAACTTGCAACAAACTTTGTTTTTGATGTAAAACTTTATGAAAACGTATGAGATTAGTAGGCTGTGGCCGTGGACGACGGGTGTAATTTTTTTCGCTGTCAATTTTAACTTCTGAAGAAAAAAATCATTTTTTATTATCATTTGTGCTGAAAATTTGTTCAGATGTTGGAGATTCTCAGTGTTTTCAAGAACGCCCGGATCGATTACCACGACGTCAACAGCAGCCAGTAGTGTCCTCTGTAACCAATGCAATCAGTATTAGCAATGCTGCGAGAAGTAAAATCAACGCTTTGCACCAGGTCAGTTTGTTATTAGCTGACCAGAAGGGCCAGCAATAACAACCCTTGAATTCCTATCCAAGTCACGGGAATTTAGGTGAGACTGCGGCCGCTTTTGGTTGGCTAGCAGAGCAGATGTTACGAAGAACCTCGGGTTGGCTTTGACGAGGAGTGACACTCGTCAAGAAATCCAAAACAACGTATAGTGTGTACTCGATGAGGTGGCCGACCAATAGGAACTGCTGCTGCGGGATGTCTTAGGGCTCGAGGAACGCACGTGGTGAACCAGGTGGCAACGGTGGTGCCGAACCTTCAATTTCGGACCTCGTGGAATTTTTAAGGGTCCTAAATGTTGCTGAGCGATTGCTGTTGCTCGCAAAGTGGGTGATGTTGGTCACTAGCCGTTGTCTCAAACCCGTTCACACTTTGACCAACCTCCGGTAAGTGCAAGAAGAGCGATTGTTGGCAACTTACGGATTTGGGTGCAGGATTGTCCATTCCTGCCTTTTAAATATTTCCGAAAAAATTTATGGTGTGAAGACAAGTATCCTTTTCAAATGAAAAAGAGGTAAGATGTAAAAAGTGTTCCTATTTTTTCATACGTTCAAAATTGCTTAACTCTATTATGGGGTTTAGCGGGGGGTTGGACAGGACATCAAACGATCGGAAGACTGATATACAATGGATTGTGGGTTCAAGCCAGCCGGAGTATCTCGACAAATTTAGAATCATGAGTAGGGTACTTAGGTACCTTTCAAGACTCTTTATTTGTTTCGAACAGTTGGAAGGAAGTAAGATGAGCCAAACCTGTCCCAAACCAGTGTTAACGGACCCCTTGGTTGTGCTGCAATTATTGTTGATTAGTTAAGCATGAACAATATTTGAATATGCGATCGAGACTTCCCGTACCGCCTCGGGTCGAAAGACCTATCAGCCACTGGTGGGTTTTCATACATACATACATACATACATACATACATACATACATACATACATACATACATACATACATACATAAAACTTTATGAAAACGTATGAAAATGTATAGTTTTTGATAAATTTGCAATGACTTGAAGATCATTACGCATGAAAATACCATTTGCAGTGGTTTTTTGTTTTGTGAAAATTTATTTTCACATTTTTTTGAAAATAAGGATGCTGCATACCTTTAGGGGTAAAACTATACTATTAAAAATTGTAAAAGACAAAATTATTAAAAAATAATGTTTGAATAAAATAAATTTCAATGGTAACAAACGCTTGATGAAAAACAATCATATTCCAGCATATGGAAATGAGATTTACAAGGTGTTTCTTTTATTTACATTTTGTTGCATTTTACCCCAGACTGGTAACTGAATTATAAAAATATTTATTTAAAAAAATTGAGTGATTGTTCGAAAAATATTTTTACATCAACAGTGTTGGTTTAGGATGAGGAATCCAGAATAAAGTTTGTAGGTGATATTATTTAGCCAATCCGTCATACTGGGTAAAGTTTTTTTGGGCATCGGAAAATGTTAAAAATTGTACATTTATTGTTCGATTTTTCAAATTTTCAATGAAAATCAAAAACTTATAAAAACTATCCTAGGATGGAAGAAATTATGTCATCATCATTTTGTAATCATTAAAAGACAACTTAATCACATTACATCAAATTAAAAATTGTATCAGTGTGGTGTTATATGAATGTTGCATCCAACCCCGCTGTTGCATGATGCCCCGTTTGACGGTACATCGAAAGGAAAAACAACTAGACAAAGTCGGGTGCTTATAAGTCAAAATCCATTTGGCCCACGGGCCTTAAGGTTTTTGAATCCTAAAGACCTTTGAATAAATTCGAACATTTTTTTACATCAAGGTACCTATAGAGTGCACAGGCAGAACCATGATGTAAATTTTTCATAAAAAAAATTCCATTTCTGCTGTCCGCTAGCTTTTAAACAAAATGTTGGTTATAATGTGGCCCGCGAACGCTTTTTTGTGACCCGCAGAGCTTTGTAAGCTATAATTTTATGAAAGAAGAATCATGTATAATTGTACCTACCTACCAATTTAAGAAAAACTCTTTGAATCTTTTTAAAAATCTTATTATAATCTTATAATTCGTTATTTTGAGGCCAGTAAAAAGTCGCTTTATCGAACTTGAGAATTCGCGAGAACTATTCGATGTATAAATTTATTTAACTGCTTGAAAAAACTCCAGACATCCCAAAACTGATACGCTGGGTTTAAATAATAAATACGCTGACCAAGTACTTCATATTGAAATTTAAGAACAGATATCAAGATTCTGGAAAGAATCGAGTGCTTTTGATGTATAAACATCACCATTTCCGTCACTCAAGCTGGATTCTTACAAAAAGAACACTGTGAAATGAGCTGTGATACCCAGTTAAATGAAAAATTACATCAGGTTGGTCTAGAAGACTTTAATAAAACATATTTAAACAAAGATAAGTATCCTGCTTTTAATAAATATGGTTTTGAGGTGATTTCACCATTTGGAAACATCTACACAAAAAAGATCACAAATTACTAATGAAAACTTGGAAAACTGTTAGCGTGTAGCAACAACATAAATCGGTATACATCCTTTTAATGAATGAGTTTTTAAAATGTTATAAAAAAAATTAAAGCCGTTCTTTTGTTAAAGTTATAACCCATAAAACTTGAAAAAAAAAATTTTTTTTTTGTTTATTTATTCAGATATAATTTTGAAAATTTCTACCAAACATTGTTTTTTGAGTTCTGGAAGTTGTTTGTAATTAAATGAAATTAAAAAATTTATTAGACTTGTTGATTATAATACCTCACGCATAGCATTTTTACCATTTGCTCAATTTGGCTGCGCATAGTAAATTCGACTGCATTTTATTAAAATTGTCAATGAAATGCATTGTTTTATTCGTGCCTAGTAAAATTTATATGTTTCATGATCAAAATACTATATATGTTATGATAAAGGTGCTTGATTAAATAGTAAAATTACTATGCATCTTTGTTTGTTTATTTGCATGCATGCATTAGGCTGGAACAAACATCAATTTCTTCTTTTGTCACCCCCCCCCCCCCCCCCCTTCGAAATTTAAAAAAAAAACCCGAAGTGGGAAATAAATAAAGTTTGAAGTAATTTATGTAAATTTCGATTAAAAATTCCAATATCTGAAAGATTAAAAGACCAAAAAACAAATTTAAGAAGATGGATGTTATTTCACCTTTTGTTTTCTTGATTTGATTGAATTATTCGGTACAAAATTACTTGATTTACAAGTTTTGTGCAACGATATAGTATGCATTTTTTTGCATACAAGCTTCCGTGCAATTTATTCCAATTTATTTGTTTTTCGCATTATTTTTTATTGTCCCCCCCCCCTCGCGATGTGCCAACACCGAGTGACAAAAGAAGGATTTGAAATTTGTTCCGGCCTTATAACATTATTTTAAACATTAAAATTCACACTTTCGATACACGTCGGTCGATGTTAGTGTGTTCTCCGGATGCTCTAGAAAAATGTTCAATTTTATGAAACTTGAAAGCAGCTCAAAATTTGTTTATTTACTCACGGGTTTGATAATTAATGATCATTCGTTAGTATAGAAAACAAGAATGTTTACCATAGTAAAATTATCATACGCACTGATGTTTTTGAGTCAAATATGTTTTGTTCTCAAAAGTACCATGTGCGTAGTATTTTGTTGATATGAATTGGTGCCACAATGTCTAAATTACTATGCGGACGCTAGTTGTAATAGAAATTAAGATGAAATTATCATGACCAAAGTTTTCTCGACCACAAACATTGAGAGTTATCGAAAATTACTAGGTACATAGTAATTGCAATAATGTTTCATGCGCACTTTTACAAAATTGATGTTATACTTTGCGTGCGTAATAAACGTTCAATGGCGCATTTGGGTACACACATATGCGCACTTTGCCCCTAACGAAATGGAATTCATACTTTAGAAAGCCTTTCATAATTTGACTATTAAGTCTTATATTGTTGGTTTAAGTGTTCCAGTTTATATATTAATGGTGAAGAACAGCCCCATTTTCATTTATGAGTTATAAAAGATTCTTCTTACCTTGGGGTCTTAGCCCTAGTTCCCCTGCCGTTTTTATAGAAACGAGAAGCACGCGCACTTACACACCGACTTTAAACTTCCATAACTTTTTATTCTGATGATTTTTTTTGTTTAAATTTTCTTGAGTTTCACAAAAATTTTAGCTTTCTAAAATATGTGTGGCCTGAGAAACAGAAATTCTACGATGATCGGACTATATAGTGTATTTAAAAATGGAGGTGTTAATATGTAAGTACACGAACTCTTGCAGGATTTCATTCGATTTGCTTGCAATTTTTTATTGAGTTCGGTTTTGCGCTGAGCATAACAAAACGGAGAGATTATTTTGATGATGTTTTTGTGGAATTTGATAATCAATTTCTAGTTTCTACACGTATAAAATAAAAAAAAATGGCACCATATATTCCAAATTGATTTTTATTCAAACCACCCAGAGTAGAAATTAAGGGACCAAAATCAATCAAGGTTTACTGATACTCAAGTATCTTTATGTTGGATTTTGGAAGTTTTGGCGCTAATTTTCATAGCCAATCTACATACGCTTCGCGTGGCACCAGTGAAATGGATACTTGGATGTGATTGTTCAGCTTCCGTATGGAGTGAAAAAAAATCGCAATAAGCCATTATGGAGCAGTATTTCCGAAAAAAAAAATTTTGCTTCAGAATCAAGGCAACACTAACATGTTTTAAACTGATTTACCCAAAGTTTGCCTGATTTCATGATTTTATCCGAATTTGCTCGGTTATTAAAAAAAAATTATCTAATATATAAAGATGAGTTGGACTATATATGTTTGTTTGTTTGTATGCACCTTATACAAATCCACACCGCTGAACCGATCAGCCTGAAATTTGGTACAGAGATGTAGTTGAACCAGGGTAAGGTTTTAGTAATAGTTATGAGCCCCTCCCACCTAAGAAAAGGGACCCTCCCATACAACTTTCGGTTTTATTCACACAAACCAAAAGTCATGGCACACATTTTGCTAACAGATTTTCGTTTCCTTTGGCGGGGTTTTTTTCACCATCTCCATGGGCCAGGCATTAGAAACGACCATTCAGAGTTCACGTGTACTGGACAGCAAATCAAAGCTTGCTGAATATTAAGGATTTGAAAGGGGAAACTTTGGCGGTTTTTTTGTCCTTCTACTGTTCAAAGCACGTGGATATATTTGGATGAAATAATGAGTCTACATTTTGCATTGAAAAATACAACCAGCCTGTTAGAAATATATTAACTTGAAGTGTAGTGGTTTTCAAAGTGCTCTCTACCGCCGCCAAGAGGATTCGAGAGACTACAAGAATGTACAGTGAACTGATCAGTGAACAGTGAATTGTCTTCTTCAGCTGAATAACTTTTAGGAATCAATGCTGAAAAACGAATGAACATTTTTTAATAAATTCTAGCATCTAAGAATCAACATATTCTTGGAATCCCTCACAAAGAAAGAAAAAATAATAAGATTCTGATCTATAAGTTGAATGCTTCGATTTCAACGCGTTGATAGCCGTCGGGGAATTTTAACGGGGAAAAAGAAAATAGATGAGATATAAAAATATCTTGATAAAATAGATAAGAGTATACATATATCAAATCTGAGATTTTTAGAATTATATAATTCAATTAAATTGATCACTTTTGAATCATTTTTGGTCATCAATGTGTTCAATTCTATCATCCAATTTTGAGAAAACTTATGGTAGAACCGTTTAGTACTGCGAATTCAAACACATGATATCTAAGAATTTTAACAGTGATCACCCTTCACCCAAATTAATGGGTTGTTTGTGCCCAAGAATAGAAACATTGATATATAATTCAAATAAAACCTTTCTCTTAACGTTATAATGGTAACTTTGGTTTAGAGATGATTTGTTTTTGATATCTTCAAAAAACTGTTTGTGGAACTTTCAGCATTTAAGGAAAAGTACTCATAAACTCAGATTCGGAAGTCTTTTTAGAAATTTCTAAGCACAGAAACTTGAATATACCATTGTACAGGGAGATCGTTCATTTTGAAAAGGGGGGTGAACTCCAAAAGAAATTTTTATTAGATGAGGGAAAGGAAAGATATAAGAAAAAATCATTTGAAGATAAAAAAATAAAGCCAAATCCATTCAAGCTTCCTTGAAAATGGTGGGTGAAAAAAATGTTTTTGTGATAGGATGAATAAGCAATCAAGGGATTATTTTGAATGTCTTTAAAATAAAACCTAACACCTATACGTTTTTCTTAAATATGAAAACAATAAACACAGTGAATAATCTCAATAAAAACTTTAAAAAGACTAACAAACTTTACATGGCTAAACATGCGCCAAATTTTTCAATTATGATGAATATAAAGCTTCCAAAATTTTGAAAAGTCAAACGACTCATTTTGATTTATATTTTATGCGAACCCGAGCAAGGCCGGGTAAAATCAGCTAGTAATAAATAAAAAACAGTCCGGTCCGGTTTCGATAGAAAACAAATTCCGTATTTTTCACGGATTTACTCAGATTGTTTGCAATATCAAGAAAAAATTTCTAATTAAGTCAATTTATACATTTTTTTTTATTTTTATGTATTAAAACGAAATTTTTCGAGCAAGTTTAATCATAAAATTTGATAAACGGTTTCTGGATGCTTAAAGCACGATTCAAAATCTGCTAATGTATTTCGATGAAAAAAATTCAAGTGATTTTCTTTTTTGAGTTTTGTTGAGCAGTTCCTGAATTAAGTCCATAGTTGCTCGGTATTGCCCGAATTTGGGATTGAATATTTTGAAATCAAATGCTCGGATGTTGTTAGGTTTTTTCATAACATAGCCCGGATACGTGCGGGAAAAATTCTGGTTCTCTTTATTTTGTTTTGATAATTTTCGGGCCAAATTAAATTTTAACCTTTTTTAATTTGGGGGAAATTGGAATTTGGGAATTGGAATAAACGAAAAAAATAGCAGACAGCCTGGTCTCGATGGGTTAAATTGCTTTAATACATTTGACTACATCAGTTTGGTGTCCCATCAAACTTAAATCTTTTGATGTACAAGGGGAATGATTATCTGTAAGCATTAAGATTTTAGAAGCCATTGAAGTTGAAAAGTGTTGCATGTTGCCCCAGTTGACGGTATTTTATTTGTTATACATGTCGAAATATAAAATTTCTACAATTTTGCTTGCTCATCAGAATCAATATCTTTTAAAGATAACTCGTCACTGCATGT
This sequence comes from Uranotaenia lowii, assembly GCF_029784155.1. Classification (NCBI taxonomy): domain Eukaryota; kingdom Metazoa; phylum Arthropoda; class Insecta; order Diptera; family Culicidae; genus Uranotaenia; species Uranotaenia lowii. The sequence continues at coordinate 211,295,571 of NC_073692.1, forward strand.
TTAAAATTTCAGTGTCTGTTAACATTTTTGAATAAGTTTTAGATTCAATAGGTTTTAATTCTCTCATCTCTCATCTTTTTTTTAAATTTGTTTCCATAAAAATTTCTTTGCTTTGAAAAATTCAATTTTTCATCCGTTTTCATTCTCGTTAGGTTTCTGTTAATTCAATTCCGGAACGTGATTTTTGGTATCAAATTTGATTTTCAATAAAAGTTTTATTTTAGATTATACATTAGTTGCCTATTTTTTTCCTGTTATTTGTTCTTTATTTTTTAACTTTTAGTCTAAAATTCTGAAATTGTGATCGTAAATATTGACGTTTCATTTAATTCTGAATTAATATCATGAAAACAGTTGTTGCCTGCTGTTGACAGAAGAGATGTCATGATTATTATTTATTGGAAGAATCATTCGGTGCGTCGCGGTGGTCTAAATCAACAGTGGTTTTTTTCAGTTTAGCGTAAAAAATTCAAGTTTTTTACTGACAAATGTAGAGTGAAAAATTATTCAGAAAGGGAATATGTAAATTTCTGATTAAAAAAGTGTACTGCATGATCTTCAAAAAGATTTTCCACGTGCATAATATGGAAAGTTTTTCTAATTTAATGAAAGATCAGAGATACCAATCTTATGTTAAAGAATTGTAACAAATAAAAAAAACACTTGAAGATCAGATTATTTATGTTTAATTAACAAACTAACTAAGTTTTCATATTTACAACTATGAAAAAACACTGCTATGAAACAAAAAAAAATCATCAATTGAAAACTTCTACCAACTGACAACTACCAAAATCCAAAGAACTCTGATCAATATGAAGACATTATGTAAAAAAAATATATGACAAAACTGAAGTTTTCAACAATCTCCGGGCATTCCAAAATGTTTTAGAATTTTTTAATAAATACTCGGTTAATCCCGATGAATCAGAAAATTAGGAACTCAGAGTTAAAATTAAAATAAAAATATATCAAAACTATTTTTCAAATTTGCACTAAATAAAGTTCATGGCTTTCAAGTTTTCGAAGTATGAAACCAAAAAAAAAAACATTCGAATCTGGTCAAAAAGAATTTTTTTAAATCGATGTAGGTATAAAAAAAAATATAAAGATATTGCAGTAGTCTTAAGGTTCATCTGCAAAGGATTTATCAATTAATAGGTACAATTTTCGACAGTAAGTCTGTTTTAAATTTTCGATAGAATTCATTCCTATACTTTTGAAATTTTCCCAAGACATAATTGTTTTTTATGTTGTTTAATGCAATATTTCTCTTCCTAATCAAATTTTATCAAATGTGAAATCAATTAAAAAATACCATCAACTCGGGCATCATGCAACACTTTTCAACTTCAATGGCTTCTGAAAACTCTAAACTCAAAACGCCCATAGATAATCATAATTCTTATACATCAAAAGTTTTAAAATTGATGGGACATCACACTAATTTAGTCCGAAAATTTATTGGTTTCACCAGTTATTTTAAATTTACGGGGATGTGTTGGCTGCGGTAGACTTAGATTAAATGTTCAGATTATACCTTTACCTTAAACTCCTCCTTAACGATGAGTACCACTCTGTGTTCAACGTGCAACAAAAAAAAACGGACGACAAAGATCGAGTATATTGCTACGTCTGCTGCAAAGCCTTGAGCTGTTACTGTTCTGGACTCACCGCTACTGGTATTACTGCGATCAAAGAAAATTGTCATGCATTGTGCATACGAAAATCGCCCTTTTTTAGCTCGTTGACAGAAGAAAATGATTTTTTAATGAAAGTTTCGCATCATGGATCCGCCAGTGGGCTGTTCGTGTACACTGAAAGTACAAGCATACTTCCAGGGGTTTAAAATAGCAAAAAACATTGTGGCCTGCGGGCCAAAATATTTTTTATTATTAAAGATCTCTGAATCTATACTAAATTTCTTCCTTTCAATGCTCACATACAGCTTGTAAGCAAATTCATGACTCAAAATCTTCATAAAGAAAAACATTTTCTGATTTCCGTTAGCTACTAAAAAGGCTTATTGGTAAAATTCTTGGAAATTCATGCTTTAAGGCATTCTTCAAGCTTTAAGATGGTCAAAAACACGGATGCGCTAAATTGTACTAAAATTTCTTATTTCGGTACCTCGACAGAACCGAAAAAAGTGAACAGTCTTACAAGATAGTTTACTGCATCCTCGAAGCCAACATTCCACACTTTTTTCTTTCTCCATTGCGCGACACCCGGAAACGGAAGAAGTCGACGGCGACGACGACTAAGACGATGACGACGCCGACGTCGTCGTTCAGCCTTCGGGGGTGATGACGCGAGACCTTATGGAGTAAATCCTGGGCTTTCATTTTCTATGGTTCATTTTGCGTAAACCAAATGGCCCCGAGGAATTTTTACTGGATACAGTAATAGAGAAAGCTGAAGCTATTACGTTCTTTTTTGTGACTATCATGAAAGTAAAAAATATTCCACCTGTTCGCTAAACTACCTTGCTACGGCGGCTCGGAGCAGCACCTTAATGAAGCTCAGGTTGGTCGAATAGAGTAGAAAAGTTGTAAGTTATGACTCAAGATTCTTTTTAAAGTGACTTTGTTCTCTGGAGGGTAAATGGATCAACATTTTATTGTTTAGTTGCTCTGGCATCCCTTGGCATTTGATGCGTTCCAGAAAACAAAAACTCGTCAATCAAAAAGAATTGGGGGATGAAAAAACACTCTAAATTGAGCTGAAACGATGCAATTGGGACCAATTGGCCTTCGTTGGAACCATTTAAGGATTTTATTGTTCTAAATTCAATTTGACCCACTGAAGGCGCTATCTAAGCTTAAGCCAACACTTAAACACAACCACACACACAGAGATAGGATCATCTATAAAGTGTGCTTGTTTATCGCGTCCAGAAGTCTTCAGCTCGTTCTGTTAAAAAGGAAAAACCGCAACAAGCAAAAAGGGAACAAGAGAAAGTCGGACGTTGTTAACGAGTTCTGATTAAATTTATCTCTGTATTATGGCTCCCGTCTGCGCCCTTCTTCTTCGGACTCCACCGCCATTTGAAAAGGATATCCGGTGCCGGTCCTTTCCCTTCATTCCCTTCCTTACTGGCCAAGAAAGAATTGGGATCTTCTCCTCCCGAATGGCGGCCGATTTGGCAAACTTGCTGCATGGCGTGCTTAAATCCACGTTTAAATGAAGGCCATAATGTGAAGCGGCACAATTTCACGCTTATTTGGAATTGCCCATATATCACCGGGGAAAATGTTGGCGGGTGGACTCAGCTCCGCCTCTGTCTGAGTCTTCCCATCCAACAACACGAACAAAATATCTGGAAGATACACATACTTGAAGTGGAGATAACTGGAAACAATTTGAAGGACTGAAATTCAACTTTTGATGCAATAACTTAAGAAAGAGTTTGGCGAACATCTTGAAACTAATTTTTGAACTTTGTATCAAAATATTTTGAAATTATGTAGATTTATTTTTCGGCATATCGGTGAAAAGTATAGAGAAGTGAGAAGAAAATTTACAGATGTTGAAAAGAGCGAAAGAGCATTTTTGCGAGGAAACTTATTAACGTACACCATACTTTACCCTGCATTTTGCCCGTCCGGAGTATACGTGTTCACCACATGTAGACTTCGGACCAACCAGATTTCATTGTATAGGTTAAGGTAGTGCCACCTCTATCCCGGTACTACTTTTCCTAAATAATGAAATGTTGCAGGGTAAAGTATGGTGTACGTTAATAAGTTTCCTCGCAAAAATGCTCTTTCGCTCTTTTCAACATCTGTAAATTTTCTTCTCACTTCTCTATCCATCTTTATCATTTCAGAACTACTTTTCACCGATATGCCGAAAAATAAATCTACAAAATTAATAAACGGTGGTTAACTTATCTTAAAAATATTTTGAAATTATTTAAACTTTAATTTAAGAAGACTTCAGAATCTTTCAAAACGAAGTTAATGTATTTAACGAATGGTGCATTAAAAGTCTGCTCAAACTTAACGTGGCAAAATGTTCAAATATTGTATTTACTAGAAGAAAATGTCAGTCATATGAAATTGTCAAATTGGGAGATGATCCTGTCGAGAGAGTCAACCAGATTAGAGACCTTGGAGTTATATTGGACTCAAAACTTACCTTTGTAGATCACTATAACTCAATAATTCAGAAATCGAACAGTATGTTAGCATTTATAAAACGTTTTAGTTATAATTTCAAAGACCCATACACAATAAAAACATTGTACACAGCTTATGTCAGATCCATTCTTGAGTATTGTAGCGTTGTGTGGTCGCCTTTTCAAATATCACATAAAAGCCGTTTAGAATCAGTCCAGAAACAATTTGTTCTATTCGCTTTACGAAATTTAGGATAGTCTCAGAGCCAATTACCTAGCTATGAATCACGTTGCCTGCTTATTAACATTGAAACATTAAGTGTAAGAAGAGAGTTTGCTGCAATCTGTTTTGTAAACGACATAATTAATCAACGCGTTCAGTCTGCTTATCTACTAAATCAATTAAACTTTTATTGTCCTTGCCGTCATTTAAGAACAAGAAATCTTTTCATTATAACCTCTACTCGAACTGATTATGGAAAATATAGTCCAATGAATTGTTTAATGTATAGTTACAATAAATATTATGAGAACATAGACTTTACTATGTCAAAACAGCAGCTGAAAAAAGGTTTTTACGGTAACAGGCACCGAAGAACCTGACTTTGAAAATGTAAACAAAAATCATTATTATTAAGCCTATTTGAAAATTGTAGTCCCTAGCTTTAAGTTATTATATATGTAGCCTACAATGTTTGGCGAAATAAATAAATAAATTTGAGTTTGATGGCGATCCCCTAAAAAATTTAGAAATGTTTAAAAAACTTCTCATTTTCATCTTCATACTTTGTTTAATTTTTAAATAAATTTATAACATTTTAAATCGAACTTTTGAATCTTGTTTTTTTTTAAATTCTGAATTTTTTTGTTCTGGAAAAATAAGCTTCACATTTGCCATCATAAGCCTTTAAAACTAAACTTTTAATCCCAAAACATAGTTTTCCCCTTCAGTCTTTTCCAGGATAAATTATTTCAATTTAAAGCTACAAATAATCAGAACTTGAAATTTTGAACATTAGAACCTTAGATTGAAAATTTATAAACGTTTTATTAATGTAGAGAAATGAATCCAACTGTAAGTTGAAATTTCAGGGACTAGACAAGATGAAAATTAATGTTCAAAAACATGCGAAAAAAAATTCGCTTTGTCTCCCGGTAGGACTTGAACCCACATCTTGCGCCTCTCCGGGACCCATGTATTAACATTCTACTACAGGAGACAACCTGGCGTATGAAAGTTATACTGGTCGAGTGTCGATGTCTATCGGAATGAAGGAAATTGTTTGATATGAGAAAAATGGAGAATCCACATTTCAAACCGTGATATTTTTTTAATTCAATGTATTACATTTTTTAATCAATCCTTCAATTGGGAAAGAAGATAAGAAATGTAAAATAAGATGATTAATAATAACAATAATCACAATTTTTATAACAAGTTTCGATCATGGATCATGTATTTCAACCTAATCTGACATCTATTCGAGAATTCAGATTTTTTTTTTCAAATTTCATGTTTATGTAATCTATTTCATTCCTTCGATTTCAATTCATAAGAATTAATTTATGTCAGAAGCTTAGATTTCAAATTTGAAAACAAGACTGCTTAGAATTTATCTTCAAGCAAATTTCTAGTTCAGAACCGGAAATAGCGTTGATTTGAAACATTCATTCTGAGTTGTTTTGAAAAATTCGATCTATTTAATCAGTGTAATTTATTATTTTTTGAGTTTGTCTGAAAACCACACGTACGAAAATCGTTTAGAAATCAATTTCTTTATTTATTGTGTATTTTTGGTATTGCTATTATTTCTGACCAAATTTGAATATCGAAAACCCTCCCCCATGGACGGGTCATTCGCACGGGCCTGATTCACTGTAACAATCACGACTCAGAACCAAGGTTGCCGAAATTAATTCTGTGTTTTTAAGAAAAAAAAATATGTTTTTCTGTGATTTTACCCAAAAATTGTGTGATGCTATTTTTTTAATTTCATTGAAAATTCATGATAAATTTAGTCTTTTTTACATTTTAGTTGTGAAAAATCCATTAGCATTAACAATCTCACCATTCTTTTCTAATTCAAAGTAAGAAATCTTTATTGTATGTTATCCAAAAAAAATTATAATATCGGAAATCAATTCAAAATTATAAATTTTTGTGAAATCTGTGATTATTTCAAAATTCTGTGTTCTGTGACACAGATTCTTTGATGAAAATTTTCTCAAAATTTTGTGAAATCACAGATTTTTCTGATTCTCAGAACTTTAGCCAAAACATAAAAATCTTATTCCAGGTCAATAATTCAACTACAGTTTTTCAAAAGAATTTTAACTTGGTGATTTAAATTTAGTCCCGAATACATTTTGTACATTTTTGTACATTTTTTACAAAATCGAACAAAAATTTAATTTGAGTAATTGAATTAGGTATTTTGCGTCAACATTTTTTGATTAAATTTTATTAAAATTTATATGAACGCTTTTTTGAAAGCTTAAAATATGATTTGAAATTGACTGATGTGCTTCGATGAACAAAATGTCAAGTGTTTTTGTACATAATTTTTTTTCTAATAATTTTTTAAGTTGGCGGATATTTGAGAAAATATCCCAGATTTGCACAGCCTGGATATATCCGGAAAGCTTGGTTTTTGTGGTAAAAAAAAGACTGGAAATATAATTTTTCGGGAAGTTTTTTCGGCTTGCAGTCTTGTTTTTAGAAAAAACAACATATTGATTTACGTTTCCAACGTTTTGATCTTTATTGGATCTTCTTCACTCTCGACTCGGCTGGTCGTGTATAGTTGTCTTTTGATCTGTTTCCAAAAATTCAAATTTAGCTAAAAATAAAAACAATACCAAAAATACGCAATTAAAAAATTATGAATTTCTAACATAATTTTCTCACTCATTATTATCACACAATTTCAAAATATTATAAACTAGCTGACCCGGTGTGCATTGCTACACCTTGAAACAATAAATGTTATTTGTAAAAATTTATTCATTTTAGATTTTTGCAAGAATTTTTTTAAATCAGCTGAAGTTCCGAATTGCAGTTCAAAGATGGTATACATTATTAATTGAAGCTTGATCTCTAAACTTGTTTTTCAAGCTCTAAAATTTGTACTCTGTTTTTAAAGTTTCATACTGACTCAAATAATGTCAATATGTATGGATTTTCCACCTTTTTTCCCGAAGTGGGAAGTTACGAACTTCCATAAAAACACTACCCCACTGCTTGAAGAAGGTAGGCCGATTTACCTGGCTCGAGTTTACATAAATTTTTAATTGAAAGAAACAGATTCGCATATTGGAATTTTTTGCACTTTGTACTTTACGGAAATAGAATTTTGAAAATCGATCAAAAGCGTGAATCGGGGCAGTTTTTTATATTATATTCCTAAAATTCTGTATTATGAGCACTTCCAGCCCCTGATTAGCTTTAGATGATGTATTTTTTGGAGTTAAAAAAATAAACTAACGAAATTTGAACAAAAAAACGATGAAAAGGATTTTTAATAAACATTTTCAAACAGCTTTTTTCACCATCCCCACCCTTTGAAGCAGTTTGAATATCTATCCTTTTTGCGCCAAAATTATGTTAAAAAAAATGTTTCGCCATATACCAAACTCTTAGACATGAGACATTATAGCTTGAAGTTTACCTAAACAACACTTATCATGGTATAAAAATAATCGATTTTATACAGAGCAAATTTCTTTTTTTGAATAAATTTATTAAAGAAAACAATATCAGTTGCATCACTAAATAATTTCTCCTCGTTTTTTATTTTCTCTTTGAAAGTCAAATATTCAAAAATGTTTGCAAAACCAAATTTCTAAGTAAACATTTGTCCCGTATATTGGGGTAAGTGTAAATGCAAAGCTTATTTTCAGATGCGTCAGAGTAATGGCTTCAAAATGGATTAAATACGTATATCTGTTTGTTTGTTTTATCAAGTTTCATTGATATATCTGCAGTATTCCAGCAGTATTAATTTATGTTTGTTTTTTCACTTTTACCGAATTGGTATGTAAGCAAAAAGTACGATGTTTTTTTCAGAATTATTTAAAATAAAAAGCTCCCATTATCATTTCTTAATTCGTTTCAGTTGTGTATTTGGGCCGAAGTAACAATTTTTAGAAGAAAATAAAATTTTTTATTTTTTTGTAACAGAGAAAAGTTGAACGTTTGAACATGCTCTAGTGTTCCTTGAATGAAAATCCTTTCGGAAAATTAATTCTCTCACTTTTGGTCAATAAAAATCAGTTTATTTCACTGATATCTTTCACTTATGAACACGTCAGTCCTATCTTATCTAATTTAAAAAAAGGCTCTTGATTAGTTCATGTGTTGGATCGGATTTTTTGATCGTCTTTTTCAGTTAAGTACATTTTTACATGTTCAACCAAATGTTTACGATCTACCTCTGTAGAAAACCTCTTATTCATATTTCTGTAATCAATATGGTTCAAAAATAACCTTGCAGTTGCCTACGTTGGGTTAAAAAATTGTATGTAAATTCTTCACTTTCAGTTTTTTTTTTTTCAATTGTCATTTATTTCCACGTGCTGTGTACAATTAAGCAAGAAAAAACACATCTAGGTTGCATATCACCCCACGTCCATAAAGAAAAATAGGTAGGTACTTGGTTGAGAAACAGGCGCCTAATTGTTAAATTTTTCCAGCGATCAATGAATGTATGCTTTGGTTACTATCCACTTGCGACGACGTTTGCTTGACCATAGAGACGAAAAACAAACCCCTCAAAGAAAAGAAAATCTCTAAAAATGAATGCCATGCCATGTATATGTTTTATTCGATCGACAAAATGTCAATCTGGGTCACATCTAGGCGTCATTCATAACCATGTGCTGTACAAATGAGCTAGGAATCAAGTAGAAAAAAATCACATCAAGGCTTCATATCGCCATCCCTTGCATTGAAAATATGCTTGGTTGAGAAATACGCGCCAAAATATTCCCACTGATCAGTATGCTATGCCATGGTTACTATCCTTAAGCGACGTTGGCTCGCGACGCGACGCCTCGACCATGGAGACGAAAAACAAACCGCCCAAAGGAATAAAATCTCGAGAAAATGGATGTCATGACTTTAATTTGTTTAGAAAAACTACAAATTTTGTGTGAGAGCCCCCCCTCCCTTAAGTCGGAGCGGTTTGTAACTATTACAGAAACTATCTCCGGCCCCAAAAACCCTCAGATGCCAAGTTTCACGATGATCGGTTCAGCAGTTTCCGAGTCTATAGGGAACAGACAGACAGACAAACATTCATTTATATATATAGATTTTACTGATAAATTAAATAAAAAAAATTCAAAACAGACCACAATAAAACTATCAAATCAATTATATTTTCGGAAAGTCATTGATAAATTTTCCAAATTAGTACACCTTATTCTGAACTAGAAATTTGCTTCAAAATAATTTCCAAGCAGTCTAGTTTTCAAATTTGAAATAAATCCATAAAACAGGTTTAAAAAACATCTAAATTCTAAAATTAATGTCAGGTGAGGTTAAAAATTAACCATGATTGTTCGGAAAATGATAATAATAGTTATTATTCCTCTTAAATTACATTTCTTTTGTTCGTTTTCATGAAGAGTTGATTGAAAAATTCCGCTGTAGTGTTTGAATTTGAAAAAAAATAATAATCGCGATTGGAAATGTGATTTTTTTATTAGTAAAATATTTTGGATTTATATTTTTAGAACAAAGAAATTCAGAATTGAAAAACATAGACTATCTTATCGAAAATATTCCTAGAAATTTAAATAGCTTGACTTTAAAATTCGATATTTTTTTTAATTGAAGAAAATCTGTACCATAACATTCGGTAAATTTATTTGAAAATTAAAACAAAATATAAAGATGAAAAAGATAAGTTTTTCAAAAGTTTTTTTTATAATTTGGGAAGATATTATTACAAGTATTATTTGGACATTACTGCAGATAGTCTAAAAAACTTGATTTCATATACAAAAATTTGTTCGAACCTCCAAAACGATCAGATTTATGCTTAAAAAAGTATCTAAAATTAAATTTGGTTTAAGCTTTTTTCAAAATTCGTTAAATGAGGAAAAGTAAACAGACAGAAAACTCATAGAACTTTTTTCACAGAACTCAAAATTACTTGAAGACTTAATGAAAGTTGAACATTGATTCAAAATTTTTATTTTGGAATATTTTGTTTTTTTTTCAAGTTTTGTTCAATAAAATCTACCTTGAAAGATTTTTGCCTATTTTGAAAAGCTTTTTCAATAACAACAGCTGATAAAAAATGTAAATTTTGTGGTCATGTGTAATTAATTTATCCAAAACTTATTAAATATGATTTTGAGCATTTGTAGGACAAGGAGTAGGACGAGATTTTTTTTAAATCGAAATTTTTAGTAATAAGGTAGAGGATATTAGATTTAATTATTTTTTGCTAATTCTGTTGATCATCGTGAGAGGTAAACGCTTGTAACTATTGGGGATTCGGAGGGCAAGTAAAGTTCGACTGAACTGTTTGGCTGTTAACTAAAGACTAAATTTTATTTCTTCATACAATTATACTATTCTAAAACTAGGTTGCTTCGATTCGTAACTACTAACACTCCTCCTCGACATCGATAGCTACTATTCCTGTCGCTTCACGTAGTTTTCCCAATTTCACGCTAGGCAACGGCTTCGTCATCATATCGGCCAGCATGTCTTCCGTTGGGCAATACTGCAAGCTGATGATATTCTTGCTCCGCAGCTCCTTGATGAAACAGTATTTTCCACATCCACATGCTTTGATCGTTGGTCCACCTTTTCGTTCTCCACTTGTCGGATACAGCTTTGGTTATCCTCCCGTATGCGGATCGGCAGATCCACTTCCGTCTGGAAATCCATCAAAAGCTTCATGATCCACTGAATTTCCTGGCACGCTTCGGCCAGAGCGATGAATTCTGATTCTGTGGAAGACAGCGCCACACACGATTGTTTCCTGGAGGCCCAGCTCACGACTCCACCGCCGAGAAAAATTAGGAACCCCGAAGTTGATTTCCGGTCCCGAGTGTCGCCAGCCCAGTCAGCGTCGCAGGAAACTTCCAGGCCTTTATCTGTCACTCCTAACTTCAGCTGGTAACTTCGAGTTTGAAACAGGTACTTTAAAACTCTCTTGGCCTCGGTCCAATCCTTGACGCGTGGTTGACTGACGGATCTTCCTAGAATCGAGGCGCTGATCGAGACATCTGGACGTGAATTCACGGCGACATACAGCAAACCACCCACCAGGCTTTGGTACTGGTCACTGTTCGGCAGTACAGCTGAGTCCTCCTCCTTTTGCTGGTAACCAGGGTCCATCGGAATTTTCGAGCCTTTGGAATCCGTCTGACCGAACCTCGCAGCCAACTTCTCGATATAGGCCTGCTGATTAAGAAGATATCCGTTGAGATACTTAGTTACCTTGATTCCAACGAAGTGCTTGACGTCTCCCAACACGGTCAGCTTGAAGCATCGTTGAAGTTGCGCAACTATTTCTGCGAATTCGGACTCGCTGGAACAGGCCACAAGAATATCGTCCACGTAGATGAGGATGAATGACTGTCGACCCTGTTTCGTCCGAACGTAGAGGCACCCATCTGCGGACGACTGCACGAATCCAGCTTGCTTGAACACATCGTCGATCGTTTTGTTCCAGACTCGGGCTGCTTGTTTGAGCCCGTACAGACTCCGCTTGAGACGACACACACTGGCTGGGTTGCCTGTCTCGTACCCGGGGGGCTGCTTCATGAACATTTCTTCATCCAGCGTACCGTACAAATAAGCTGTTTTGATGTCCACATGCTTGACGAAGAGATTCCGGTTAGCTGCCACCGTTAGCAAAACCCGCAAAGAGACTTGTTTAGCCACCGGCGCAAAGACTTCGTCAAAATCTTCACCGTACTTTTGGGAGTATCCTTGGGCGACTAACCTTGCCTTATACCGAATAACTTTTCCGGTCTCGTCCTCTTTCCGTTTGAAGATCCACTTGCAACCAACTTTCTTGCGACCAGGTGGTAGTGTTGTGATCTCCCAGGTTTCGTTTTCCATCAAGGAACGGAATTTCTCGTCCATCGCTGCCTTCAAGTACACGCTCTCAGGTCCGGTGATTGCTTCCTCATACTTTCGTGGCTCAGCAGCTGCAACCGATGCCATGCCAACAGCTGCAGAATAGCGAGCTGGTGGCACACCTTTGGTTCGGCGAGTCGACCTTCTGGGATTTTCAATGACTGAATTGATGTCAGCTTCGGTTAGCGTAGAATCAGTTGCGGTATTGTAGTCGAAATCATCGTCGTCCGGTTGATCATCATCAATGTCCGACTCGTCCAGCGGTTCTTCCTTGTTGGCCGCCAACGGAGCTTTATTTTCGACCGTTTTCACTGAATACTCGAATTCTACAACATCTTTCTCGTTCTGGCTGCCCATCGACTGCATAAGGCTCTTTTCTTCCAGGCGCTCCTCCTCAACGAATTTGGCATCGCGGCTGATGATAATCGTTCGTGTTGCTTGATCCAGGAAACGATAAGCTTTATGGTCCGAAGAGTAACCCACAAAGGTTAGCTTCATCGATGCTGGGCTTAGTTTTTTCCTTTTCTGCTTGGCGGTATGAACGTGTGCCGCACTCCCAAAGACTTTCAGATGCGTCACATCCGGCTTCCTTCCATACCAGAGCTCGAACGGCATTGTAGGAACGGACTTCGATAACAGGACGTTCTGCAAATAAACGGCAGTGCTCACCGCCTCGGCCCAGTAACACTCAGGAAGCTTGGCGTCGAACAACATACACCAGCTCATTTCGATAAGGTACCGGTTTTTTCTTTCTGCCACGCCGTTTTGCTGCGGAGAGTAGCTTGTCGTGAACTGCGCTTGAATGCCTTCCCGTTTGTAGAAATTTCTCAGCGCGCTGCCTGTGTACTCGCCACCTTGGTCGCTTCTGACCACCTTCGGCTTCCGACCAAATTGCGTTTTCATCATGGCCACGAATTCCATTATCTTCTCCGGAACTTCGCTTTTTTTCCGCAACAGATACAGGACACAAAATCTGCTGTAGTCGTCGATGACGGTCATAAAATATCGATGACCGGACACCGACACGTTTTCCACAGGGCCGCAAACGTCGGTGTGCACGAGATCGAGAACAGCACTAGATTTTCTTTCCACCGACTTCGGAAACGGCTTCCGGCTCATTTTCGCCTTCTGACAGCAGTCGCATCCCTCTCGTACTCCGCAATCGTACATCTTCAGTCCGACCACCAGATTTTTCTGCATCATCTCACCGACCGCATTGAGCTCACGATGCCCAAAGCGCCGATGCCACACATGCTGGCAGTCAACGTTATGGTGATCTTTTGCTGCCATGACCACTTCCTGCGATGTCTTCACTTTGTAGAGGCCGCCAGTCTTGACTGCGGTCGCCGCTTGTTGGCCTCCGACGAGAATCGAGCATCCTCCTTCGTTGAATAGTACTTCTGCACCTTTTTCGACTAGCATTGGTACAGACAGCAGATTCATTTCCAAGCTCGGCACAAACAGGACGTTGCCAAGGGTGATCTTCGAAGTTTTTCCATTGTCATGGTAACACAACAATTGACCATCGCCAACACCTTCAACTTTTGCGATTTTTCCATCGGCCAGGCTGATCGTTTTCACACGGCTTTCGACGATCTTGTTGAAAAATTGTTTGTCGCCACACATGTGCCGGGATGCTCCTGAGTCCACAATCCAGTCACCAACATGAGTTTGCGTACTACCCATTAGAGCAAATGTTACGGATTGCTCTCCACTACGGGCAGCTTTTGCCTTTGGCGATCGACCTTTTTCCGGTTCCATTTGCTTCGCGTACAATCGACATTCCTTTTGTTTGTGGCCACTTTTCTTGCAGAAATGGCACACCAGCGATTTCTTTTTCCCGGTGAAACATGCCTTCAGCGCTGCATCCGACGGTCCGCGTTTTCGTTTTGCCACTTCGTCAAACAGCTTACTCTTCACCAGCTCCATTTTCAGCTCATCGTCGGAACGGCTCTCAAGTGCCGTCGTGAGCGTGTCAAAAGAATCAGGGAGGCTCCTAAGGACCAGCGCAACCATCAGTGGCTCGCCGAGATCCAGTCCAGTACACGACAGCTTCGCAAACAGCTCTTCCAGTTCAAAAAGATGGCTCTGCATGTCGTCCCCGTCCTTGTACGTTTTGTTGCAGATCCTTTTCAGTACCGCAACCTTCGAGCAAAGGGACGTTTTTTCATGGTGCTTCATAAGGTTTTCCCAAGCTTCCCTGGCGGTCTTCGAGTTGCGTATCAGGGCATGTTGCTGATCCTCAACGAGCAGCGCAATCGTCGCTCTCGCTTTGCGATCTCCTCCCTTCCATACATCCGTCATCGGCGCCGGAGCTTCGTCCTCAATGTACTTCCACATGTCCTCACGAGTCAGCAGCATTTCAGCCTTGAATTTCCATACCGAGTAGTTGGAACCATTCAGCTTTACGATTGAAACCTTGCTTCCTTCCATGGCGATTCCCGAAACTTCCAGACTTGACAGCGAAATTTTTTTTTTCTTCAAATAACGTCTACTGTGATATGCTCCAAATATGAAATTTTGGAAAAAATTATAAAAATACTTGTACTTTGACTCAAATATCTCGGAATCCAAAACATTAATTAGTAATCTCTTTTTTGCATATTGAAGGTGAATGAATTTGCTATCGATCGTATGGACTTCTCTTTGCGTTTGATCCACAGTATTGTTGATATTAAAGGGTGATATTGCGGTCTAAATTTGGTCATGGGAAAACGCGTGTTAATCGGTAAAATCGTTTATTTAAAAAATCAAATTAAATTTCTTTTTCAAGTTTAATTAGTATAAATTTCAGGAAAAATATTCAGCTAGGCTTCCGCTTTTCCAAATCCGAATTGCCGGGCCTTACGCTTAACCCCTGCCATCAGATTTTGTACAGCCACCTTGTCCAACTTCTTCGCCGTAGAAAGCCAGTTTGCCTTGAACTGCTGCTCGTCCTTAGAAGTTTTTTTGGTCTTCTTTAGGTTCCGCTTGACAAAAGCCCAGTATTTCTCCATTGGGCGGAGCTCTGGCGTCTTGGGAGGGTTCTTGTCCTTGAGAACCACCTGCACGTTGTTGGCGGCGTACCACTCCACCATGGCCTTTTTACCGTAATGGCAAGATGCCAAATCCAAAACAGTACGGAACAACCGTGTTTCTTCAGACGTTTATTCAAACACTCTTTCAAGTAAATTTCTTGATTGACAGCCCAAGTAACACCAATAGTTTTATTGGACTCCTCAAACCCCTTATAAAACCAAAACTTTAACCAGTAGCCTGCTATAAAACTTTGAATGTTACTTGGGAGTCCCGGAAGCTATGAAAATGCTGCTTTTCCAGCCACAGGTACAGCTGGCTTGCCAAACCAGATATTTCTTCGCGAACTTTGACAGTTTCATGTGCTTGAAAATATCTGCTACCTTTCCCCTTTTTTTTGCCGTATAAAACTCCTGTCCCGGAAGCTGCTTGTAGTCGGCTTTGACGTAGGTTTCGTCGTCCATTACCACGCAGTCAAACTTCGTCAGCATCGCCGTGTACAGCCTCCGGGATCGCGCTTTGGCCGTCGTATTTTGTTTATCATCGCAATTTGGAGTCACTACCTTCTTGTGAGTCGATAGTCCGTTTCGTTTTTTTTTTTTTTTGGCTCGATGCACGGTTGTAGACGATACACCCAGCTTATTTGCGGCAACTCGGAGAGAGAGTTTAGTGTTTCTCTTGAAACTACCGGCAACTCCCATATCATAAAAGATAAAAAGGAAAAAATGAATGGAAAGGTTTTCTACATTTTTAAGGTATCATTATTAATTTTTTTCATTAACTTCCCGGGTTCTGACTGTTTCAAAAAAATATTTTTTTTAATTTTGGAAAAACTGTAGGGAAACGTGGGCCACCAAATCCAAATTGACTAGACAACGTGTAAAGTTTATGAGTTGAGGCAAAATTAAAATTTTATAATTCATTTATTTATTCTAAAGCGATTTTAGATGAGGAAATAAAAAAGAGAGTTGTGTATGATCGAATAGTTCCTAAAACCTGGCGCGTGAAAGTTTCGGCAAAATTACATTTATAGGATTAATGTTCGTCTCTATTTCATTAGAAAATATGGACAAAACAAACAGCTGAGATATTCAAAGTGGCCCACGTTTCTCCATGGCCCACGTTGCCCAAGTCTCCCCTACTTTTTACGCATTGCTTTTTATACGAAAGTTTTCGGCTTTGTGCTTGGTTTGCATATTTTCTTTGATTGAAAACGATTAAGAAACGGCTTGAGATGGGATTTATCAACTCCAAAAACACTTTTATCTGCCAGCCATAAATTGGCCTATCCAATAACACGTACCTTTCAATTTGAACATTCTCGCCGGAAAACGGAACAGGAAATCAAAATATAGAAAAGTTCATCCGTTCCGCATGATTGAATGAGTGAAATACCACCAGCAGCAAAGATCAAACAAATGTTCCAATTCCCAAAACGATTGAAAATAGAATTTCGGACACCTTTTTCTTTTAAGGTTTTTTCTTTTTATTTTCTTCGATGTGCCCGAAATCAGAGAAGAATAAATGAATTCCGCTCATTCGAGTAAGGAGCGCTGCCAAGTAGGAGAAGTGGTCTAAATGGAACCCGGCCGGGGTCGGAAATCGATTTTCCCAAGTCCATTTTCCAATCAATATGATTTCTTTGTGGCAGATTCGGAACCCTGGGTCATCTTTTGCTCCATTGCATTTGTGGATGTTTTTTTCCTTCGTCTCAGATTGCTGAAACGATTTCCTGCATATCGATATTGAAGGTAGAAGAAATCTTCGGAAAAAACAACTCACCGGAGAAAATTTTTTTCCCTGCTTGCCGGAACCCCGAATGTGTAGGAAGCTGAAATTGATTTACTAATCACCGTGAAAGGCAAAACCGGAAATCGGGATTTTCCTTGGTTTTCATCCTTTCTGTTTCTCCATTTCTGTGCGAAATCTGGTGATTTATAAGTTCTCCTATGACAGGTTTGAAATTTTGCTTCTTCGTCCATTTTTGATGATGAAGAAGGGATTTATCATCAAAAATGTGCAAAACTTAAATGGATTTTGTGGTCCTCATCTTTGTGATCAATTATGAATTAAATTGACGGTGTTGATGGAACAGACTTTTCGATCATGATGCAATCATAGTGAAGCCTTGAATTCATTTTTTTCCATACGGATATTTAAAGAATTAGTGAAATTAAACATTCAACTTCATTGCAAGTCAAAATTAACAAAAAAAAACCTTCGAGAGATATATTGACAAATTTTTTTTAAGCTCAACATGAAATATTTTATATTCTATCATACGCATTAGGACTCAATGACTAAGCAGCCATCAGGAGTCGTACACCTAAGATTACATTCATCCTGCTTGGGATAGTTATTGTTCTAGTCACGGAATTTGGTCAAATTTCAAGAAATTCAGATGGAAACCTTCCCGAATCTCGTGACGTTTTACAATTCCTGAACTATGGGATGGAACACCTAAAAGCGCATAGAAACTCATGCATTCATCTAGGAAATGGAACAGCAACCTTATGCCATTTTAGATTCTAAGTTTTGACTGGTTTCTAAATTTATTCAATTTTTATCAATCGTTGAGTGGTAAGTGATATAAGAAAAGTCATTCCAAGCTACAACTAGAAATGTTAAGGCCGAAAACTATCGATTACCAGACAAGACGCTCATTAACAACGTGTTGCGATTTTAATTAGATCTCAAAGCCTTAAGGGCATTGGTATACTTGTTATGGGACTAGGATGAGAGATGTTGAAATTAGTTAGGGAGTGATGGTTGTCTTGTGACCATTTGTACGCTTTTGATTATTCAATTGATTAAAATTTCACTTAAATTATTTAAATAATTTAAAATGTTTTCATGAAGTTCAGGTTCTGACTTCAGCTTTTTATGAAATAGGACATTATTTTGAGATTTCATAAATTGGAAGCCATCGTACAATCGTGAAAGATGATCAAAATATACTGAAGATAACGATGATTAAATCCCGGGGAAGTAATTTCACGTCGTCCGATTCTGAGGAATTCATTCCGTTCAAAGTTGAAGCAAGAAACAACCACCAACAACAGCAAAAAAAAACTGAAAAAAAAAATCCATGCAGAGGATGGTGAAACCAAATCAAATGTGTAAATCTGTGGAAATGAGATTCCAAATCTCAGATGTTTGTTTCCTGAAAACGAAGTCGAACGAACGATAAATGATGTAGCTCATTTGCTTGCTGAAGAAAGAGGGACAGGGATGTTATCGATCTTCGCTTTTTTTCTTCTCGTTTTAAATTGTTGCCTTCTGTCACTGTGTTCGGTCTTTCGTTTAGTGAATCGATTTTTGAGTTTTGCATTTTATTTTGAACTAAAACATTTTTGGAAAGCGATTCTTCCTGATTATTTCTAGATATTTTAATCAATGCTGAATGATTTTTTATTTTATTTTTGTTTCATACTTTTAACCATAATCTGTCCCAATTTTAAGTTTATTCATTAGAGTTCTTGGAGTTTCAATTTGAAACTTCTGACTTAAACCACAATATTTTCTCAACCTTTTAACACAAATTTATAATTTTGAAAACCTGTACTTTGCAACTTTCCAATCCACATTTCATTTTTTTCTACTGTAGTCGGTTCATTGACGGTTTTAACACTCTTTTTTTTTAAAATTTTTTGTGACCATAATTTAAAAAAAATCTTTCTAACACACTAAGTGAAAGTCCAAGAAGAAAAAAAAAATTGGTTGCTCCCGATTAAAGTTACAGCCAGCCAAACTTCCAATAGTTTAAAATTGATAAGGGTTAAAATCGAATCAAAAAATGCTTGTTTCCGAAAAACATATACAAAGAAATCCAGGGAACATTAAAATTTTAATGTTTTATCGAAACTAGCGTTTTTGCACTTTCACTTCCTTAAATCCTAGGTCATCCAGCTTAAAAAAATTCTTTCAATAATAAATTGATTGATATCTCGGTGACTATTCCAAAAACATATTTCAGAAGCAATTTGGCTTATGTAAAAAAAATGAGTTCAACTCATGAATCCTTGATCTATGATTTTATTATTATCTTTAATTTGTTGTTTTTAATTTGTTATTTTTTTTTATATTTTTCTTTCTTCAGCCTTCTGCTGTTTTTCTGCACCTTTTATATTTCACTCTATTTTGATTTTAAATTTAAAATATTCATCCAAAAGTTGTGTTGAACAGATGATGGTTGAAGACAAATACAACATTCAAAAGGATTAAAAAAATTTATAGAAAATTCGACCGTACAAAATGGATACTCTATTATTAAGTACTCCGAAACATTTTTTTAAGACAAGAAGAAACTCCAAGCAAAGATTATTCTTATGAGGTCGGTGTTTATTTATTGGGTAATTTTTTAAATTTTGATATTTTTTGAAGTTTGTAATTTTGTAACTAAAGTAAATTATAAAAATAACAAAGTTACAAAAATTTCAAGAAATTACAAACATTTCAAAACTGACAAAAATAACAAAAGTTACAAAAATAAAAAAAAATAACAAAAATAACATAAATACAAAAATTACAAAAATTAAACAAATAACAAAATTTACAATAAATACAAAAATGACAAAAATTTCAAAAATTACATAAATAACAAAACTTACAAAAATTACAAAAATAACAAATTTTACAAAAATGACAAAAATATCAAAAATTACAAAACTGAAAAAAAATTCAAAAATTATAAAGATGACAAAAATTACAAAAATTACAGAACTAAAAATTTCAAAAACTTCAAAAATAACAAAAATTTTAAAAATAACAAAAATTACAAAAATTACAAAAATTACAAAAATTACAAAAATTACAAAAATTACAAAAATGACAAAAATGACAAAAATTACAAAAATTATAAAAATTACAAAAATTACAAAAATTACAAAAATTACAAAAATTACAAAAATTACAAAAATTAAAAAATTACAAAAATAACAAAAATTACAAAAATTACAAAAATTACAAAAAATACAAAAATGACAAAAATTACAAAAATTACAAAAATTACAAAAATTAAAAAATTACAAAAATTACAAAAATTACAAAAATTACAAAAACTACAAAAATTACAAAAATTACAAAAATTACAAAAATTACAAAAACTACGAAAATTACAAAAATTACAAAAATTACAAAAATTACAAAAATTACAAAAATTACAAAAATTACAAAAATTACAAAAATTACAAAAATTACAAAAATTACAAAAATTACAAAAATTACAAAAATTACAAAAATTACAAAAATTACAAAAATTACAAAAATTACAAAATTACAAAAATTACAAAAATTACTAAAATTACAAAAATTACAAAAATTACAAAAATTACAAAAATTACAAAAATTACAAAAATGACAAAAATTACAAAAATTACAAAAATTACAAAAATTACAAAAATTACAAAAATTACAAAAATTACAAAAATTACAAAAATTACAAAAATTACAAAAATTACAAAAATTACAAAAATTACAAAAATTACAAAAATTACAAAAATTACAAAAATTACAAAAAATACAAAAATTACGAAAATTACAAAAATAACAAAAATAACAAAAATGACAAAAATTACAAAAATTACAAAAATTACAAAAACTACAAAAATTACAAAAATAACAAAAAATACAAAAATTACAAAAATTACAAAAATTACAAAAATTACAAAAATTACAAAAATTACAAAAACTACAAAATTACAAAAATTACAAAAATTACAAAAATTACAAAAATTACAAAAATTACAAAAATTACAAAATTTACAAAAATTACAAAAATTACAAAAATTACAAAAATTACAAAAAATACAAAAATTACAAAAATTACAAAAATTACAAAAATTACAAAAATTACAAAAATTACAAAAATTACAAAAATTACAAAAATTACAAAAAATTACAAAAATTACAAAAAAAGTCAAAAATTACAGAAATGACAAAAAAAAATCTCAAAATTAAAAATTCCAGTTCCTTGCAAAACAAAATGTTAATTGGCCATTTTGTACGGTAGAATTTTCTTTAATAACAATAGTCACAAAATTTTCATAGTGATTTTTGTATCTCTTTTTGTTATTTCTTGTATTTTCTGTTATTTTTGTCATTTTTTTTAAATTTCTCTTTTTGATCTTTTTATCAATTTTGTCTTTTTTGTAATTATTAGAATTTCTTTAAATTTTTGTGATTTTTTGTCATTTTTGTCATGTTTGTAATTTTCGTTATTTTTGTAGTTTTTGTCATTTTTGTCATTTTTGTCATTTTTGCATTTTTGCATTTTTGTATTTTTTGTCATTTTTGGCATTTTTGTCATTTTTGTCATTATTGTCATTTTTGTCATTTTTGTCACTTTTGTCGTTTTTGTCATTTTTGTCATTTTTGTCATTTTTGTCATTTTTGTCATTTTCGTCATTATTGTCATTTTTGTCATTTTTGTCATTTTTGTCATTTTTGTCATTTTTGTCATTTTTGTCATTTTTCTCATTTTTTTCATTTTTGTCTTTTTTATCATTTTTTTCATTTTTGCCATTTTTTGTAA